>NC_091289.1:91688911-92002069 GCF_032444005.1 Ranitomeya imitator
CCGGTGGCATTGGACGCCTTCCTAATTCCTTGGAATCACAAACTGGCTTATGCGTTTCCCCCAATCACATTGATACCGGCAGTTCAGAGGAAGATAAGGGAGGACAGGGCCCCAGTAATATTAATAGCCCCCTTCTGGCCAAAAAGGATTTGGTTTTCTTGGGTCAGGAGAATGTCCGTAACAGATCCTTGAGTACTCCCAGATCTGCCCAATCTCCTAATCCAGGGACCAGTAACACATCCACAGGTAGCAAGTCTACATATGACAGCTTGGAATTTGAAAGGGGGTTATTGATAGAGAAAGGCTTTTCTCAAGGTTTAGTGTCAACCCTCCTGAAAAGTAGGAAACTAACAACCACCAAGCAATATGGTAAAATTTGGAAGAAATTCCTCTCTTCCTCAGGCTCTAAAATGTCTGAAGGAATTCCGCTTAAAGCTGTATTAGAGTTCTTGCAAAATGGGCTAGAGAAAGGGCTAGCCACAAGCACACTTAAGGTTCACATTGCAGCACTGGGGGCATTGTTTAACTACAACCTAGCAAGGAATTATTGGGTCTCCAGATTCGTTAAGGCGGCAGAAAGATCTAGACCTTTACCCGTACAAAGGGCCCCACAGTGGGACCTGAATTTAGTCCTCACAGCCCTAACAAAACCCCCTTTGAGCCCTTAGAGGAACTTCCCTTAAAGATCCTATCCTTTAAAACCTCCCTTTTGGTAGCCCTTACTTCAGCCCGAAGGGTTAGTGACATACAAGCCTTGTCAGCCTGCCCACCCTTCACACAAATCCTAGATGACAGTGTGGTATTAAAAACAGATCCGGCATATTTACCAAAAGTGACTTCCCGGTTCCATAGATCCCAATAGATCTCCCTTCCCTCCTTCTGTCCAAACCCTAAAAACGAAGGGGAAAAAACATTACACACATTGGATGTTAGAAGGTGTCTCATCCATTAACCTGGAAGCTACTAGGGAGTGTAGGGAGGATAGATCTCTTTTTCAGGGCCCTCGAAAAGGCAAAAAACCCTCCAAGGGTACACTGGCAAGATGGATCAGAGATGCCATCAACCTCTCGTATACCTCAAGCGGGATGCCAGTTCCAGGGGAGGTTAAAGCTCATTCAACTAGAGCAATGGCGGCTTCCTGGGCAGAAAGAGCCGGCGCTTCAATTGACCAGATATGTAGAGCAGCTACTTGGTCTTCACCCTCAACTTTCTTTAAAGGGAACCTGTCACCCCCGTTTTTTCAGATTGAGATATAAATACTGTTAAATAGGGCCTGCGCTGTGCGTTACAATAGTGTATGTAGTGTAGCCTGATTCCCCACCTATGCTGCGAAATACATTACCAAAGTCGCCGTTATTGCCTGTCAATCAGGCTGGTCAGGTCAGGTGGGCGTCGTGACATCGCTCTTTTCTTCCCCAGCTTTCCGTTGGTGGCGTAGTGGTGTGCGCATGTCGCAGTGACGAATCCACTGTGCGCACGTGAAGAAGCTTGCGCAATCTGCGCTATTACCCCCTGTCATCGGTGGGGGCGGCCATCTTCCTGGGGCCGCGCGTGCACAGATGGAGTGCTCTGCTGCACGGGGCTTCAGGAAAATGGCCGCAGGATGCTGCGCGTGCGCAGAAGAGATCGCGGCGGCCATTTTCCAAAGTCGAGTTTGCATCTCGGCTTTGGGAAAATGGCCGCTGCGATCTCTTCTGCGCACGCGCGGCATCCCGCGGCCATTTTCCTGAAGCCCCGTTCAGCAGAGCACTCCATCTGCGCACGCGCGGCCCCAGGAAGATGGCCGCCCCCACCGATGATGGGGTAATAGCGCAGATCGCGCGCTGCTTCTTCACGTGCGCGCAGTGGATTCGTCACTGCGACATGCGCACACCACTACGCCACCAACGGAAAGCTGGGGATGAAAAGAGCGATGTCACCACGCCCACCTGACCTGACCAGCCTGATTGACAGGCGAAAACGGCGACTTTGGTAATTTATTTCGCAGCATAGGTGGGGAATCAGGGTACACTACATACACTATTGTAACGCACAGCGCAGGCCCTATTTAACAGTATTTATATCTCAATCTGAAAAAACGGGGTGACAGGTTCCCTTTAAGCACTATCGGTTGGACTTAACTTCTTCTTCAGACCTTACGTTTGGTAAAAGGGTTCTGGAAGCGGTAGTCCCTCCCTAATGTACAGTCTCTGCAATTCTCTCCGTGGTGCCGTGAGGGGGGACAGAGAGAATGGTAGTTACTCACCGATAACGGTGTTTCTCTGAGCCCATGATGGCACCCGTACATTCCCTCCCTTTGCGTGTGGGTGTGCACACTATTATGAATGCGTAGTTAAATATTCAGCAATAAGCACGCGGTATCACTATTAAGGCTTAGTAATGTTGAAACTATTAACCTGATATTCCCTTCATGCTCTGTAAACAACTGATGCGGGAGAGAGGTACCACCTTTTTATCTGTATGTTTCCTGTCCTTGGTGGGCGGATCCCCTCTCTCCGTGGTGCTGTCATGGGCTCAGAGAAACACCGTTATCGGTGAGTAACTACTATTTTTGCAATAAAAAGCGTCTTTAAGGCTACTTTCACACTAGCGTTAACTGCAATACGTTAAAATGCGTCGTTTTGCAGAAAAAACGCATCCAGCAAAATATTTTGCTGGATGCGTTTTTTCCCCATAGACTTGTATTGGCGACGCATTGCGACGGATTTGCATACGTCGGTATACGTCTTTTGATGGATGCATCGAAATTAGGCGACACGTCGTCTGGAAAAACGTAGATTGCAACGTTTTTTGGCTCCGACAAAAAAAGTGTCTCGGCGCATCCATCGGCATGCGTCTTTGGCTACAATAAAAGTCTATGAGCGACGGATGCGTCGAGACACGTCGTACGACGCAATGCAGCGCTGCAATACGTTTTTTTCTACTGAGCATGCTCAGAAACAGGATTTTTTTAGCCAATTGGCCAGACATCCCCAAATAGATGGATCCGTCGAAATGCTGTATGCGTTGCATACATTTTGCACTTTTTTGACGCATCCGTTTTTTCGGCAAACAGACGTTTTTGTGACGGTTTGCAGTTAACGCTATTGTGAAAGTAGCCTTAGTGTGTGACGGCTGCCAATCATAAAAATCCACACAAAAAAAAACGCTATAAAAGTAAATCAAACCCCCCTTCATCACCTCCTTAGTGAGGGAAAAATAATAAAATTTTAAAAAATGTATATATTTCCATTTTCTCATTAGGGCTAGGGTTGGGGTTAGGGTTGAGGTTAGAGTTAGGGTTGGGGCTAAAGTTAGGGTTTGGATTACATTTACTGTTGGGATTAGGGTTAGGGGTGTGGTTAGGTTTATGATTGGGATTAGGGTTAGGGGTGTGTTAGGGTTTCAGTTAGAATTGGGGGGGTTTCCACTGTTTAGGCACATCTGGGGCTCTCCAAACGCGACATAGCGTCCGATCTCAATTCCAGCCAATTCTGCGTTGAAAAACTAAAACAGTGCTCCTTCCCTTCCGAGCTCTGCCGTGCGCCCAAACAGTGTTTCCCACCACATATGGGGTATCAGCGTACTCAGGAGACATTGGACAACAACTTTAGCTGTCCAATTTCTCCTGTTACCCTTGGGGGTAAAAAATTGCGGGCTAAAAGATCATTTTGTGGAAAGAAAAAATGATTTTTTAATTTTCACGGCTCTGCATTCTAAACTTTAGTGAAACCATTGGGGGTTAAAAGTGCTCACCACACATCTAGATAAGTTCCTTAGGGGGTCTTCTTTCCAAAATGGGGTCACTTGTTGGAGGTTTCCACTGTTTAGGCACATCAGGGGCTCTCCAAAAGCGACATGGGTTCCGATCTCAATTCCAGCCAATTTTGCATTGAAAAGTCAAACGGCGCTTTTTCCCTTCCGATCTCTGCCATGCGCTCAAACAGGGGTTTAAAGGGAACCTGTCACCCCGTTTTTTGAGATTGAGCTATAAATACTGTTAAATAGGGCCTGCGCTGTGTGTTCCTATAGTGTATGTAGTGTACCCCGATTCCCCATGTATGCTGAGAAATAACTTACCAAAGTCGCCGTTTTCGCCTGTCAATCAGGCTGGTCAGGTCGGGAGGGCGTGGTGACATCGGTGGTTCTTCCTCAGCTTTACGTTGGTGGCGTAGTGGCGTAGTGGTGAACAAGCAGCGCGCGATCTGCGCTGTAATCCCTTGCATCGGTGGGGGCGGCCATCTTCCTGGGGCCGCGCGTGCGCAGATCGAGTGCTCTGCTGCACGGGGCTTCAGGAAAATGGCCGCGGGATGCCGCGCGTGCGCATTAGAGATCGCGGCGGCCATTTTCCCAAAGCCGAGATGCAAACTCGGCTTTGGGAAAATGGCCGCCGCGATCTCTAATGCGCACGCGCGGCATCCCGCGGCCATTTTCCTGAAGCCCCGTGCAGCAGAGCACTCGATCTGCGCACGCGCGGCCCCAGGAAGATGGCCGCCCCCACCGACGAAAGGGATGACAGCGCAGATCGCGCGCTGCTTGTTCACCACTACGCCACTACGCCACCAACGTAAAGCTGAGGAAGAACCACCGATGTCACCACGCCCTCCCGACCTGACCAGCCTGATTGACAGGCGAAAACGGCGACTTTGGTAAGTTATTTCTCAGCATACATAGGGAATCGGGGTACACTACATACACTATAGGAACACACAGCGCAGGCCCTATTTAACAGTATTTATAGCTCAATCTCAAAAAACGGGGTGACAGGTTCCCTTTAACACCATATATGGGGTATCCGCGTACTCAGGACAAATTGCACAACAACTTTTGGGGTCCAATTTCTCCTGTTACCCTTGGTAAAATAAAACAAATTGGATCTGAAGTAAAAATTGTGAAAAAAAGTTAAATGTTCAATTTTTTTAACCCCTTTACCCCCAAGGGTGGTTTGCACGTTAATGACCAGGCCAATTTTTACAATTCTGACCACTGTCCCTTTATGAGGTTATAACTCCGAAACGCTTCAACGGATCCTGGTGATTCTGACATTGTTTTCTCGTGACATATTGTACTTCATGATAGTGGTAAAATTTCTTTGATAGTACCTGCGTTTATTTGTGAAAAAAACGGAAATTTGGCGAAAATTTTGAAAATTTCGCAATTTTCAAACTTTGAATTTTTATGCAATTAAATCACAGAGATATGTCACACAAAATACTTAATAAGTAACATTTCCCACATGTCTCCTTTACATCAGCATAATTTTGGAACCAATTTTTTTTTTTGTTAGGGAGTTATAAGGGTTAAAAGTTGACCAGCAATTTCTCATTTTTACAACACCATTTTTTTTTTAGGGACCACGTCTCATTTGAAGTCATTTTGAGGGGTCTATATGATAGAAAATGCCCAAGTGTGACACCATTCTAAAAACTGCACCCCTCAAGGTGCTCAAAACCACATTCAAGAAGTTTATTAACCCTTCAGGTGTTTAATAGGAATTTTTGGAATGTTTAAATAAAAATGAACATTTAACTTTTTTACACAAAAAATTTACTTCAGCTCCAATTTGTTTTATTTTACCAAGGGTAACAGGAGAAATTGGACCCAAAAAGTTGTTGTCCAATTTGTCCTGAGTACGCTGATACCCCATATGTGGCAGTAAACCACTGTTTGGGCGCATGGGAGAGCTCGGAAGGGAAGGAGCGCTATTTGACTTTTCAATGCAAAATTGACAGGAATTGAGATGGGACGCCATGTTGCGTTTGGAGAGCCACTGATGTGCCTAAACATTGAAACCCCCCACAAGTGACACCATTTTGGAAAGTAGACCCCCTAAGGAACTTATCTGGATGTGTGGTGAGCACTTTGACCCACCAAGTGCTTCACAGAAGTTTATAATGCAGAACCGTAAAAATAAAAAATCATATTTTTTCACAAAAATTATATTTTTGCCCCCAATTTTTTATTTTTCCAAGGGTAAGAGAAGAAATTGGACCTCAAAAGTTGTTGTCCAATTTGTCCCGAGTACGCTGATACCCCATATGTGGCAGTAAACCACTGTTTGGGCGCATGGGAGAGCTCGGAAGGGAAGGAGCGCCGTTTGACTTTTCAATGCAAAATTGACAGGAATTGAGATGGGATGCCATGTTGCGTTTGGAGAGCCACTGATGTGCCTAAACATTGAAACCCCCCACAAGTGACACCATTTTGGAAAGTAGACCCCCTAAGGAACTTATCTGCATGTGTGGTGAGCACTTTGACCCACCAAGGGCTTCACAGAAGTTTATAATGCAGAGCCATAAAAATAAAACAAAATTTTTTTCCCACAAAAATTATTTTTTAGCCCCCAGTTTTGTATTTTCCCTAGGGTAACAGGAGAAATTGGACCCCAAAAGTTGTTGTCCAATTTGTCCTGAGTACGCTGATACCCCATATGTGGGGGGGAACCACCGTTTGGGCGCATGGGAGGGTTCGGAAGGGAAGGAGCGCCATTTGGAATGCAGACTTAGATGGAATGGTCTGCAGGCGTCACATTGCGTTTGCAGAGCCCCTAATGTACCTAAACAGTAGAAACCCCCCACAAGTGACACCATTTTGGAAAGTAGACCCCCTAAGGAACTCATCTTGATGTGTTGTGAGAGCTTTGAACCCCCAAGTATTTCACTACAGTTTATAACGCAGAGCCATGCAAATAAAAAATATTTTTTTTTCCACAAAAATTATATTTTAGCCCCCAGTTTTGTATTTTTCCAAGGTTAGCAGGAGAAATTGGACCCTAAATGTTGTTGTCCAATTTGTCCTGAGTACGCTGATACCCGATATGTGGGGGGGGACCACCGTTTGGGCGCATGGGAGGGCTCGGAAGGGAAGGAGCATCATTTGGAATGCAGACTTAGATGGATTGGTCTGCAGGCGTCACATTGCGTTTGCAGAGCCCCTAATGTACCTAAACAGTAGAAACCCCCCACAAGTGACCCCATATTGGAAACTAGACCCCTCAATGAACTTATCTAGATGTGTTGTGAGAACTTTGAACCCCCAAGTGTTTCACTACAGTTTATAACGCAGAGCCGTGAAAATAAAAAATCTTTTAGTTTTCTCACAAAAATTATTTTTTAGCCCCCAGTTTTGTATTTTCCCAAGGGTAACAGGAGAAATTGGTCCACAAAAGTTGTTGTCCAATTTGTCCTGAGTACGCTGATACCCCATATGTTGGGGTAAACCCCTGTTTGGGCACACAGGAGAGCTCGGAAGGGAAGGAGCACTGTTTTACTTTTTCAACGCAGAATTGGCTGGAATTGAGATCGGACGCCATGTCGTGTTTGGAGAGCCCCTGATGTGCCGAAACAGTGGAAACCCCCCAATTATAACTGAAACCCTAATCTAAACACACCCCTAACCCTAATTCCAACGGTAACCCTAACCACACCTCTAACCCTGACACACCCCTAACCCTAATCCCAACCCTATTCCCAACAGTAAATGTAATCTAAACCCTAACCCTAACTTTAGCCCCATCCCTAACTGTAGCCCTAACCCTAGCCCTAACCCTAGCCCTAACCCTAGCCCTAACCCTAGCCCTAACCCTAACCCTAGCCCTAACCCTAGCCCTAACCCTAGCCCTAGCCCTAACCCTAGCCCTAACCCTAGCCCTAATGGGAAAATGGAAATAAATACATTTTTTTTTATTTTTCCCTAACTAAGGGGGTGATGAAGGGGGGTTTGATTTACTTTTATAGCGAGTTTTTTAGCGGATTTTTATGATTGGCAGCCGTCACACACTGAAAGACCCTTTTTATTGCAAAAAATATTTTTTGCAATACCACATTTTGAGAGCTATAATTTTTCCATATTTTGGTCCACAGAGTCATGTGAGGTCTTGTTTTTTGCGGGACGAGTTGACGTTTTTATTGAAAACATTTTTGGGCACGTGACATTTTTTTATCGCTTTTTATTCCGATTTTTGTGAGGAAGAATGACCAAAAGCCAGCTATTCATGAATTTCTATTGGGGGAGGCGTTTATACCGTTACGCGTTTGGTAAAATTGATAAATCAATTTTATTCTTCGGGTCAGTACGATTACAGCGATACCTCATTTATATCATTTTTTTATGGTTTGGTGCTTTTATACGATAAAAACTATTTTACAGAAAAAATAATTATTTTTGCATCGCTTTATTCTCAGGACTATAACTTTTTTATTTTTTTGCTGATGATGCTGTATGGCGGCTCTTTTTTTGCGGGACAATATGACGCTTTCAGCGGTACCATGGTTATTTATATCTGTCCTTTTGATCGCGTGTTATTCCACTTTTTGTTCGGCGGTATGATAATAAAGCGTTGTTTTTTGCCTCGTTTTTTTTTTTTTTTTTCTTACGGTGTTTACTGAAGGGGTTAACTAGTGGGACAGTTTTATAGGTCGGGTCGTTACGGACGCGGCGATACTAAATATGTGTACTTTTATTGTTTTGTTTTTTTTATTTAGATAAAGAAATGTATTTATGGGAATAATATTTTTTTTTTTTTTCATTATTTTGGAATATTTTTTTTTATTTTTTTTACACATTTGGAAATTTTTTTTTTTACTTTTTTACTTTGTCCCAGGGGGGGACATCACAGATCAGTGATCTGACAGTTTGCACAGCACTCTGTCAGATCACTGATCTGACATGCAGCGCTGCAGGCTTCACAGTGCCTGCTCTGAGCAGGCTCTGTGAAGCCACCTCCCCCCCTGCAGGACCCGGATCCGCGGCCATCTTGGATCCGGGGCTGGAGGGAGCAGGGAGGGAGGTGAGACCCTCGCAGCAACGCGATCACATCGCGTTGCTCCGGGGGTCTCAGGGAAGCCCGCAGGGAGCCCCCTCCCTGCGCGGTGCTTACCTGCACCGCCGGCACATCGCGATCATCTTTGATCGCGGTGTGCCAGGGGTTAATGTGCCGGGGGCGGTCCGTGACCGCTCCTGGCACATAGTGCCGGATGTCAGCTGCGATAAGCAGCTGACACCCGGCCGCGATCGGCCGCGCTCCCCCCGTGAGCGCGGCCGATCGGCTATGACGTACTATCCCGTCCAGGGTCAGATAAGCCCAGGGCACCTCGACGGGATAGTACGTCTAAGGTCACAGAGGGGTTAAACATTACAAAAATTCCTGTGAAGCATCTGAAGGGTTAATAAACTTTTTGAATGTGGTTTTGAGTACCTTGAGGGGTGTAGTTTTTAGAATGGTGTCATTTGTGGGCATTTTCTGTCATATAGGCCCCTTAAAGTCACTTCAAGTGTGAGGTGGTCCCTAATAAAATTGGCTTTGCAAATTTTTTTGTAAAAATGAGAATTCGCTGGTCAATTTTTAACCCTTACAACTTCCTAACAAAAAAAAATTATGTTTCCAAAATTGTGGTAATGTAAAGCAGACATGTGGGTAATGTTATTTATTAACTATTTTGTATGATATGACTCTCTAACTTAAGGGCATAAAAACTAAAAGTTTAAAAATTGCATTTTTCAAAATTTTTGCCAAATTTTCATGTTTTTTCACAAATAAACGCAAGTCAAATCGAAGAAATGTTACCACTATCATAAAGTACAATATGTCACGAGAAAACATTCTCAGAATCACCAGGATCCGTTGAAGCATTTCAGAGTTATGACCTCATAAAGTGACAGTGGTCAGAATTGAAAACAGGCTTCGGGGTGAAGGGGTTAAAAAAATACTCTGTCAGCACAAAACAACTGTTTAAACCAAATACAGGTGCTCAGTGCATCATAATGTTTGGCCACACCAAGGGTGAGCTGAGTGAGTGCCTGTACTTGTTTGAATAGTCATTCTCATCTTATAAAACGCCGCAGCTGTATGTGTCGCAGGATGAGAATGACTGTGACAGCCTGTTTGTTGGACTCTCCATGCATGGGTTGTGACTGTTAAACAGCCACGACACATATAGCTGCGGCGGCGGACAGCTGATTATCGGGAGCGCTCCAGGTATCCAGGATACTCAGGCAGCTATTCGGTAAACACTTATCCAGAGCTATTCGATCATCCCTACGTATCACGTCCTGTCATAGACCTTGCCATTTTGATGGCAGTGTTTTTTTAATCCCTTAACGACCGCTAATACGCCTTTTAATGGCAGCAGTAAAGATGCCTTATTCCTCAGTGCCGCTTTTTAATGGTGGTGAGAAATAAAGGTATAGGGCCCCCCAGAATCTGAAAATCTCTGAGGTCGTCTTGGCTATCAGGGGTAGATGAGACCCTGGAGAACACAATTCGGGTCGGATTTTACAATCTTCAGTCTTGTTTTCAGCGTTAATCACTAAATAACGGCAATCGCAAAAAAAAAAGTCTGATTTCTCATTCATTTCTCCTCTGATATGATCTAGCATACCAGAGGAGATAGAAATGGGACCCCCCGGTACCTCCGCCATCCCCGTACCCTCCTGCTCCATCCCCTAGCCCTCCACGTCATCTTCCCGGAAGAAAACGGCAGGCGCATGCATAGTGTGCCCTCCGTGATCTGCCTGCTGTTACCCAGCAACAATAGGAGATTTTTCCTATTGGTTCATTTTGATTACTGTGATCAAACTAAGAAAAGCAGTAAAGCAAACCCCCCTTTATTTACCCTTAGGTAAACATAATGAAACTAAAAAAAAAAAATTTTTTATACTTTTTCTTTAACCCCTTACCGGCATCGGACGTACTATACCGTCCGATGCCGGCTCCCCTGCTTTGATACAGGGCTCCGCGGTGAGCCCGCATCAAAGCCGGGACATGTCAGCTGTTTTGAACAGCTGACATGTGCCCGCAATAGGTGCGGGCAGAATCGCGATCTGCCCGCACCTATTAACTAGTTAAATGCCGCTGTCAAACGCAGACAGCGGCATTTAACTACCGCTTCCGGCCGGGCGGCCGGAAATGACGTCATCGCCGACCCCCGTCACATGATCGGGGGTCGGCGATGCTTGTATATTGTAGCCATAGAGGTCCCAGAGACCTCTATGGTTACTGATGAGCGGTGGCTGTGAGCGCCACCCTGTGGTCGGCGCTCACAGCACACCTCCATTTCTGCTACATAGCAGCGATCAGCAGATCGCTGCTATGTAGCAGAGCCGATCGTGCTGTGCCAGCTTCTAGCCTCCCATGGAGGCTATTGAAGCATGGCAAAAGTTAAGAAAAAAAGTTTAAAAAAATGTGAAAAAAATAAAAAAAACATAAAAGTTTAAATCACCCCCCTTTCGCCCCAATCAAAATAAATCAATAAAAAAAATATCAAATCTACGCATATTTGGTATCGCCGCGCTCAGAATCGCCCAATCTATCAATTAAAAAAAAGTATTAACCTGATCGCTAAACAGCGTAGCGGGAAAAAAATTCGAAACGCCAGAATTACGTTTTTTTGGTCGCCGCGACATTGCATTAAAATGCAATAACGGGCGATCAAAAGAACGTATCTGCACCAAAATGCTATCATTAAAAACGTCATCTCGGCACGCAAAAAATAAGCCCTCAACCGACCCCAGATCATGAAAAATGGAGACGCTACGAGTATCGGAAAATGGCGCAATTTTTTTTTTTTTTTTAGCAAAGTTTGGAATTTTTTTTCACCACTTAGATAAAAAATAACCTAGTCATGTTAGGTGTCTATGAACTCGTACTGACCTGGAGAATCATAATGGCAGGTCATTTTTAGCATTTAGTGAACCTAGCAAAAAAGCCAAACAAAAAACCAATGTGGGATTGCACTTTTTTTTGCAATTTCACCGCACTTGGATTTTTTTTCCCGTTTTCTAGTACACGACATGCTAAAACCAATGATGTCGTTCAAAAGTACAACTCGTCCCGCAAAAAATAAGCCCTCACATGGCCAAATTGACGGAAAAATAAAAGTTATGGCTCTGGGAAGGAGGGGAGCGAAAAACGAATACGGAAAAACGAAAAATCCCCCGGTCATGAAGGGGTTAAGGTTGGGATTATGGTCAGGGCTGTGTTAGGGTATGTGCACACGTTGCTGATTTGTCTGTGAAATTTTCTGCACAGATTCTGCATCTCTTGGAAGAAAACGCAGGTAAAAATACGCACATTTTTGATGCGGATTTTCATATTTTTTTTTCATGCTCATTTGTACGCGTTTTTGTAGGCTAAATGAAGATCTATTATTTAAAAAAAAATATAATTGTGATGTCGTTTCTTGTCCAACCTCTTCATTTACATGCTTCATTCAAGAATAATGTTTACATACACAGATAGAGAGATAGATAATACCAAGTCCGATGTTTAGTAATAAACATAATAAAATGGTACATAGAGTTAAGTAAAGACACACACACACAATCTGCGTTAGGCCGGGGTCACACTTGCGAGAAACTTGCACAAGCCTCTCACACCTCGGTACCCGACACTGCCACCGCACTTGGACCGGATCGTTCAGATGCCTTGAAATACATGCAGCCTCACACTCCGGTCCCGAGTGCTGGCGGCAGTGCCGAGTATTGAGGTGCGAGGCTCATGCGAGTTTCTCACCTATGTGACCCCGGCCTTAAACGCAATATCTATTTAATTGAAAAAAAATGGTGTGGACTCACGCACACTTTTCTGCGCCAGAGAGGGAAAGCCAGCGACTGGGGGCCGATGTTTATAGCCTAGGAAGGGGTTAATACCTGCGGATCTTCCCAGGCTATGGATATCAGCCCACAGCTCTATAATAAGCCTTTACTGGCTATTAAAATAGGGGGATTCCCCCCAAAAATGGCGTGGGGTCCCCCTATAATTAATAGCCAGAAAATGCTATGCAGACAGCTGCAGACTGATATTCATAGCCTAGGAAGGGACCATGGATATTTCACCCCCCCGCTAAAAGAAACCAGCACTCAGCCGCCCCAGAAATGGCTCATCTGTTAGATGTGCCAATTCAGCACTTAGCCTCTCTCTTCCCACTGCCCTGTAGAGGTGGCATATGGGTTAATAGGGGTTAATGTCACCTTTAGGTGACCTCAAGCCGGCTTAGTAATGGAGAGGTGTCAATAAGATACCTATCCATTACTAATCCTATAGTTGTGAAATGGTTAAATAAACGCACAGCCAGAAAAAAGTGTTTTAATGAAATAAAACACTACAGGTTTTTACCATCTTTATTGTTCTGCCAATCCATGCCACGCCCCCGATTTCCTGCAAAAAAAATAATAAAATAAACCAACTCAAATACTCCCTGGTCCGATGCAGCCTATTTAATAATGACTGTCCCAAGACGATCTCCCCTATAGAGCAGTTCTCCTACATATTTCCTCTCTGTGTCTGCATTACAATGTTTTTGGATACTACATTTGTATGAGATTTTTTTTCTAAATAAAAGTTGTTTATTTTTTACCATGCCTTGTGGGCCATTATACATACTCCATTTTTTTTTTTTGCGAAATATGTCACGTTGAAGCGTTCCAGAGCTATAACTTCATAAAGTGACAGTGGTCACAATTGCCTTGGTCATTGAGGTCAAAATTGGCTGTCACTAAGGGGTTAAGAACATTGGCTTTCTCTAAAATAAAATTGCAGATATCAAGGTATTATTTTTCTCTTTCTGTGACCTACTTGCCCCTATAGACTGCTTAGAAGCATCGATCCTAATGACAGATTCTCCCTAAACTGCCACTTGTGTTTTTCAAAAAAACTCAGCACATTAAAAAACATTACTGTGTTTTGAGGATCTGCCATCATCTGACTACAAGGATATTGTAGCTGTGATGCTTGTAAGGGTATGTGCATACAGCAGCTTTTAGACTCCAATGTTCCCCCTCATGTTTTGAAGCAGAATACACTACAGTAAAACACCAGCAGTGTTTTTCCTGAATCGTTTTCTGGCACTTTTTTTTTTTTAATTCCAACTCCACAGCTCAGGTTCTGGGTTCAGTTCCACCAAGTACAACACCTGCAAGGAGTTAATTTCTCCCCGAGTTTGTGTCGGGTGTCCTCCAGGTTGTCTTTTTTTTTCTCACTGTCCAATGACCGACTGGTAGGGAATTTAGATGTGAGTCACAAAGGGGACAATGATGATGATGTTTGTAAAGCGCCGTGGAATTAATATACAGTACAGACCAAAAATTTGGACACACCTTCTCATTTAACCCCTTAACGACCGCCGGTACGCCTTTTATCAGCAGTAGGTAAGGGTACTTAAACCACAGCGCCGTTAATTAATGGCACTGTGGAAAAAGTGTATAGCACCCCCCAGAGTCATATTTTCTCTGAGGTCTCGGTTGCCGAGAGGTAGCCTAGACCCCAGAGAACATTATTCGGGTTGGTTTTTACTGACCCCTGTTTTGCGATCGCAGGTAATTAACCGTATACCAGCGACCGCCCCCCCAAAAATGCGGTGTGTTATTCTCTGTCCTCTGATGTGATCGCACATCAGAGGACAGAGAAATAGGGCGATCGGGGACCCTGTCATACTTACCGGTGTCCCTGGGTCCTCCTGCTTCCTCTCTTGGCCGCCAGCTTCTTCCTCCGGTAAGAAAATGGTGGGCGTGTGCACAGTGCGCCCGCCGTGATCTGCCGGCCGGCAGAGGAAGATTCTTCCTCCTGTCATTTTGGTCACTGTGATAGATCCTATCACAGTAATCAAAATAAAAAAAATAGTAAATAACCCCCACCCTTATCACCTCCTTAGTTAGGAAAAAATAATAAAATAATAAAAATGTAGGTATTTCCATTTTCCGGTTAGGGTTAGGGTTGGGGCTAGGGTATGGGCTAGGGTTAAGGTTGGGGCTAAAGATAGGGTTGGCATTAGGGTTAGGGTTGGCATTAGGGTTAGGGTTGGCATTAGGGTTACATTTGGGATTAGGGTTAAGGTTAGGGTTGGGATTAGGGTTAGGGGTGTATTGGGTTTAGGGTTGTGATTAGGGTTGTGATTAGGATTATGGATCGGGTTGGGATTAGGGTTAGGGATGTGTTGGGTTTAGGGTTGGAGTTAGAATTGGGGGGTTTCCACTGTTTAGGTACATCAGGGGGTCTCCAAATGCGACAGCCAATTTTGCGCTCAAAAAGTCAAATGGTGCTCCCTCCCTTCTGAGCTCTGCCGTGCGCCCAAACAGTGGTTTACCCCCACATATGGGGTATCAGCGTACTCAGGGCTAATTGCACAGCAACTTTTGGGGTCCAGTTCCTCCTCTTGCCCTTGCAAAAATAAAAAAAGTTGGGGGCTAAAAAAAATCATTTTTGTGGAAAAAAATGATTTTTTATTTTCACGGCTCTGCGTCAAACTTCTGTGAAGCACTTGGGCATTCAAAATGCTCACCACGTGTCTAGATAGGTTCCTTGGGGGGTCTAGATTCCAAAATGGGGTCACTTGTGGGGGGTTTCTACTGTTTAGGTACATCCGGGGCACTGCAAACGCAACATAACGCCCGCCAGACTATTCTATCAAAGTCTGCATTCCAAAAAGGCGCTCCTTTCCTTCCGAGCTCTGCCATGCGCCCAAACAGTGGTCCCCCCTACATATGGGGTATCAGTGTACTCCGCATAAATTGCTCAATAAATTTTGGGGTCCAATTTCTCCTGTTACCCTTATGAAAGTAAAAATTTGGGGGTGAAAAGATCATTTTTGTGGAAAAAAAATATGATTTTTTATTTTCATGGCTCTACATTATAAACTTCTGTGAAGCAGTTGGGGGGTTCATAGTGCTCACCACACATCTAGATAACCTCTTTGGGGGGTCTAGTTTCCAATATGGGGTCACTTGTGGGGGGTATCTACTGTTTAGGTACATCTGGAGCTCTGCAAATGCAACATGATGCCCGCAGACCATTCCATCAAAGTCTGCATTTTAAAGGGAACCTGTCACTCCCCCCAGGCGTTTGTAACTAAAAGAGCCACCTTGTGCAGCACTAATGCTGCATTTGGACAAGATGGCTCTTTTAGTTATGCTCCCTGCACACGCTGAAATAAACACTTATAAAATGTGCCAGGGAGGTGGGACTTTCCTTCCTAATCAGACGCAGCACAGCCATCATTCATACCCCCTTGGCGCCGCCTCCTTAGCGTTGTTTGAATCTGTCCAGGAGCCTGCGCTGTTATGGGATCCCTTGGGCATGCGCAGTTAGCACTGCCCATCTTCTGACATCATTTGATGTCAGGCTGACTGCGCCTGTGCGGCCGCGCTGCCCGAGATCCCGCCCTGCAGTGTCTTCTGATTTATTCACACTATGGGGCTGGGATTCATGGGCATGCGCAGTGCATATCTTCGCCTCTCACTCATCTCCCTCCGCCTTCTTGAGACTGTGCGGCGTCAGCTGATCCCTAATCGCCGCGGCATGCGATTCAAACAACGCTGAGGAGCCGGCGCCAAGAAGGTATATATGATGGCTGTGCTGCGTCTGATTAGGAAGGAAAGTCCCGCATCCCTGGTGATTTCACGGTATGAGGGGACACATTTTATAAGTGTTTATTTCAGCGTGTGCAGGGAGCATAACTAAAAGAGCCACCTTGTCCAAATGCAGTATTAGTGCTGCACAAGGTGGCTCTTTTAGTTACAAACGCCTGGGGGGGATGACAGATTCCCTTTAAAACGTCGCTACTTCCCTTCCGAGCCCCGATGTGTGCCCAAACAGTGGTCCCCCCACATATGGGATATCAGCATACTCAGGACAAATTGGACAACAAATTTTGGGGTCCAATTTCTCCTGTTACCCTTGAGAAAATAAAAAATTGCGAGCTAAAAAATCATTTTTGAGGAAAATAAAAAGGATTTTTTATTTTCACGGCCCTACGTTATAAACTTCTGTGAAGCACCTGGGGGTTCAAAGTGCTCACCACACATCTAGACAATTCCTTAAAGGGTCTAGTTTCCAAAATGGGGTCACTTGTGGGGGGTTTCTACTGTTTAGGCACATCAGGGGCTCTCCAAACGCAACATGGTCGATCTCAATTCCAGTCAATTCTGCATGGAAAAAGTCAAACTGAGCTCCTTCTCTTCCAAGCTCTGCCGTGCGCCCAAACAGCGGTTTACCCCCACATATGGGGTATCTGTGTCTTCAGGAGAAATTGCTCAACAAATTTTGTGGTTCATTTTCTCTTTTTACACTTACGAAAATAAAAAAAAATTGGTTCTGAAGTAAAATGTTCGCAAAAAAACAGTTTAATGTTCATTTTTTCCTTCCACATTGTTTCGGTTCCTGTGAAGCACGTAAAGGCTTAATAAACTTCTTGAATGTGGTTTTGATTACCTTCAGGGGTGTAGTTTTTAGAATGGTGTCAAGTTTGGGTATTTTCTGTCATGTACGCCCCTCAAAGTGACTTTAAATGTGAGATGGTCCCTAAAAAAAATGGTTTTGTAAATTTTGTTGTAAAAATGAGAAATCGCTGGTCAACTTTTAACCCTTATAACTTCCTAACAAAAAAAATGTTTTTTTCCAAAATTGTGCTGATGTAAAGTAGACTTGTGGGAAATGTTATTTCTTAACTATTTTGTGTGACATATCTCTCTGATTTAAGGGCATAAAAATTCAAAGTTTGAAAATTGCAAAAGTTTGGCCATATTTCAGTTTTTTCATCAATAATCCCAAGTAATATAGAAGAAATGTTACATCTAACATGAAGTACAATATGTCACGAAAAAAACAATCTCAGAATCAGCGGGATCCGTTAAAGCGTTCCAGAGTTATAACCTCATAAAGCGACAGTGGTCAGAATTGTAAAAATTGGCTCTGTCACTAAGGGGTTAAAGATTTGTCTGTATTTTCATGACTATGAAAATTGTACATTCACACTGAAGGCATCAAAACTATGAATTTACACATGTGGAATTATATACTTAACAAAAAAGTGTGAAACAACGGGGATGGTCTTCCAACAATCTTGAAGGAGTTCCCTGAGATGCTTTGCATTTGTTGGCCCTTTTGCCTTCACTCTGCGGTCCAGCTCACCCCAAACCATCTCGATTGGGTTCAGATCTGGTGACTGTGGAGGCCAGGTCATCTGGCGTAGCACCCCATCACTCTCCTTCTTGGTCAAATAGCCTTTACACAACCTGGAGGTATGTTTGGGGTCATTGTCCTGTTGAAAAATAAATGAGGGTCCAACTAAGCGCAAACCAGATGGAATAGCATGCCACTGCAAGATGCTGTGGTAGACATGCTGGTTCAGTATGCCTTCAATTTTGAATACATTTTTAACAGTGTCACCAGCAAAGCACCCCCACACCATCACACCTCCTCCTTCATGCTTCACGGTGGGAACCAGGCATGTAGAGTCCTTCTGCGTTGCACAAAGACACGGTGGTTGGAACCAAAGATCTCAAATTTGGACTCATCAGACCAAAGCACAGATTTCCACTGGTCTAATGTCCATTGTTTGTGTTCTTTAGCCCAAACAAGTTTCTTCTGCTTGTTGCCTGTCCTTAGCAGTGGTTTCCTAGCAGCTATTTTACCATGAAGGCCTGCTGCACAAAGTCTCCTCTTAACAGTTGTAGAGATGTGTCTGCTGCTAGAACTCTGTGTGGCATTGACCTGGTCTCTAATCTGAGCTGCTGTTAACCTGCGATTTCTGAGGCTGGTGACTCAGATAAACTTATTTTCAGAAGCAGAGGTGACTCTTGGTCTTCCTTTCCTGGGACGGTCCTCATGTGAGACCGTTTCTTTGTAGCGCTTGATGGTTTTTGCCACTGCACTTGGGGACACTTTCAAAGTTTTCCCAATTTTTCGGACTGACTGACCTTCATTTCTTAAAGTAGTGATGGCCACTCATTTTTCTTACCTGTTTTTTCTTGCCATAATACAAATTCTAATAGTCTATTCACTAGGACTATCAGCTGTGTACCCACCAGACTTCTGCACAACACAAGTGATGGTCCCAACCCCATTTATAAGGCAAGAAATCCCACTTATTAAACCTGACAGGGTGAAGTGAAAACCATTCCCAGTGACTACCTCTTGAAGCTCATCAAGAGAATGCCAAGAGTGTGCAAAGCAGTCATCAAAACAAAAGGTGGCTACTTTGAAGAACATAGAATATAAGACATATTTTCAGTTGTTTCGCACTTTTTTGTTAAGTATATAATTCCACGTGTTAATTCATAGTTTTGATGCCTTCAGTGTGAATGTACATTTTTCATAGTCATGAAAATACAGAAAAATCTTTAAATGAGGTGTGTCCAAACTTTTGGTCTGTACTGTATATAAGCAAAAAAAATATAATTTTTATATTTGTCTGTGAATTTTATTTTTTTTATGTAGTCTGGCCGAGATTTGCAGCAATATCAAAACCAAGCCAAACAGCTCTTCCGTAAATTAAATGAACAGTCGCCTGCTCGATGTACACTGGAGGCAGGAGCAATGACATTCCAGTGAGTAAATAAAAATAATTTCATTGTTTTTCATTGCTGTTGATGTATGAAGTGTTACTTTCATCTTCTGTCTCATTGCTATAATTTGTGTGCAGTTACACACCAGCTATTATACTGCATGTACTTGACCTGTAATTGTTTTATGCTCAGGACTTAGAACATTGAACATTCTTGTTTACATCCAAGTTGAAAACTGATTCATCCTGCCTTCACCTGAGGAGCTGGTATAAATATATTCCTGGGAGCCAAGAAGCCTGGATTCTGGATGATACATTGTATCTCAAACTGTCAAGAGAGAGTTGTTCAGCTGATATACCGTATATACTCGAGTATAAGCCGACCCCCCTAATTTTGCCACAAAAAACTGGGAAAACTTATTGACTCGAGTATAAGCCTAGGGTAGGAAATGCAGCAGCTACCGGTGA
This sequence comes from Ranitomeya imitator, assembly GCF_032444005.1. Classification (NCBI taxonomy): domain Eukaryota; kingdom Metazoa; phylum Chordata; class Amphibia; order Anura; family Dendrobatidae; genus Ranitomeya; species Ranitomeya imitator. The sequence continues at coordinate 91,708,636 of NC_091289.1, forward strand.
ATTTCAAAAATAAAAATAGATGCTCCTTACCGTTCATTATTGCCCCATAAGATGCTCCATGTAAAGCTGTGCCACATATAATGCTGCATACCGTTCATTATTGCCCCATAGATGCTCTGTATAAAGCTGTGCCACATATAATGCTCCATATTGTTCATTATTGCCCCATAGATGCTCCATATAAAGCTGTTCCATATATAATGCTCCATACTGTTCATTATTGCCCCATAGATGTGCCATATAAAGCTGTGCCATATAGTGCTCTGCACCGTTCATTATTGCCCCCTAGAAGTGCCATAGAAAGCTGTGCCATATAGTGCTCTGCACCGTTCATTATTGCCCCGTAGATGTGCCATAGAAAGCGCTGCCATATAGTGCTCTGCACCGTTCATTATTGCCCCATAGATGTGCCATAGAAAGCTCTGCCATATAGTGCTCTGCACCGTTCATTATTGCCCCATAGATGTACCATAGAAAGCTCTGCCATATAGTGCTCTGTACCGCTCATTATTGCTGCATAGATGTGCCATATAAAACTGTACTACTGGTATATATAATGCTGCGGCTGCTGCAATAAAAAAAAAAAATGCCATACTCTCCTCTCTTGCTTGCAGCTCCTCAGCGTCCCGTCTCGGCGTCTCTCCGCTCTGACTGTTCAGGCAGAGGGCGGCGCGCACACTATATGCGACATCGCGCCCTCCAACCTGAACAGTCAGAGCCAGAGGACGGGAAGATGGAGCGGCGCCCTGCGTGTGGAACGTGGACAGGTGAATATGTAATACTTACCTGCTCTCGGCGTCCCGCTCCTTCTCCCGGACAGCTGGTCTTCGGGTGCCGCAGCTTCTTCCTCTGTCAGCAGTCACTGGCACCGCTCATTAGAGGAATGAATATGCGGCTCCACCCCTATGGGAGTGGAGTCCATATTCATAAGTTTAATGAGCGGTCCCACGTGACCGCTGAACAGGGGAAGAGCTGCAGCACCGAAGACCGTGGGACGGCAGGGGGAGCGCCGGGACTAGGTGAGTATGCCTCAGACCTCTCACCCCCCCCCCCCCTCACCCGCCGACCCCCACCGCCGACCGTGACTCGAGCATAAGCCGAGAGGGGCACTTTCAGCCCAAAAAATTTGGGCTGAAAATCTCGGCTTATACTCGAGTATATACGGTATTTAAAAGGGTCATCCGAGCCAACTACTTAGCGCACTGTCACTCTAGAATAAAAAGAATATTGCACAGTGTCAAGAGCCTACTGAACATCCATCGGAACTGTCAAATGATAATGCCCAGTCCCTGAAACAGACGTCACTAATGATGCTTCATTTCAGGGTGGGGGCAGACGGAGCTGAACTAACTGCAGCCTCTTCGTCCTGATGACATGTTGTTTGAGTATCCCTTAAACAGAAAAAAATGATCGGCATATCCAACTAGTATGTACAGGATATATTCACAGTATTAATTTGCTCAATATTCTCAATATCCTCCCCATCTGGGGGACTTTGTACCTCCACAATAATTATATCACAAAAGGCTTGATCACCTAGTGTAAGAAAATAAGTGACCTAGACTGAGGTACTGATAAAAACTAACAGTTTATTGAAAATCATTAAAAACAATGTATAAATACTACAGAGAAGAAAGGTATTGGACCTAAAAGGAGGGACACAAAAAGCCATAGGCTACATCCAAATCGTGGACCAGTTTAACATGTATGCATGATATTACATCCATACGAACTATACTCTATGTGCATCATAATATATGGTGAAACATCCCCCATAGAAATGTGCTAATATGATCTATGTCATGCGGAGGCGGGCTATACCCATCCTCTAATATGATACATGATTGTCAATAACAGGTATAGGATCTTATGTTAGAATAGGTATATTACCTTAAGGTCAGCCACGTGGATGTATGCCCCGGCGTCCCTCTGCCCCGACGCGCGTTTCGCACTGCTTCTTCGGGAGGCGTGACATAGATCATGGACCTTTTAGGTCCAATACCTTTCTTCTCTGTAGTATTTATGCATTGTTTTTTATGATTTTCAATAAACTGTTAGTTTTTATCAGTACCTCAGTCTAGGTCACTTATTTTCTTACACTAGGTGATCAAGCCTTTTGTGATATAGTATGTACAGGAGCAAGCTAGGACAATCAAGTCAATAAAACTAAGAAATAGTAGCCGCACTCTGAAATGCAGAATATTGAATCTGGAAAATTGGAACTGCATTACTGCCATAGATAATAGCTGAATGCTGCAATATATGTTTCCTCCCTCTACTAACCTACCTATATCCAACATTGCCATTTCCATGTGTGATTCCCACATTACTCCCCAGCAATATGTCCCTGTCTTGGGTCATACTTGATTCCGAGGCTTTCCTTCACCCCCCACATCCGATCACTGGCTCGCTCTTGTTATCTGCACTTCAAAAACATTTCTAGAATTCGCCCTTTTCTTACTTTCAACTCTGCAAAAACTCTCACTGTTTCTCTTATTCATTCACGTCTGGACTATTGTAACTCTCTACTGATCGGTCTCCCTCTTACCAAACTCTCCCCTCTCCAGTCTGTCTTGAATGCTGCAGCCAGGATCATATTCCTCACCAATCGTTACACCGATGCCTCTACCTTGTGCCAGTTATTACATTGGTTACCCATCCACTACAGAATCCAGTACAAACTTATTACTCAAATACACAAAGCTCTCCATGGCTCAGCACCACCCTACATCTCCTCCCTGGTCTCAGTCTACCACCCTACCCGCACACACTTCTTCTGCTTATGACCTGAGGTTAACTTCTTAAATAATCAGAACCTCCCACTCCCATGTCTAAGACTTTTCACGTGCTGCACCAATTTTTTGGAATGCACTGCCCAGGTTAATACAATTAATCCCCAATCCTCACATTTTTAAACGCATTTGTTCAGAGTGGCCTACCTCCTCAGCGAATAAACCTAACTATCCCTGTGTTGCCCATTCAAAATTTTTACCATAACCAGGTTCCTTGTATCATGTTCTCACACGCTTTATGCATTTAACAGCCCTCTTTGTCTGTACTGTTACATACTTACACTACAGACCAAAAGTTTGGACACAGCTTCTCATTTAAAGATTTTTCTGTATTTTTATGACTATGAAAATTGTATATTCACACTGAAGGCATCAAAACTATGAATTAACACATGTGGAATTATATACTTAACAAAAAATGTGAAACAACTGAAATTATGTCTTATATTCTAGGTTCTTCAAAGTAGCCACCTTTTGCTTTGATGACTGCTTTGCCACTCTTGGCATTCTCTTGATGAGCTTCAAGGGGTAGTCACCGGAAATGGTTTTCACTTCACAGGTGTGCCCTGTCAGGTTTAATAAGTGGGATTTCTTGCCTTGTAAATGGGGTTGGGACCATCAGTTGTGTTGTGCAGAAATCTGGTGGATACACAGCTGATAGTCCTAGTGAATAGACTGTTAGCTGCTTTTTTCTTGCCATAATACAAATTCTAAGTAAAGAAAAATGAGTGGCCATCATTACTTTAAGAAATGAAGGTCAGTCAGTCCGAAAAATTGGGAAAACTTTGAAAGTGTCCCCAAGTGCAGTGGCAAAAACCATCAAACGCTACAAAGAAACTGGCTCACAATGAGGACCGCCCCAGGAAAGGAAGACCAAGAGTCACCTCTGCTTCTGAGGATAAGTTCATCCAAGTCACCAGCCTCAGAAATCGCAGGTTAACAGCAGCTCAGATTAGAGACCAGGTCAATGCCACCCAGAGTTCTAGCAGCAGACACATCTCTACAACTGTTAAGAGGAGACTTTGTGCAGCAGGCCTTCATGGTAAAATAGCTGCTAGGAAACCACTGCTAAGGACAGGCAACAAGCAGAAGAGACTTGTTTGGGCTAAAGAACACAAGCAATGGACATTAGACCAGTGGAAATCTGTGCTTTGGTCTGATAAGCCCAAATTTGTGATCTTTGGTTCCAACCACCGTGTATTTGTGCAACGCAGAAAAGGTGAACGGATGGACTCTACATGCCTGGTTCCCACCGTGAAGCATGGAGGAGGAGGTGTGACGGTGTGGGGGTGCTTTGCTGGTTACACTGTTGGGGATTTATTCAAAATTGAAGGCATACTGAACCAGCATGGCTACCACAGCATCTTGCAGCGGCATGCTATTCCATCCGGTTTGCATTTAGTTGGACCAGCATTTATTTTTCAACAGGACAATGACCCCAAACACACCTCCAGGCTGTGTAAGGGCTATTTGACCAAGAAGGAGAGTGATGGGGTGCTACGCCAGATGACCTGGCCTCCACAGTCACCAGATCTGAACCCAATCGAGATAGTTTGGGGTGAGCTGGACCGCAGAGTGAAGGCAAAAGGGCCAACAAATGCTAAGCATCTCTGGGAATTCCTTCAAGATTGTTGGAAGACCTTTCTTGGTGACTACCTCTTGAAGCTCATCAAGAAAATGCCAAGAGTGTGCAAAGCAGTCATCAAAGCAAAAGGTGGCTACTTTGAAGAACCTAGAATATAAGACATAATTTCAGTTGTGTCACACTTTTTTGTTAAGTGTATAATTCCACATGTGTTAATTCATAGTTTTGATGCCTTCAGTGTGAAGGTACAATTTTCATAGTCATGAAAATACAGAAAATTTTTTAAATGAGGTGGTGTGTCCAAACTTTTGGTCTGTACTGTAGGCTGATAACCGGTTAAAGCAGCATTACATGAACACCAGGTTCTTACATTATGGCTGGTCTGAACAACGAAAGCAATTGTTACCATCATCCTTTCGTGTCTCCCCTATTTCCTCATAGATTGTAAGCTTGCGAGCAGAGCCCTTATTCCTCTTGGTATCTGTTTTGAACTATGTGTTTATTGTTTTGCTGTAATGTCTATTGTCTGTACAAGTCCCCTCTAAAATGTAAAGTGCTGCGGAATATGTTGGCGCTATAGAAATACAATTATTAATATTATTATATGAAGTATAGAAAAATATAATTGCAATATTGCTACTGAAAAAATTGCTACATAAAAAATTAAGGTACTTAGAGCATAAATTGGCCAATTCATGAGTCCAACAGCATTGTTGTCCTATAAATTGTAGGCTTTTCATCCCAGGAGAGGTGTCATGTCAGGTTAGGTCCCCAACAATAAGATACTTTTTGTCGTTGGCTGTTGGGCTCTCATGAATTGAACTATTTATGCTCTAAGTACCTTCATTTTTTTCTGTAGCATTATTGCAGTTCTATTTTTCTGTATTTCATATGTATGTATTACAGCATTCTATGGCAGTATTATTATTATTGTTCATTATTATAGTGCCATTTATTCCATGGCGCTTTAGATGTGAAAAGGGGTATGCTTAATAAAAATAAGTACAATAGTCTTAAACAATAAAATTCACTGACTGGCACAGGAGAAGAGAGACCCTGCCTGTGAGGGCTCACAGTTTAAAAGAATAGGTGAGGATGCAGTAGGTGATGGTGGAGTTGGTCGTGCAGCGGTATGGTGGAAAGAGGTTACTGCAGGTTGGTCTTTAGGTTCCTTTTGAAGACTTCCACGGTAGGTGACTCTGATATGTTAGGATAGAGAGTTTCAGAGTAAAGGGGTGCACAGGAGAAATCTTGTATGAGATTGTGGGAAGATGAGATAAGAGGGTGAGTAGAAAAGTAGATGTTGTGAGGATCAGAGATTGCATGCAGGTAAGTAACGGGAGACTAGGTCACAGATGTCTGGAGGAGACAGGTTGTGGATGGCTTTGTATGCCATGGTTAGGGTTTTGTACTGGAGTCTCTGGGCAATGGGGAGCCAGTGTTGGAATTGAGAAAAACAAGAGGCTGGAAAACAGTGGGGGGTGGGGGGGCAGGTGGATTAATCAGGCAGCAAAGTTTTGGATATATTTGAGGGGTATGAGAGTGTTAGAAGGGAGGCCACAAAATAGGAGGTTGTAGTAGTCAAGGCGAGTGTTGATGAGGGCATGCACTAGTGTTTTTGTAGATTCTTGATTAAGGAATGTGCTGATCCGGGAAATATTTTTGAGTTGGAGTCGGCAGTAAGTGGAAAGGGCATGGATATATGTTTAGAAGGAGAGATTAGAGTCTATAGGGTTACCCTGAGGCAATGAGTTTGCGAAAATGGGGAGAATGAGCAGACATTTACTTTAATGGATAGGTGTGTTGGGGGGGTTAAGTGAGAGTGGGGAAAGATGATGAATTATATTTTGTCCATGTTAAGTTTTAATCGAGATCGAGAAATCGAGAAGAGAAGGAGGGTGATATAGCAGACAGAGATTGTGGGATTCTGATTAACCCCTTTCTGACATTAAACGTACTATCCCGTCGAGGTGGGGTGGGCCCCTATGACCAACGACAGGATAGTATGTCATATGCGATCGGCAGCGCTCACGGGGGGAGCGCGGCCGATCGCGGCCGGGTGTCAGCTGCCTATTGCAGCTGACATCCGGCACTATGTGCCAGGAGCGGTCACGGACCGCCCCCGGCACATTAATCCCCGGCACACCGCGATCAAACATGATCGCGATGTGCCGGCGGTATAGGGAAGCATCGCGCAGGGAGGGGGCTCCCTGCGGGCTTCCCTGAGCCCCCCGAAGCAACGCGATGTGATCGCGTTGCTGCGAGGGTCTCCTCCCTGCAGCAAGGCCCGGATCCAAGATGGCCGCGGCATCCACGTCCTGCAGGGAGGGAGGTGGCTTCACAGAGCCTGCTCAGAGCAGGCACTGTGAAGCCTGCAGTGCTCTGAGACAGATCGGTGATCTGACAGAGTGCTGTGCAAACTGTCAGATCACCGATCTGTGATGTCCCCCCCTGGGACAAAGTAAACAAGTAAAAAAAAATTTTTCCAAATGTGTAAAAAAAATTAAAAAAAATGTTCCTAAATAATGAAAAAAAAAAATAAATATTATTCCCATAAATACATTTCTTTATCTAAATAATAAAAAAAAATAAACGTACACATATTTAGTATCGCCGCGTCCGTAACGACCCCACCTATAAAACTGGCCCACTAGTTAACCCCTTCAGTAAACACCGTAAGAAAAAAAAAAAAAACGAGGCAAAAAACAACGCTTTATTATCATACCGCCGAACAAAAAGTGGAATAACACGCGATCAAAAAGACAGATATGCATAACCATGATACCGCTGAAAACGTCATCTTGTCACGCAAAAAACGAGCCGCCATACAGTATCATCAGCGAAAAAATAAAAAAGTTATAGTCCTGAGAATAAAGCGATGCAAAAATAATTATTTTTTCTATAAAATAGTTTTTATCGTATAAAAGCGCCAATACATAAAAAAATGATGTAAATGAGGTATCGCTGCAATCGTACTGACCCGAAGAATAAAACTGCTTTATCAATTTTACCAAATGCGGAACGGTATAAACGCCTACCCCAAAAGAAATTCATGAATAGCTGGTTTTTGGTCATTCTGCCTCACAAAAATCGGAATAAAAAGCGATCAAAAAATGTCACGTGCCCGAAAATGTTACCAATAAAAATGTCAACTCGTTCCGCAAAAAACAAGACCTCACATGACTCTGTGGACCAAAATATGGAAAAATTATAGCTCTCAAAATGTGGTAATGCAAAAAATATTTTTTGCAAGAAAAAGCGTCTTTCAGTGTGTGACAGCTGCCAATCATAAAAATCCGCTAAAAAAACCCGCTATAAAAGTAAATCAAACCCCCCTTCAACACCCCCTTAGTTAGGGAAAAATTAAAAAAAAGTATTTATTTCCATTTTCCCGTTAGGGTTAGGGCTAGGGTTAGGGTTAGGGTTGGGGCTACAGTTAGGGTTGGGGCTAAAGTTAGGGTTAGGGTTGGGGCTAAAGTTACGGTTAGGGTTTAGATTACATTTACAGTTGGGATTAGGGTTAGGGGTGTGTCAGGGTTAGAGGTGTGGTTAGGGTTACTGTTGGGATTAGGGTTAGGGGTGTGTTTGGATTAGGGTTTCAGTTATAATTGAGGGGTTTCCACTGTTTAGGCACATCAGGGGCTCTCCAAACGCGACATGGCGTCCGATCTCAATTCCAGCCAATTCTGCGTTGAAAAAGTAAAACAGTGCTCCTTCCCTTCCAAGCTCTCCCGTGTGCCCAAACAGGGGTTTACCCCAACATATGTGGTATCATCGTACTCAGGACAAATAGGACAACAACTTTTGGGGTCCAATTTCTCCTGTTATCCTTGGGAAAATACAAAACTGGGGGCTAAAAAATAATTTTTGGGGGAAAAAAAAGATTTTTTATTTTCACGGCTCTGCGTTACAAACTGTAGTGAAACACTTGGGGGTTCAAAGCTCTCACAACACATCTAGATGAGTTCCTTAGGGGGTCTAGTTTCCAATATGGGGTCACATATGGGGGGTTTCTACTGTTTAGGTACATTAGGGGCTCTCCAAACGCAATGTGACACCTGCAGACCATTCCATCTAAGTCTGCATTCCAAATGGAGCTCCTTCCCTTCCGAGCCCTCCCATGCGGCCAAACAGTGGTTCCCCCCCACATATGGGGTATCAGCGCACTCAGGACAAATTGTACGACAAATTTTGGGGTCCAATTTCTCCTGTTACCCTCGGGAAAATACAAAACTGGGGGCTAAAAAATAATTTTTGTGGGAAAAAATTTTTGTTTTATTTTTACGGCTCTGCATTATAAACTTTTGTGAAGCCCTTGGTGGGTCAAAGCGCTCAAAACACATCTAGATAAATTCCTTAGGGGCTCTACTTTCCAAAATGGTGTCACTTGTGGGGGGTTTCAATGTTTAGGCACATCAGTGGCTCTCCAAACGCAACATGGTGTCCCATCTCAATTCCTGTCAATTTTGCATTGAAAAGTCAAACGGTGCTCCTTCCCTTCCGAGCTCTCCCATGCGCCCAAACAGTGGTTTACCCCCACATATGGGGTATCAGCATACTCAGGACAAATTGTACAACAACTTTTGGGGTCCAATTTCTTCTCTTACCCTTGGGAAAATAAAAAATTGGGGGCAAAAAGATAATTTTTGTGAAAAAATATGATTTTTTATTTTTACGGTTCTGCATTATAAACTTCTGTGAAGCACTTGGTGGGTCAAAGTGCTCACCACACCTCTAGATAAGTTCCTTAGGGGGTCTACTTTCCAAAAATGGTGTCACTTGTGGGGGGTTTCAATGTTTAGGCACATCAGGGGCTCTCCAAACGCAACAGGGTGTCCAATCTCGATTCCAGTCAATTTTGCATTGAAAAGTCAAATGGTGCTCATTTGCTTCCGAGCTCTGTCATGCGCCCAACCAGTGGTTTACCCCCACATATGGGGTATCGGTGTACTCGGTACAAATTGTACAACAACTTTTGGGGTCCATTTTCTCCTGTTACCCTTGGTAAAATAAAACAAATTGGAACTGAAGTAAATTTTTGGTGAAAAAAAGTTAAATGTTCATTTTTATTTAAACATTCCAAAAATTCCTGTGAAGCACCAGAAGGGTTAATAAACTTCTTGAATATGGTTTTGAGTACCTTGAGGGGTGCAGTTTTTAGAATGGTGTCACACTTGGGTATTTTCTATCATATAGACCCCTCAAAATGACTTCAAATGAGATGTGGTCCCTAAAAAAAAAATGGTGTTGTAAAAATGAGAAATTGCTGGTCAACTTTTAACCCTTATAACTCCCTAACCAAAAAAAATTTTGGTTCCAAAATTGTGCTGATGTAAAGTAAACATGTGGGAAATGTTACTTATTAAGTATTTTGTGTGACATATCTCTGTGATTTAATTGCATAAAAATTCAAAGTTGGAAAATTGCGAAATTTTCATAATTTTCGCCAAATTTCCATTTTTTTCACAAACAAACGCAGGTACTATCAAAGAATTTTTACCACTATCATGAAGTACAATATGTCCCGAGAAAACAGTGTCAGAATCACTGGGATCCGTTGAAGCGTTCCAGAGTTATAACCTCATAAAGGGACAGTGGTCAGAATTGTATAAATTGGCCTGGTCATTAACGTGCAAACCACCCTTGGGGGTAAAGGGGTTAATAAGGAGGTGTTATCCGGTCCAGAGAGGTAGATCTTTGTGTCATGAGCATAGAGATTATACTCAAAGCCGGTGGATTCTGAGCTGTGCCAAGCCTAAGATGTAAATGGAGAAGGTCAAGGGTCCTAGGAGGAGGTGATGTGGTAGAATGTCTGGTCTGTTAAGTATGAAGAGATCTAAGATACTGCCAAGTCTGTGATGTTAAAAGATGAGAAAATCTGTAGTAAGACTGTGTCAAAAGCAGTTGACAGATCCAGGAGAAGGAGGACAGAGTAGTGTAGTTTGGATTTGGAGATTAGTAGGTCATTGGTGACTTTAGTGAGGGCATTTTTGGTTGAATGATGCGGTCGGAAGCCAGACTGTAATCGGCCGAAGAGGGAGCAGGAAGTGAGATGGGAGGACAGTTCGAGATGGATGTTTTGTTCCAGTAAGTTTGAGGCATAGAGGATGGGTCAAGGGAAGGCTTTTTGAGGATGGGTGTGATCGAGGCATGTTTGAAGCATGAGGGAAGAACACCCATTGTTATAGTTTAAGGAGATGAATTAGGGTTGGGATGAAGACTATGGTGAGGTTTGGAAGGAGGTGGGACGGGATCGGGTCGAGTGCACAGGTGGTGAGATGTGATCTTCAGAGAAGAGAGGAAAGTTGATTTTCTGTAATGGTGGAGAAGCTGGTTTTGGAGGAGGAGGGCTGTGTGGCTGAGTAGTTAAGAGGAGGGGCTGTGTGGGCTGTAGGCCAAAGCTATCACTAGTGTCATTGATCTTCTGCTTGAAGAATGATGCAAAGTCTTCAGCTGAGAGAAGAGGGAGAAGGCGCTAGCGGAGAGGGGAGAGGATTGAAAGTGTTGAATAATTGTTTATGATTGTGTTACAGGGATGATATGTATGAGAGTTGAGAAATATGTTTGTTTTGCTGTAGTGAGTGTGGACTGGAAAGTGGTGAGGGACTGTGTGAATATGATGAAGTGGTCGTTGGAGTGGGATCTTTTCCATCACCGCTCAGCAACCTTAGAAGCCTGCCTCAGTTCTTTAGTCAGGCTGGAGTGTCAGGGTTGCCTGTTGAGTGTGATAGCTTTGGTGTGTGTGGGGGCAACCAATTGGAGAGCTGCAGCTGTTGTGGTGTTATATAAAGTGTCAGTATCATCTGCATCATGTAAGGAAACTATGTCTGCGAGAGTGAGAAGGGACTCAAAGTGAGAGCAAATCAAGTAGTCTGAGATTTCTGCAAGATTGTGGAGTGGGGATTGTGCACCGGGAGAGGAGAGAGAAGAGAATGTGATTAAATTGTGGTCAGAAAGAGGGAGAGGTAAGGTAGAGAGGTTAGCTAGGGAACATCGGTGGGTGAAGATGAGGTCCAGTGTGTGAGTGACTGCAGAAGACCATTGAACAAGACCGAATGAAGAAGATAGAAGTTTAGAAACGGCTGAGAGGGAGGTGTCAGTGGGGTTGTTAAAGTCGTCAACCATTCGCCAGGTAGTGAAGTGGTCAAAAATAGTGGTGGGTGGCCCTGGTGCGCGCTAAATGACAGCGAGTTGGAGATTGGAGGGGGTGTAGATGTGCACAGAGTGCACCTAAAAAGAGAGGAGAGTAGTAGAGGGTGGCAGTGGAATTGGGATAATAGAGCAATTATCTAACAAGAGAAAAACAACTCATCCCCTTGGGCTTACTGCTGGGGTAGGGGGTGTGAGAGAAAGATGGAGTCCCCATAAGTGCAGCTGGAGAGGCTGTGTCAAAGGGAGTGAGCCAGGTTTCAGTGATGCTGAGGAAGGAAAGTTTGTTAGTAATGAAAAGATCATAGATGTATGAAAGTTTGTTGCAAGACAGAGCGAGCGTTCCATAAAGCTGCTGTTAGAGGTGCTGGGCTAGTGGGGGCTAAGCGATAGATAGGTATAAGGTTAGAAAGGTTGTGGAAATTTGTGATAGATCGTGGATAGGAGGTACAAGTTACTGTGGGGATGTAGGGAGGAGGAGCAAAGAAAGTGTTAGTAGGTGGGAGCAGGAGAGGACATGAGGTGGTTGTGTTTGAAGACTGGATTGTATACTGAGGAGGAGGGGTGAGATGGAGGGAGAGATGGCCAGTTCCATACTAGGTGTAGGGATTTGAGGGGTTAGTAGGAAGTAAAGGACTATGGGGTGATAGTGAAGACAGTCACAGTACACAATGTTTAAGTATCGTGATCCCTTCTGGTTAAATTCTAGTATAATTCTGTATAATACAGTTATATGATGCAGGACAGACTACATCATGCAGACTTGTCACTCAAAATACATTTGCTAACAAATGCATTCAGGTGTGAAACATGGGGGGGGCGGGAGACCTGGACTCATCTTCATGATCAGTTAATCAAGATGAGCCAGATGTAGGATATTGCAGTCAGTAAAGAAAAATGGGGAGGGGTAGCAACACACCAGGGGTGAGTAGCAGAGACCAAATAATGTCAGGATTTGGAAAAGCTTGATTGCTTTGTCACAAATACCTGAGGGAAGAGGAGATAAATAGACGTGCTGATAAGAGAGCGATAATGGACGATAACTAGGTGCATTCCGTACCCATCACATTAAATTCTGCTACAATTTATCCCATCTTTTAAGATGCAGTATATGTGCATCTTCTCCCCTCCAACCAGCTGTCATTTACCGCCCTCCAGGGCTAGCCACCACCTTCTTCAACAACTTCACTACCTGGCTACTTAAATTCCTCTTCCCTGACATTCCCACTATCATCATGGGTGACTTCAACATTCCCATTGACACGTCTCTCTCAACTGTCTTTAAGCTTCTATCTCTCTCTTAATAATAAATTCAGCCGTGGTATAGTCCTCCCAAAAAATTGTCAACTCCTATAGGACTAAAACATAACTTTTACTAGACCAGTTAAAATAAGTACAAAAAGTGCAAGGTGCAGACTAACAGACAAACAAACACATGTGAGCTGCGCTGTAGATATAACTCAGAGAGTCTCAAAACAACACCAATCGCAGCATACACAATATCCTCTAAAATAATCCAGAACGCCCCCAGGCGCGGATTAGAGGACCCAATAGGCTTAAGTCACGGATATATGACACCCCTCTCTCTGTCCGCACTTTATAGGGTAAAGGGAACTAGATACACTACTGATACCCCATATACAAAGTGCTATGGACCGGGGTTACGAACAGTAAACACTCTGTAACATCACATACTGGCTTAACAACCTACCACTCGCGTGTTACCCTAATGAGTGCCTGTCCAATGATAGTAAGACTGGTAATAGAAAATACAGAACGGTCTCACCCGCCCGGAACCGTATATTAATTCCTTGTTCGGTACTCCATCTGGCGGTGGACACTATCCCCTCCTCTCCCGACGCGTTTCGGTAAATCTTCATCAGGGGGTGATTACGGGGTTCCTTGCATGTGCATCTTCCAGCCGACGCCAAAATCCGTGGTAGGCTGTTAAGGCAGTATGTGATGTTACAGAGTGTTTACTGTTCGTAACCCCGGTCCATAGCACTTTGTATATGGGGTATCAGTGTATCTAGTTCCCTTTACCCTATAAAGTGCGAACAGAGAGAGGGGTGTCATATACCCGTGACTTAAGCCTATTGGGTCCTCTAATCCGCGCCTGGGGGCGTTCTGGATTATTTTAGAGGATATTGTGTATGCTGCGATTGGTGTTGTTTTGAGACTCTCTGAGTTATATCTACAGCGCAGCTCACATGTGTTTGTTTGTCTATTAGTCTGCACCTTGCACTTTTTGTACTTATTTTAATTGGTCTAGTAAAAGTTATGTTTTAGTCCTATAGGAGTTGACAATTCTATCTCTCTCTTCCTCCTTCAGCCTCACTAAATGGTCTTGTGCAGCCACTCACAAAGATGGTCACACACTGGACCACATCTTCATCCTCCTCTGTTCCCTATTTAACCTTTCCAAGTCACATCACTTTCTGACCACAACCTACTTACATTCTCATCCCTCTCCTCTCCAGGTACCACTCCACAAACTTGCACAACCTCACAGAAATCTTGAACACCTTGATCCACACTCACTCTCCGAATCCTTTGTCCCGGTTACAGACATTAGTTACTTACACAATGCAGACACTGCTGCCGCTTTATATAACGCCACAAAAGCTGCAGCTCTCGAATCAGTTACCCCTCTCACAAATGCCAAAGCTCACAAAATCAGTAGGCAACGCTGGCACACCAGTCTCCCACTCCAACGTGCACTTAATCGCATTCAAACAGTCCCTCACTACTTTCAAGTCCTCACTCACTTCAGCAAAACAAACATATTTCTCATATCCTCCCTGTCTCACAACCCTAAACAGCTATTCAACACTCCCTCCCTACTAACCAGAATCCCACAATTTGTCCTCTATTTCATTCTTCTTCTCTGCTAGATTTCTAAAACTTAATATGGACACAACAGAATTCATCATCTTTCCCCCATTTCACTCAACCCCCTCAACTGACATATCCATTAAGGTAAGTGGTTGCTTGCTGCCTCGGGTAACCCTGGACTCTGATCTCACTCAAACCACATATCCAAGCCCTTTTCACTTCCTGCCGACTCTAACTCAAAAATATTTCCTGGATCCACACATTCTTTCATCAAGACTCTGCATAGACCCTAGTTTCTGCTCTCATCATCTCCCTCCTCGACTACTGCAACCTATTGTTTTGTGTCCTCCCTTCTTACACTCTCTCACCCCTCCAATCTGTCCTAAACTCTGCTGCCCGACTAATCCACCTGTCCCCTTGCTATTCCCGGGCCTCTCCTCTCTATCAATCCCTTCCCTGGCTCCTCATTACCCAGAGACTCCAGTTCAAAACCCTAACCATGGCATACAAAGACATTCACAACCTGTGTCCTCCATACATCTGTGACCTAGTCGACTGGTACTTGCCTGCATGTGACCTCCGATCCTCAAAACATCTCCTTCTCTACTCCCCTCTTTTCTCCTCTTCCAACAATCGCATACAAGATTTCTCCCGTATATATGTCCCCTACTCTGGAACTCTCTATTCCAACATATTAGGCTGTTGCCTACCATAGAAACGTTCAAAAGGAACCTGAAGACCTACTTCCGACAAGCCTACAACCTGCAGTAACCCTTGTTCCACCAAACCACTGCATGAACAGCTCTACCCTCACCTATTGTATCCTAACCCATCCCTTGTAGATTGTGAGCCCTCGCGGGAATGGTCCTCTCTCCTTCTTTACCAATCGATGAATTCTATTGTTTAAAGGGAACCTGTAACCAGGAATAACGCAGGTTGACAGCATTCTTAAGGTACCTTCACACTAAACAACTTCACAACGATATCGCTAGCGATCTGTGACGTTGCAGCGTCCTGGCTAGCGATATTGTTGTGTTTGACACGCAGCAGCGATCTGGATCCTGCTGGGAGATCGCTGGTCGGAGCTAGAAGGCCAGCACTTTATTTCGTCGCTGGATCTCCCGCAGACCTCGCTGAGTCGGCGTGTGTGACGCTGATTCAGCGATGTCTTCACTGGTAACCAAGGTAAACATCGGGTTACTAAGCGCAGGGCCGAGCTTAGTAACCCGATGTTTACCCTGGTTACCAGCGTAAACGTAAAAAAAAACAAACACTACATACTTACATTCCAGTGTCTGTCCCCCGGCGCTATGCTTCTCTGCACCGTGTGAGCGCCGGCTAGCCGTAAAGCACAGCGGCTGGCTGTCAGTCAGGGCTGGTGGCTCGATTACAGCGGCCCCTCTGTGTATTCAGAGTGGTGACAGAAAAGATTTATTTATGGTAAAGTAAATTTGTCCAATTAAAAGAGAAATGGTTGCAAAAATGTTTTACAGGATATTTTTGTTCAAACCCTTCAATTAAACCTGAAAGTCTACACGGCACTTGCATCAGTTTCATTTTAATTAAAAACCGTGGCAGGCAGAGCTCAAATCATGAATATTCCATCATTGTCCAAATTTTTCTGGACTTAAC
This sequence comes from Ranitomeya imitator, assembly GCF_032444005.1. Classification (NCBI taxonomy): domain Eukaryota; kingdom Metazoa; phylum Chordata; class Amphibia; order Anura; family Dendrobatidae; genus Ranitomeya; species Ranitomeya imitator. The sequence goes on from NC_091289.1 coordinate 91,724,629, forward strand.
TGTATACTTTATAATGGTCTTCTCACAAATACCGTACATCTGCCTCATGGTACATGTAATCACAGGCGATGTGCCCAGCACGATCACCTCAAAAACTTTGCTGGACTGATAGCCGCCCTCGTGCAGTTACAGTGAGTGTCTTTGTCTGGGCCAGCACTGACACTGGCTGTCTAACTGATATAGTGGCCCGATTCTAACGCATCACGTATTCTAGAATATGCATGCCCACGTAGTATATTGCCCAGTCACGTAGTATATTGTCCAATCATGTAGTATATTGCCCAGTCGCGTAGTATATTGCCCAGTCACGTAGTATATTGCCCAGTCACGTAGTATATTGCACAGCGACGTATTATACAGCACAGAGCCACGTAGTATATTACCCAGCCACGTAGTATATTGCACAACGACGTAGTATACAGCACAGAGCCACGTAGTGTACAGCACAGAGCCACGTAGTATACAGCACAGAGCCACGTAGTATACAGCACAGAGCCACGTAGTATACAGCACAGAGCCACGTAGTATATTGCCCAGTCACATAGTATATTGCCCAGCTACGTAGTATATTGCCCAGCCACGTATGTAACAGGTTAAAAAATAAAAAAGAAACATATACTCCCCTTACGAAGAGCCCGTTGTAGTTCCGGCGCTTGTGTGCGGTGCACCCGGCAGCTTCCGGTCCCAGGATTGGTATGAGCGCAGGACCTGTGATGACGTCGTGGTCACATGACCATGACGTCATGGGAGGTCCTTCTCCCATAACATCTTTGGAAGCGGAACCTGCCGCTTGCAGTGCCGAGGACAGGACGCAACGGCGGAGGGTGAGTATAACGTTTTTTTTTTTATTATTATTATTTTTAACATTAGATCGTTTTACTATTGATGCTGCATACGCAGCATCAATAGTAAAAAGTTGGTCACACAGGGTTAATAGCGGCGTAACCGGAGTGCGTTACACCGCGGTCCGGTAACGCTGGCATTAACCCTGTGTGAGGGCTGACTGGAGGGGAGTATGGAGTGGGCACTGACTGACTGCGGGGAGGAAAGAGGGGCCATATTGCCGCCGGACTGCGGGCGTCACTCATTGGTCGTGGCAATGGTCGTGGGCATTTTGCCACGACCAATCAGCGACTTGGATTCCATGACAGACAGAGGCCGCGACCAATGAATATCTGTGACAGAAAGGCGGAAGTGACCCTTAGACAATTATATAGTAGATATACAGTACAGACCGAAAGTTTGTACACACCTTCTCATTTAAAGATTTTTCTGTATTTTCATGACTATGAAAATTTTAAATTTACACTGAAGGCATCAAAACTATGAATTAACACTTGTGGAATTATATACTTAACAAAAAGTGTGAAACAGCTGAAAATATGTCTTATATTCTAGGTTCTTCAAAGTAGCCACCTTTTGCTTTGATGACTGCTTTGCACACTCTTGGCATTCTCTTGATGAGCTTCAAGGGGTAGTCACCGGAAATGGTTTTCACTTCACAGGTGTGCCCTGTCAGGTTTAATAAGTGAGATTTCTTGCCTTATAAATGGGGTTGGGACTATCAGTTGTGTTGATACACAGCTGATAGTCCTACTGAACAGACTGTAAGAATTTTTTATTATGGCAAGAAAAAAGCAGCTAAGTATAGAAAAATGAGTGGCCATCATTACTTTAAGAAATGAAGGTCAGTCAGTCCGAAAAATTGGGAAAACTTGTAAAGTGTCCCCAAGTGCAGTTGCAAAAACCATCAGGCGCTACAAAGAAACTGGCTCACATGAGGACCGCCCCAGGAAAGGAATACTAAGAGTTACCTCTGCTTCTGAGGATAAGTTTATCTGAGTCACCAGCCTCAGAAATTGCAGGTTAACAGCAGCTCAGATTAGAGACCAGGTCAATGCCACCCAGAGTTCTAGCAGCAGACACATCTCTACAACTGTTAAGAGGAGACTTTGTGCAGCAGGCCTTCATGGTAAAATAGCTGCTAGGAAACCACTGCTAAGGACAGGCAACAAGCAGAAGAGACTTGTTTGGGCTAAAGAACACAAGCAATGGACATTAGACCAGTGGAAATCTGTGCTTTGGTCTGATGAGCCCAAATTTGAGATCTTTGGTTCCAACCACCGTGTCTTTGTGCGACGCAGAAAAGGTGAACGGATGAACTCTAAATGCCTGGTTCCCACCATGAAGCATGGAGGAGGAGGTGTGATGGTGTGGGGGTGCTTTGGTGGTGACACTGTTGGGGATTTATTCAAAATTGAAGGCATACTGAACCAGCATGGCTACCACAGCATCTTGCAGCGGCATGCTATTCCATCCAGTTTGTGTTTAGTTGGACATATATAGTACATAATTTCAGTTGTTTCACACTTTTTTGTTAAGTATATAATTCCAAATGTGTCAATTCATAGTTTTGATGCCTTCAGTGTGAATGTTCAATTTTCATAGTCATGAAAATACAGAAAAATCTTTGAATGAGGTGTGTCCAAACTTTGGTCTTTACTGTGTGTATATATATATATATATATATATATATATATATATATATATATATATATATGTGTGTGTGTATGTATATATATATATATATATGTATCTATGTCTGTATATATATGTACATATGTGTATATATATATATGCATATATGTGTATATATAGTTACATAGTTACATAGTTATTAAGGTTGAAGGAAGACTATAAGTCCATCTAGTTCAACCCATAGCCTAACCTAACATGCCCTAACATGTTGATCCAGAGGAAGGCAAAAAAACCCATGTGGCAAAGAGTAAGCTCCACATTGAGGAAAAAAATTCCTTCCCGACTCCACATACGGCAATCAGACTAGTTCCCTGGATCAACGCCCTATCAAGGAATCTAGTGTATATACCCTGTAACATTATACTTTTCCAGAAAGGTATCCAGTCCCCTCTTAAATTTAAGTAATGAATCACTCATTACAACATCATACAGCAAAGAGTTCCATAGTCTCACTGCTCTTACAGTAAAGAATCCGCGTCTGTTATTATGCTTAAACCTTTTTTCCTCCAAACGCAGAGGATGCCACCTTGTCCCTGTTTCAGGTCTATGATTAAAAAGATCATCAGAAAGGTCTTTATACTGCCCCCTCATATATTAATACATTAAAATAAGATCACCCCTTAGTCTTCGTTTTTCCAAACTAAATAGCCCCAAGTGTAATAACCTATCTTGGTATTGCAGACCCCCCAGTCCTCTAATAACCTTGGTCGCTCTTCTCTGCACCCGCTCTAGTTCAGCTATGTCTTTCTTATACACCGGAGACCAGAACTGTGCACAGTATTCTAGGTGTGGTCGAACTAGTGACTTGTATAGAGGTAAAAATATGTTCTCCTCATGAGCATCTATGCTTCTTTTAATGCATCCCATTATTTTATTTGCCTTTGTAGCAGCTGCCTGACACTGGCCACTGAATATGAGTTTGTCATCCACCCATACACCCAGGTCTTTTTCATTGACGGTTTTGCCCAGAGTTTTGGAATTATGCACATAATTATACATCTTATTACTTCTACCCAAGTGCATGACCTTACATTTATCCCCATTAAAGCTCATTTGCCATTTATCAGCCCAATCTTCTAGTTTACATAAATCATCCTGTAATATAAAATTGTCCTCCTCTGTATTGATTACCCTGCAGAGTTTAGTGTCATCTGCAAATATTGAAATTCTACTCTGAATGCCCCCTACAAGGTCATTAATAAATATGTTAAAAAGAAGAGGGCCCAATACTGACCCCTGTGGAACCCCACTGCTAACCGCTACCCAGTCCGAGTGTGCTCCTTTAATAACTACCCTTTGTTTCCTATCCCTGAGCCAGCTCTCAACCCACTTGCACATATTTTCCCCTATCCCCATTATTCTCATTTTATGTATCAACCTTTTGTGTGGCACCGTATCAAAAGCTTTTGAAAAGTCCATATACACTACATCCACTGGGTTCCCTTGGTCCAATCCGGAACTTACCTCTTCATAGAAACTGATCACATTAGTCTGAAAATATATGTATATATATATATATATATATATATATATATATATATGTGTATATATATGTGTATATATGTGTGTATATATATATATATATATATATATGTGTGTACATATATATGTTTATATATGTATATATGTGTATATATATATGTATATATATATATATATGTATGTATCTATAATATAACGCTGGGAGCGTCACTCTGTCCGAAGCCTTTATGGACTGCGCAGGCGCAAGCGCCGGCGCAGTCTGGCCCCCACAGAGTAACGCTCCCAGGAGATCGCGGTATGTGTAAGCACTGAACGCATACCGCGATCTCCACCGGAGAGTCAGGGACCGCCAGGAGGGTAAGTATATTCACCTTTCCCCGTTCCAGCGCTGCGTGCGGCTCCGTCTCCCGGCTCATCTGCTGTGACAGTACAGAGGGAGCGATGACGCGCTTAATGCGCGCCGGCGCCGCCCTCTGACCAGTCACAGGCAGAGGAGCCGGAGTGTGTCTTCAAGAAAATGGCGCCGGAAAGCGCGGACTGCGCAGGCCCCGATTCCTGCTGCTGGAATCGGCGCCTGCACAGTCCGCGATTTCCGGCGCCATTTTCTTGAAGACACACTCCGGCTCCACTGCAGGTGTGTCTTCAAGAAAATGGTGCCGGAAAGCGCGGACTGCGCAGGCGCCGATTCCTGCTGCCGGAATCGGCACTGATTCCTGCTGCCGGAATCGGCGCCTGCGCAGTCCGCGCTTTCCGGCGCCATTTTCTTGAAGAGACACTGCCGGCGCCATTTTCTTGAAGACACACTGCAGGTGTGTCTTCAAGAAAATGGCGCCGGAAAGCGCGGACTGCTCTGGCGCCGATTCTGCCAGCAGGAGGACCAAGAAAATGGCGGCGGAAAGGAATCAGGTGGCGCAAGTAACAAATTGCTGTAGCATGAGGCTGTGGCACTTCATGCCACAGCTATTTGTTACTTACGCCACCTGATACGGGGCATATACTATGGAGCATCTTATGGAGCAGCGTATGGGGCATATGGATGGGAGCAGCAAATTAAAGAATGGTGCCGCAGGATGGGAGCAGCACATGACAGAACGGGGACGCAGGATGGGAGCAGCACATGACAGAACGGGGGGTGCAGGATGGCAGCAGCACATGACAGAACGGGGCGCAGGATGGGAGCAGCACATGACAGGATGGGAGCAGCAAATGACAGAACGGGGGCGCAGGATGGGAGCAGCACATGACTGAACGGGGGCGCAGGATGGGAGCAGCACATGACAGAACGGGGGCGCAGGATGGGAGCAGGACATGACAGAACGGGGGCGCAGGATGGGAGCAGCACATGACAGAACGGGGGCGCAGGATGGGAGCAGCACATGACAGGATGGGAGCAGCAAATGACAGAATGGAGGCGCAGGATGGGAGCAGCACATGACAGAACGGGGGTGCAGGATGGGAGCAGCACATGACAGAACGGGGGCGCAGGATGGGAGCAGCACATGACAGAACGGGGGCGCAGGATGGGAGCAGCACATGACAGAACAGGGGCGCAGGATGGGAGCAGCACATGACAGGATGGGAGCAGCAAATGACAGAATGGAGGCGCAGGATGGGAGCAGCACATGACAGAACGGGGGTGCAGGATGGGAGCAGCACATGACAGAACGGGGGTGCAGGATGGGAGCAGCACATGACAGGATGGGGATGCAGGATGGAGCAGCACATGACAGAATGGGGGCGCAGGATGGAGCAGCACATGACAGGATGGGGACGCAGGATGGAGCAGCACATGACAGGATGGGGACGCAGGATGGAGCAGCACATACCAGGATGGAGACCATATACCAATATAAATGCTCGCCACCCGGGTGTAGAACGGGTTCAATAGCTAGTATATATATATATATTGTGTGTGTGTGTGTATATATATATATATATATATATATATATATATATATATATATATATATATATATATATATATATATATATATATATATATATATATATATATATATATATATATATATATATATGCATATATATGTGTGTGTGTATGTATATGTATGTGTGTGTATATATATATATATATATATATACTAGCTATTGAACCCGTTCTACGCCCGGGTGGCGAGCATTTATATTGGTATATGGTCTCCATCCTGCGTCCCCATCCTGTCATGTACTGCACCCATCCTGCGTCCCCATCCTGTCATGTGCTGCACCCATCCTCCGTCCCCATCCTGTCATGTGTTGCACCCATCTTGCGCCCACATTCTGTCATGTGTTGCACCCATCCTGCGCCCCCATTTTGTCATGTGTTGCACCCATCCTGCGCCCCCATTCTGTCATGTGCTGCTCCCATCCGGCGCCCCCATTGTGACATGTGCTGCTCCCATCCTGGTCCCCCATTCTGACATGTGCTGCACCCATCCTGCGCCTCCATTCTGACATGTGCTGCTCCCATCCTGCGCCTCCATTCTGTTATTTGCTGCTCCCATCCTGCGCCCCCATCCTGTCATGTGCTGCTCCCATCCTGTGCCCCCGTTCTGTCATGTGCTGCTCCCATCCTGTCATGTGCTGCTGCCATCCTGCGCCCCCGTGCTGTCATGTGCTGCTTCCATCCTGCACCCCCGTTCTGTCATGTGCTGCTCCCATCCTGCGCCCCCGTTCTGTCATGTGCTGCTCCCATCCTGTGCCCCTGTTCTGTCATGTGCTGCTTCCATCCTGCACCCCCGTTTTGTCATGTGCTGATGCCATCCTGCACCCCCGTTCTGTCATGTGCTGCCCTATTTTGTCATGTGCTGCTCCCATCCTGCGTCCCCGTTCTGTCATGTGCTGCTCCCATCCTGTGCCACCATTCTTTAATTTGCTTCTCCCATCCATATGCCCCATACGCTGCTCCATAAAGGTTTATGGCCCCCATAAGATGCTCCATAGTATATGCCCCCGTACACTGCTCCATTATGGTTGATGGCCCCATAAGATGCTCCATAGTGTATGCCCCGTACACTGCTCCATAAAGGTTTATGGCCCCCATAAGATGCTCCATAGTGTATGCCCCCGTACACTGCTCCATAAAGGTTTGTGGCCCCCATAAGATGCTCCACAGTGTATGCCCCCCGTACACTGCTCCATAAAGGTTTATGGCCCCCATAAGATGCTCCAGTGTGTATGCCCCGTATGCTGCTGCGATATATATATATATATATAAAAAAAAAAAAAACATACTCACCTATCGTCGCTGGACGCCGAGTGCTGGGGGGCCTGAGCAGGCGGGGACACCGGCGCGCTGTGGGGGTCAGGTGCCGGTATCGCCGCTAGCTCAGGCCCCCGACACTTGCTATATTCACCTGTCCCCTGTTCCAGCGCTGCGTCCGCTCCTTGTACCGGCTCCTCTGGCTGTGACTGTTCAGTCAGAGGGCGGCGCGCATTAAGCGCGTCATCGCGCCCTCTGAACTGTGAACGTCACAGGCAGAGGACCCGGAACACGGAGCCGCACGCAGCGCTGGAACGGGGGACGGGTGAATAAACTTACACTCCTGGCGCGTCCACGGTCCCTTCCTCTCCGGTGGAGATCGCGGTGTGCGTTCAGTGTTTACGCATACCGCGATCTCCTGGGAGCGTCACTCTGTGGGGTCCAGACTGCGCCGGTGCTTGCGTAGTCTATAAAGGCTTCGGACAGAGTGACGCTCCCAGCGTTATATTATAGATATTTGTGTGTGTGTGTATATATATATATATATATATATATATATATATATATATATATATATGTGTGTGTGTGTATATATATATATATATATATATATATATATATATATATATATATATATATATATATATACACACATATATATATGTATAAATATATATAATATGCATGTTACTATTGTAAATAAAAAAAAGTGTGTGTATGTATATATATATATATATATATATATATATATATATATTTATTGGTGGGAGCGTCACTGTGTCCGAAACCTTCACAGACTGCCGCAGGCGCAACGCCATAATGGGGGTGCATTATACAATATAGAGTAAGCCTATGGGGAGTGCATTATACTATATTGAGGACTATCTGATGCATTATACTATATGGAGGCTATCTAGGGGGCCATCATACAGTGTGGAGATTACAGTGAGGGGGTCATCTTAGTGTTGGAGCCTTCAAACAGTTTGGGGGCTACTAAGGGGCCAGTATACTGTGGGTGGTACTATACAGTGAAGGGGCATTATACTGTGTATAAAATATCATCATAACGTGTATAGGGGAGTTGTAAGGGGGGGGATTCGGGACATTATTCAATGTTAAGTGGGCACTTATTGTTATAGGGGAACTCAGGTTACTGTGACTATTAAAGGGGCACACAGGACAAAATATGGACACGGTTTTCTAGGGCACTTGCACCTGGAATTACTATATTATAGAGGGTTGCTTTAGAATTTAGAGGTCACAGAGAACCACACAGCAGGTGCAGTAATAGGGTCACATACGGCAGCAGTGGCTCAGTTTTGGGATATCAGCAGGATGAGGAGTTTGTGCAGGTTGGGAATAGATGGTGATGGCTGAAAATATGAGGCGTGAAATGTGTCTTTGTTGTTTTCTTTGGCTGGAAGAAGTTGTCGTGTCGGTCTGAGCCAGATGGAAAAGACGTGAAAAGTGACGACTCCATCAGAAAGAACATCAGCTTTTAGTTATCTACTATATAATTGTCTAAAAGTCACTTCCATCTGTCTGTCTGTCCTTCTGTCTGTCACGGATATTCATTGGTCGCGGCCTCTGTCTGTCATGGAATCCAAGTCGCTGATTGGTCTCGCCAGCTGCCTGTCATGGCTGTCGCGACCAATCAGCGACGGCCACAGTCCGATTAGTCCCTCCCTACTCCCCTGCAGTCAGCGCCTGCTCCATACTCCCTGCAGTCACCGCTCACACAGGGTTAGTGCCAACGGTAACGGACCGCGTTATGCCGTGGGTAACTCACTCTGTTACCGCCGCTATTACCCTGTGTGACCAAGTTTTTACTATTGATGCTGCCTATGCAGTGTCGATAGTAAAAAGATCTAATGGTAAAAAAAATAAAAAATCATCATATACTCACCCTCCGGCGCCTTTTCCGCTCCTCGCGACGCTCTGGTGACCGCTCCAGCAAGGTGGCAGGTTCCGGTGCTAAGGATGGTATGCGACAAGGATCTTCCATGACTTCACGGTCGCGCAACCAATCAGCGACATTGGCGTAGGATTTAAATCCCGCTTCGCTGATTGGTAGCGCCCAGCCGGCGCGACGAATCAGCGACATTGGGGTGGGATTTGAATCCCGCTTCGCTGATTGGTTGCTCCCAGCCGGCGCGCGAGACCAATCTGCGACATTTGCGCGGGATTTAAATCCCACTTCGCTGATTTGTCGCGCCCATTCCGCTCACACAGGGTTAATGCCAGTGGTAACGGACCACGTTATGCCGCGGGTAACTCACTCCGTTACCGATGCTATTAACCCTGTGTGACCAAGTTTTTACTATTGATGCTGCCTATATAATAGTAAAAAGATGTAATGTAAAAAATAATAAAAAAAAGGAAAAAAAACTGCTATTCTCACCTTCCGTAGTCCGCTGAGTCGTGCGCGGCTGCCGCCATCTTCCGTTCCTAGAGATGCATTGCAAAATTACCCAGAAGACTTAGCGGTCTCATGAGACCGCTAAGTCATCTGGGTAATTTCGCAATGCATTCTGGGAACAGAAGATGGCGGCATCCGCGCTTATCGCCAGAGCTTCGCTGGATTGGATCCCGGCGGGTGAGTATAGAACTATTTTTTTTTTTTTTTAACAGGGATATGGTGCCCACACTGCTATATACTGCGTGGGCTGTGTTATATACCGCGTGGCTGCTATATACTATCTGGCCAGTGTTACATACTATGTAGGCTGTGTTATGTACTGCGTGGGCTGTGCTATATATTTTGTGGCCAGTGTTCTATACTGCATGGGCTGTGTTATATATTTTGTGGCAAGTGATATAGACTGCGTGGGCTGTGTTATATACCGCGTGGCTGCTATATACTTCCTGGCCAGTGTTAAATACTATGTGGCCAGTGTTATGTACTGCGTGGGCTGTGCTATGTATTACATGGCCAGCGTTATATACTGCGTGGGCTGTGTTATATACCGCATGGCTGCTATATACTACCTGGCCAGTGTTAGATACTATCTGGCCAGTGTTATGTACTGCGTGGGCTGTGCTATATATTATGTGGCCAGTGTTATATACTGCGTGGGCTGTGTTATATATTGCGTGGGCTGTGTTATATACTGTTTGGGCTGTGTTATATACTGCGTGGCCACTGTTATATATTGCGTGGCCTGTATTAACGCATCGGGTATTCTACAATATGTATGTATGTATATAGCAGTCGCATAGTATATAGCACAGGCCACGTAGTATTTGTCTGCTATATACTAGATGGCCCCTATATACTACGTGGCCTGTGCTATATTCTATGTGGCTGCTATATACATACATACATACATACATACATACATATTCTAGAACAGAGGTCCCCAACTCCAGTCCTCAAGGCCCACCAACATGTCATGTTTTCAGGATTTCCTTAGTTTTGCCCAGGTAATAATTGCATCACCTGTGCAATGCAAAGGAAATCCTGAAAACATGACCTGTTGGTGGGCCTTGAGGACTGGAGTTGGGGACCTCTGTTCTAGAATACCCGATGCGTTAGAATCGGGCCACCATCTAGTTATCTATAACTGTGCTGTGATGTCTTATATGTTCTGTAGGACGGATTGGGGCGCAGGATTGGGAGCACATGACAGGATGAGGGCACAGGAAGAGAGAAGCACATGACAAGATTGAAGCGCACAAAACAGGATGAGGGTGCAGGATGGGGCCTGCACATGGCAGGAAGGGGGCACAGGATGGGGGCTGCACATGACAGGAAGGGGACGCAGGATGGAAGCAGCACATACCAGGATGGAGACCATATACCAATATAAATGCTCGCCACCCAGGTGTAGAACGGGTTCAATACTTAGTATATATACATACATACATACATACAGTGCCTTGCGAAAGTATTCGGCTCCCTGGAACTTTTCAACCTTTTCCCACATATCATGCTTCAAACATAAAAATACCAAATGTAAATTGTTGGTGAAGAATCAACAAGTGGAACACAATTGTGAAGTTGAATGAAATTTATTGCGTATTTAAAATTTTTGTGGAAATTCAAAAACTGAAAATTGGGGCGTGCAATATTATTCGGCCCCTTTAACGTAATACTTTGTTGCGCCACCTTTTACAGCTGCAAGTCGCACGGGTTATGTCTCTATCAGTTTTGTACATCGAGAGACTGAAATTCTTTCCTATTCTCCCTTGACAAACAGCTCAAGATCAGTGAGGTTTGATGGAGATCGTTTATGAACAGCAGTTTTCAGCTCTTTCCATAGATTCTCGATTGCATTGAGATCTGGACCTTGACTTGGCCATTCTAACAACTGGATACGTTTATTTGTGAACCATTCCATTGTAGATTTTGCTTTATGTTTGGGATCATTGTCTTGTTGGAAGACAAATCTCCGTCCCAGTCTCAGGTCTTTTGCAGAAACAGGTTTTCTTCAAGAATGGTCCTGTATTTGGCTCCATCCATCTTCCCATTAATTTTAACCATCTTCCATGTCCCTGCTGAAGAAAATCAGGCCCAAACCATGATGCTGCCACCACCATGTTTGACAAACATGCAAACTTTAAACAACACTTTTTATAGATATCTTTGAGAAATGGCTTTCTTCTTGCCACACTTCCATAAAGGCCAGATTTGTGCAGTGTACAACTGATTGTTGTCCTATGGACAGACTGTCCCACCTGAGCTGTAGATCTCTGCAGTTCATCCAGAGTGATCATGGGCCTCTTGGCTGCATCTCTGATCAGTCTTCTCCTTGTTTGAGATGAAAGTTTAGCGGGACGGCCGGGTCTTGGTAGATTTGCAGTGGTATGATACTCCTTCCATTTCAATATGATCACTTCTTGACAACTATGAGAGACAATTACCTTTCACAACTGGTTCAGGACCCAACAAGAAGGGGGGCACTGCTAGACCTAATATTAACCAACAGGCCAGACCGCATATCAAACATAAGGGTTGGGGGTCACTTGGGGAATAGCGATCACAAAATAATAAGTTTTCATGTATCCTTTAATAAGATTTGTAGTAGAGGGGTTACAAGGGCACTAAATTTCAGGAGGGCAAATTTCCAACGGATGAGAGAGGATCTTGGTGCAATTAACTGGGACGATATCCTGAGACATAAAAATACACAAAGAAAATGGGAGACGTTTATTAGCATCCTGGATAGGACCTGTGCACAGTATATACCGTATGGGAATAAACATACTAGAAATAGGAGGAAACCAATATGGCTAAATAGAGCTGTAAGGGGCGCAATAAGTGACAAAAAGAAAGCATTTAGAGAATTAAAGGAAGTAGGTAGTGATGAGGCATTAAATAAATACAAAAAATTAAATAAATTCTGTAAAAAGCAAATCAAGGCAGCAAAGATTGAGACAGAGAGACTCATTGCCAGAGAGAGAAAAAATAATCCTAAAATATTCTTTAACTACATACCATATATACTCGCGTATAAACCGACCCCCCTAATTTTGCCACAAAAAACTGGGAAAACTTATTGACTCGAGTATAAGCCTAGGGTGGAAATGCAGCATTTACCGGTGAATTATAAAAATAGATCATTCTTGCCCCATAGCTGTGCCATATAGTGCTCTGCACCGTTCATTATTGCCCCATAGCTGTGCCATATAGTGCTTTGCACCGTTCATATTGCCCCATAGCTCTGCCATATAGTGCTCTGCATGTTCATTATTGCCTCATAGCTGTGCCATATAGTGCTCTGCACCGTTCATTATTGCCCCATAGCTGTGCCATATAGTGCTCTGCACCGTTCATATTGCCCCATAGCTCTGCCATATAGTGCTCTGCACCGTTCATTATTGCCCCATAGCTGTGCCATATAGTGCTCTGCACCGTTCATATTGCCCCATAGCTCTGCCATATAGTGCTCTGCACCGTTCATATTGCCCCATAGCTCTGCCATATAGTGCTCTACACCGTTCATATTGCCCCATATCTCTGCCATATAGTGCTCTGCACCGTTCATATTGCCCCAGAGCTCTGCCATATAGTGCTCTGCACCGTTCATTATTACCCCATAGCTGTGCCATATAGTGCTCTGCACCGTTCATATTGCCCAATAGCTCTGCCATATAGTGCTCTGCACCGTTCATATTGCCTCATAGCTCTGCCATATAGTGCTCTGCACCGTTCATATTGCCCCATAGCTCTGCCATATAGTGCTCTGCACCGTTCATTATTGCCCCATAGCTGTGCCATATAGGGCTCTGCACCGTTCATATTGCCCCATAGCTCTGCCATATAGGGCTCTGCACCGTTCATATTTCCCCATAGCTCTGCCATATAGTGCTCTGCACCGTTCATATTTCCCCATAACTCTGCCATATAGTGCTCTGCACCGTTCATATTTCCCCATAGCTGTGCCATATAGTGCTCTGCACCGTTCATATTGCCCCATAGCTCTGCCATATAGTGCTCTGCACCGTTCATTATTGCCCCATAGCTGTGCCATATAGTGCTCTGCACCGTTCATATTGCCCCATAGCTCTGCCATATAGTGCTCTGCACCGTTCATATTGCCCCATAGCTCTGCCATATAGTGCTCTGCACCGTTCATATTGCCCCATAGCTCTGCCATATAGTGCTCTGCACCGTTCATTATTGCCCCATAGCTGTGCCATATAGGGCTCTGCACCGTTCATATTGCCCCATAGCTCTGCCATATAGGGCTCTGCACCGTTCATATTTCCCCATAGCTCTGCCATATAGTGCTCTGCACCGTTCATATTTCCCCATAACTCTGCCATATAGTGCTCTGCACCGTTCATATTTCCCCATAGCTGTGCCATATAGTGCTCTGCACCGTTCATATTGCCCCATAGCTCTGCCATATAGTGCTCTACACCGTTCATATTGCCCCATAGCTCTGCCATATAGTGCTCTGCACCGTTCATATTGCCCCATAGCTCTGCCATATAGTGCTCTGCACCGTTCATTATTGCCCCATAGCTGTGCCATATAGTGCTCTGCACCGTTCATATTGCCCCATAGCTCTGCCATATAGTGCTCTGCACCGTTCATATTGCCCCATAGCTCTGCCATATAGTGCTCTGCACCGTTCATATTTCCCCATAGCTGTGCCATATAGTGCTCTGCAACGTTCATATTTCCCCATAGATGCTCCACATAAATCTGTGCCATTGCTGCTGCTGCTGCAATAAAAAAAAAAAAATGCCATACTCACTTGTCTTGCTTGCAGCTCCCGGCGTCCGGTCCCGGCGTCTCTCTGCTCTGACTGATCAGGCAGAGGGCGCCGCGCACACTATATGAGTCATCGCGCCCTCTGACCTGAACAGTCAGAGCAAGAGGACGCGAAGACAGAGCGGCGCCGGGAAGATGGAGCGGCGCCCGGCGGCTGGAACGGGGACAGGTGAACATGACATACTTACCTGGTCCCGGCGTCCGGCTCCTTCTCCCGGACAGCTGTCTTCGGTGCCGCAGCTTCTTCTTCCTCTATCAGCGGTCACCGGCACCTATGGGAGGTGGAGCCGCTTATTCATTTCTCTAATGAGCGGTCCCATGTGACAGCACAGAAGACCGTGGGACGGCAGGGGCAGCGTCAGGATCGCTGGGACTAGGTAAGTATGCCTCAGCGCCCTCACCCGCCGACCCTGCCACCCACCTTGACTCGAGTATAAGCCGAGAAAAATTTGGGCTGAAAATCTCGGCTTATACTCAAGTATATACGGTAAATAGTAAGAAACTAAAAAATGATAGTGTTGGCCCCCTTAAAAATAGTCTGGGTGAAATGGTGGATGAGGATGAGGAAAAAGCCAATATGCTAAATGACTTTTTTTCATCAGTATTTACACAAGAAAATCCCATGGCAGACAAAATGACTAGTGATAAAAATTCCCAATTAAATGTCACCGGCTTAACCCAGCAGGAAGTGCGGCGGCGTCTAAAAATCACTAAAATTGACAAATCTCCGGGCCCGGATGGGATACACCCTCGAGTACTGCAGGAATTAAGTACAGTCATTGATAGACCATTATTTTTAATCTTTAGAGACTCCATAATAACAGGGTCTGTACCACAGGACTGGCGTATAGCAAATGTGGTGCCAATATTCAAAAAGGGGACAAAAACCGAACTCGGAAACTATAGGCCAGTAAGCTTAACCTCTTCTGTGGGTAAAATCCTGGAGGGAATTCTAAGGGACGCTATACTGCAGTATCTGAAGAGGAATAACCTCATGACCCAGTATCAGCACGGGTTTACTAGGGACCGTTCATGTCAGACTAATTTGATCAGTTTCTATGAAGAGGTAAGTTCCGGATTGGACCAAGGGAACCCAGTGGATGTAGTGTATATGGACTTTTCAAAAGCTTTTGATACGGTGCCACACAAAAGGTTGATACATAAAATGAGAATAATGGGGATAGGGGAAAATATGTGCAAGTGGGTTGAGAGCTGGCTCAGGGATAGGAAACAAAGGGTGGTTATTAATGGAGCACACTCGGACTGGGTAGCGGTTAGCAGTGGGGTTCCACAGGGGTCAGTATTGGGCCCTCTTCTTTTTAACATATTTATTAATGACCTTGTAGGGGGCATTCAGAGTAGAATTTCAATATTTGCAGATGACACTAAACTCTGCAGGGTAATTAATACAGAGGAGGACAATTTTATATTACAGGATGATTTATGTAGCCTAGAAGCTTGGGCTGATAAATGGCAAATGAGCTTTAATGGGGATAAATGTAAGGTCATGCACTTGGGTAGAAGTAAGAAGATGTATAATTATGTGCTTAATTCTAAAACTCTGGGCAAAACCGTCAATGAAAAAGACCTGGGTGTATGGGTGGATGACAAACTCCTATTCAGTGGCCAGTGTCAGGCAGCTGCTACAAAGGCAAATAAAATAATGGGATGCATTAAAAGAGGCATAGATGCTCATGAGGAGAACATAATTTTACCTCTATACAAGTCACTAGTTCGACCACACTTAGAATACTGTGCACAGTTCTGGTCTCCGGTGTATAAGAAAGACATAGCTGAACTAGAGCGGGTGCAGAGAAGAGCGACCAAAGTTATTAGAGGACTGGGGGGTCTGCAATACCAAGATAGGTTATTACACTTGGGGCTATTTAGTTTGGAAAAACGAAGACTAAGGGGTGATCTTATGTTAATGTATAAATATATGAGGGGACAGTACAAAGACCTTTCTGATGATCTTTTTAATCATAGACCTGAAACAGGGACAAGGCGGCATCCTCTGCGTTTGGAGGAAAAAAGGTTTAAGCATAATAACAGACGCGGATTCTTTACTGTAAGAGCAGTGAGACTATGGAATTCTCTGCCGTATGATGTTGTAATGACTGATTCATTACTTAAATTTAAGAGGGGACTGGATACCTTTCTGGAAAAGTATAATGTTACAGGGTATATAAACTAGATTCCTTGATAGGGCGTTGATCCAGGGAACTAGTCTGATTGCCGTATGTGGAGTCGGGAAGGAATTTTTTTCCCCAATGTGGAGCTTACTCTTTGTCACATGGGTTTTTTTTGCCTTCCTCTGGATCAACATGATAGGGCATGTTAGGTTAGGCTATAGGTTGAACTAGATGGACTTAAAGTCTTCCTTCAACCTTAATAACTATGTTACTATGTTACTTGCACAGTGCTCCTTGGGAAGTTTAAAGTTTTGGAAATCCTTTCGTATCCAAATCCGGCTTTAGGCCACATTCACATGTTGCTTTTTATTCTGCGGGTTCTCCCGCAGCGGATTTGATAAATCTGCAGGGCAAACCCGCTGCGGTTATCCCTGCAGATTTATCGCGGTTTGTCCTGCGGGTTCCGCTGCGGGTTCCGCTGCGGGATTTACCCCTACTATTGATGCTGCATATGCAGCAATATGCAGCATCAATAGTAGTGTAAAAATAATAAAATAATGATGATATACTCACCCTCCGACGTCCCGATCTCCTCGGCGCTGCAGGCGGCGGTCCGGTTCCAAAGATGCTGTGCGACCAGGACCTTCGGTGACGTCACGGTCATGTGACCGCGACGTCACTGAAGGTCCTGGTCGCATAGCAAACCTGAGACCGGACGGCCACGTGCAGCGCTGAGACTTCCAAGGGTGAGTATACATGATTTTTTATTTTTATTCTTTTTTTTCAATACAAATATGGTTCACGGGGCCTGGAGGAGAGTCTCCTCTCCAACACCCCGGGTGTAACCCGCACATTATCCGCATTACTTCCCGCATGGTGGGCACAGCCCCATGCGGGAATTAAGTGGATCAATGCACTTCTATGGGTGCAGAATCGCTGCGATTCTGCACAAAGAAGTGACATGGTCCTTCTTTTTTTCCGCAGCAATTCTGCGCGGTTTTTTTCGGGTTTTTCCGCATCATGTGCACTGCGGTTTCTGTTTTCCATAGGGTAACATTGTACTGTACCCTGCATGGAAAACCGCTGCGGACCCGCAGCGGCAAAATCGCCGCGGTTCCGCAGTAAAAAACGCACAGTGTGAACATGGCCTTAAACTTCTCCACAACAGTATCACGGACCTGCATGTTGTGTACCTTGTGTTCATCAAGAGGATGATAGATAGTCACAAGCCAACAAACAAAGAAGAACTGCTTACATTTTTTGCGCCAGAAGCAGCGTGGAAGACTGGTGGAAAGCATGCCAAGACACATGAAAACTGTGATTAAAAATCATGGGTATTCCACAAAATATTGATTTCAGAACTCTTCCCGAGTTTTAACATTAGTATGGTTGTTTCTAAGTGATTATGAACTTGTTTTCTTTGCATTATTTGAGGTTTGAAAGCATGTTTGTTTTTTGTTTTTTTTAAATTTGACCATTTTACTTTTTTGGGGAAAAAAATACAACATTTATTGCTTGGAAATTCAGAGACATGTTGTCAGAAGTTTGTTGTAGCCCTGCTCTGTGTAGCAGAAATGCTCACTTGCTATGAGCGCTGACCTCTGGGAGGCATACCCCGGTTGTCATGCTAACCCATCCGGCCATGTTAAATGCCACTGCCTGAATTTGACAGCATCATTTAAAATGTTAACAGGCGCGGGTGGATCACTATTCCACCCACGGCTGTTAGGGTCACATAACAACTGATCAGATCAGCTATCATGTGCCGGAAAAGGTCTCATTGCCGAAGCCCACACCAAATGGGGGGCGCTTTGTCGGATATATCTGTCATTGGACTTTAATGGGTTAAGGATAAATGTATAATTTTCACTTAAAGGGACACTGTCACCTGGATTTGGAGGGAACAATCTTCAGCCATGGAGGCGGGGTTTTGGGGTTTTTGATTCACCCTTTCCTTACCCGCTGGCTGCATGCTGGCTGCAATATTGGATTGAAGTTCATTCTCTGTTCTCCATAGTACACGCCTGCGCAAGGCAAGATTGCCTTGTGAATGCGTGTACTACGGAGGACAGAGAATCAACTTCAATCCAAAATTGTAGCCAGCATGCAGCCAGCGGGTAAGGAAAGGGTGAATCAAAAACCCCGCCTCCATGGCTGAAGATTGTTCCCTCCAAATTCAGGTGACAGTGTCCCTTTAAAGAAGCACTCCCATCAAAGTTATGATCCTATTAATACTCTTATTCCTTGTCTATTTTGCAATCATCACATTATATAGCACTGTGTACTTACAATTGCTCATTTTGCTTTTCTACCCTGATAATTCTATTTTCCATTAGGTCTAAGACATCACGTGATTAAAAACAGACTAGCTGAATCCTCCTAAGCTCTATGTAGAAACAGGAGGTCAATTTTCCCTGTATCACTCATAAGTCACTGCAAAAGTTTCTGGCAGGGGAGAAGGGAAGCAGCCCGGTCAGGAGTAGAGAGGAGCAAACTTGTTCGGAAAACGTTCACCAATCTCAAATTCATCACGAATGTTGCACATTCAGATTCGTGTTCGGATTCCCGAGCATTTTTCCTAAAAATCGGGAACTTTCAGCTAAAGTTCAGTAAATCATTGAGTTTCCCCTAAGGCCTCTTTCCGGTAGAAAAAGGTCCTGCACACGTGCACACTGATGACACATGATTGACATGGATGGATGGCACTTTTCTCCAGCGCCAGGTGCTGAAGACAGCTCACATCACTATCCCCTTCTCGTGCTGTAATGCTGTAATCAGCGCTAGCTATGTAAAATGTTGAGAGTTGTATTCTACTGTTAACAGCGGGAGCAGGCGGCAGCTGATGGGATTATTCATCAGCCGCTGAATGTGCTATAAATATTAAAATTATGTGGAGTCCCCCTGTATTTTTGATAAACAGCCAGGCAAAACTGAAAATATTGATTATCAAAAATAGAGGGGTCCCCACACCGTATTTTTATTTAAATAAACAATTTAAAAAATGGTGTGGGATATCCCCCCCTATTTTTACATCTTTTCCCACAGCACTCGCACTGACGTTAGTGAATTGAACAGGCTTTATAGTCCGATCATGCAACAATGCAGCCTGCCAATATAGATGTAACATAGCAAGACCCATCTTCTTCTTTGTGAACAGGTGATGAATATTGTTGTTTATTATTTTAATTCTGTTACAGGAAACATTGGCATCAGTGGACTGGGCGATGACATGAGTATGGTTTACTTTAGATTCATTAAAGAAGTCTGTGTCGTTCTGTGTGGTTTTTTTATACAATATCACAGCGGTTTAGTAATTGGGGGCATCTTATAGATGCCTCTCCATTACTACTCTCTGGGCTTGATGTCCTACATATCGCCTTGCTTGCCACCACACCAGGGCAAAGAAATAATGATTGTTAATTTAGTGACCGGTCTGGGCCAAGGGTTGTGAAACAGCTGGTTAAAAGAGGGGAAGGGTACATCCAACATGATTGGGGAAAAACCGAGGTCACGGTGGAAGGAAGAATCGGCTTGGTGATCGAGGTGTACGTCGGGTAGGTGGTAATGTTACTGAAAGCTTTGATGAACAAATACTGTTTCGTCCTATCCAAAGATGACGGACAACACCTGATACTGGACGGGCTACTCGACTCCCTTTCTTTGGCAGCCGCACAGTGGTACTCCTCGTATGTGAGGGCCAGAAACTGCATGTTCTCCAGGAGATGGCGAGCGCTGCATCAAGCAGCCTCTCTTCCTCCACCTTAGCATCACACATAGTACAATCCCTAGAGGTGGCACCCCAATTACCCTTGTTTCCCCTTCCTGTGTCACAACCCTCCGACCGACCAACCAACCAATTGACTGTGGTGAACCACAGATGGATGAGTCTGCAGAGCTGTTCACCCACTCTATTCCATGGGCAGCAGCTGTCTGCTCCAAAGATTAAAAAAATCAAGAGGAGGAAAGCATCTGCACCGATACCCAACATTTTTTTCAGTTGGATCTGGGGCCGGATGAAGGCGGGTCTGAGCAGAATCCAGACACTCCTCAACAAACGTTAACCCCCGTGGGTGGAGGTGATCCTGATGACTCGGATGCCTAAGGTGCATGTAGCTGTACTGTGCTGTCAGGGCTGGAGGAGAAGGAGGGTGACTCTCAGGGTGAGGAGTGGAAGAACAGAAGGGATGACAGAGGTTGTAGATTCCACTTGGTGTGAACCCAGAGGCATGCAGCCGAGTAGCTCAGCAGAGGAGGAGGATTAGGATACATTTTGGCTTGCCACACAGACAAAGAGTGATGCAACCAAGCAAGCACTGCATCCTCACCCTCAACTCTGGCTGTGGGCCAACCGCTGTCGCAGGTCTGTAGTACTCAGGGGCTGCAAGGGTTGCCTAACCTGGGCCTATTTCAAGGGCACAAAGGATGACCCAACTCACATTATCTGCCAACCTTTGCAAAAAATGACTCAGTACCTGAAAAAATTACAATAATTTAACTACTACATACATGAACCTGGGCATGCGCGATTAACATTTGTTAGTCTGGGAATCTCACTGCCTAAAAATGCAGACTAGCGGGCCTCGCTAATCACCGGTCATCCCATCAATTGCATCTGTTACTTCTTCCTCCTCCATCACTGTGACAAGTGTTCTCACACAGATCTCCGACCGCATAGCCTCCAATTGTTTACCCCCTACAGGCAGGGTGAGTGAGAGCCAGTCAGCTGTTACGGAAGTGGAGATGCCTGCTGTTTCTTTTTCAACGAGCACACCACATCTTTCTCAATCCACCATAACATCTCCGCCTGCACCTCATTCAGAGTCCAACCATTTGTCCTGTTAAACCATACTCCACCATCTCTCAGCACAGCAGCCAGACCTCGGTGCCACAGTTGTGGTCGCGTAAAATAATGTTTATTCGAACGTCCATGACAGCACAACCTAGGAGATTGGATCCGCCCTTCAGGAACAGGAAACCTACAGATACAAAAGGGCAGCACTTCTCCCACGCATCAGTTGGTTTCCTGTTCCTGGAGGACAGGATGCCTACAGATTGTCATCTTGACAATAGGATTCCCAGACCGGCTGTCCGACTCAGGTAGCGAGGGGGTCTCCTACCTCAGTCAGTGAGCGGTCCCTTGAGACACCACGGTGGGCCCAGGTTGCGCTCCACAACAGTATGCGGAGCAGGTGGAGCGGGGTTCGGAGGATTGCCTTCTCCAGTTCCAGCGCTGGTAAGTAAGTATGCCCCCGATTCTGTCCTGGTCCTCCTGTCATGCGGTGGTTGGCGCCAGCCGGCGTGGCGTGGCGGCATGCATGGGGGCTGTGCCGGGCCTTGGCGCTGCTCCGCTGCCCTCCTGCGCGTCCCCGTGCATTCATTTGAGCCCCGGAAGTGACTCGGCAGGTGGGCAGGGTCTGAGCGCCAGTCTGGAAGTCAGATGCCGGCCGGCTTTTTTTCTTATGGGCGCCCCGAGTCGCGGCGGTGCGGGGCGGTGGTTTTAGCGACGGGGGGAGCACAGAGGGATGGGATAGGTAGCGTCCCAATGGGGGGTCGAATCCCCTGGCTACACTTACACCTGCTGACCCGGATGCGGGGGAGGGCTATATAAAGCACAAGACATGCTGCAGGGTTGCTTTTTAGCCCATTACTACAATGAATGAGCCGGAAGCTCCCGTAGAGCAGGAGCGTGCCTCAGAGAGGTCCCATGCTAACTCCCAGCTGAAGAATCTTGGACGAAGCGAGCAGCCCAGCCGCAGAGGTTCCAGGCTGAAGGATCCAGCTCGTCCCTCCCCCCCCCCCCCATGATCCGGTACCCTGATGCAGTATTCCCTTATTTATTTTTCTAGGGGAAGAAATGCTCTGGTAAAGTGAAAAACGGAGTGTGCCCTTTTTAATTGTCCCTTGCCAGATACCTGCCCTAAAAAGTTGTCAGCCGTGTTTACGACAGACGGTAGAGGATTAAATAAAGGGGAGCGGTAGTCCCTAGTTAAGGCGTTGTCCTTTACTCATTCCCCCACTTTCACAGGTGGCAGAAGAAACCCCTGACTTCACCGAGCCCATGAGGGTTCAACAGTTCTTAGGCCTAATCCTAGACTCCCAGAATCAGGAATGCCGTCTGCCTCCTGAAAAGTCAGTCCACCTACACTATCAGGTCCTGAACGCCTCCAACAATCCCACCATGTCTCTGAGGAAAGCCATGTCTCTTTTGGGCTCTCTCTCGTCCTGTATTCCCGCTGTCCGTTGGGCCCAGTTCCATACAAGGAAACTGCAGGGCAAGGTTTTATTACATCAAAAAATTCTTGTGGGTTATCTTAAGGGCCAGCTGACTCTATCCCGAAATACTATAAAATCCCTCAATTGGTGGCTAGACAGAAATAATCTATCCAGATTGGACCCCTGGGAATAAAACATAACCCGTATTGTCACCACGGATGCAAGCCCTTCCGGTTGGGGGGCTCATATGGGTGGGGTTTTCGTCCAGAGCCTATAGGAGCATCACCAGGTAGTGATGTCTTGTAACCTGAAAGAGTTAACAGCTGTGGAACAGGCGGCTAAAACACTCCTTGTGTATCTACAGGGCCATCACGTACGAGTGTTCTCTGACAATCAGGTCACCGTGGCGTATATAAGTCACCAAGGCGAGACTCGTTCCATACCGCTGATGTATGTAGCAGAACGGTTGTTCCAACTAGCAGAGCATCATTTTCTGTCTTTAACCGCTCTGCACATAAATGGAAAAGACAACACCACAGCGGATTACTTAAGCCGCAATCTCCTAAAACAAGGGGAATGGTTCCTAATAACCTCCATCTTCGACCTGATTGTGCAGAGGTGGGGTCAGCCAGAGGTGGATCTCTTCGCCACCAGAGAAAACAGGAAGGTGAGATGGTTCTGCTCACTAAATATCAGAGAAGACCCTTTGGCAGTAGACGCCTTCTTAGGAAAGTGGGACTTCAGGCTAGCCTATGCCTTCCCTCCACTGTCTCTACTGCCCCTGGTGATGAGAAAAATCAAGAAAGGGCGAGAGTTATAGTAATCGCCCCGCTTTGGCCCAGGAGGACATGGTTCTCTTGCCTCAGGACTATGTCAGTGTCCGACCCGTGGCTCCTACCAGACATCCCGTATCTCCTATCCCAGGGCCCAGTCTACCATCCTCAAGTGGATGGCCTTCATCTGTTGGCGTGGATTTTGAATAGTCACTGCTGAAAGATAGAGGTTTTTCCCCAGGCCTGATTAATACCCTCCTTAAGAGCAGGAAAGTAATCACGACCCAAATATACGTCAGAATTTGGAAAAGGTTCCTTCAGGACATAGGGGTGGTAGCCGGCCAATCAACACCGATAAATGAGATCCTTGAATTCCTACAAAGAGTTCTGGACATGGGGCTATCCACTAGTACCCTTAAAGTACAGGTGTCAGCCTTAGGAGCTCTTTTTAGCTGTAACATCGCCGGTAATCACTGGATCGATAGGTTCATTAAGGCGGCAAGTAGGTCCAGACCAATGATGAAAGATAGGGTTATGCTGTGGGATTTAAACCTAGTCCTCATGACAGAGGCCCCATTTGAACCTATATCTGCGGCCTCTATAAAAGTTCTATCCCTTAAAGTAGCCTTCCTGGTAGCACTGACTTCAGCTCGTAGAGTAAGTGGCATCCAGGTGTTATCCAGGCGTCCTCCTTATACACAATTTACGGACGATAGAGTTATACTTAGACCTGACCCAGCATACCTGCCTACGGTAGTCTCCACTTTCCATAGAACACAGGAAATAGTCCTCCCGTCCTTCATCCCTAATCCTACTAACGGAAAGGAAGAGAAACTCCACGCCCTGGACGTTAGTTCGATGTCTCCTAGAATACCTGGCAGTTACTGATCCCTGGAAAAAATATAACGCCATGTTTGTCTCCTATCAGGGCACTAGGTAGGGCCTTAGGGCATCAAAAATCACACTAGCTAGGTGGATCAGGGAGGCTATTTCACTAGCATACATTTTAAAGGGCAGGTCGGCACCTGGAAGACTGAGGGCGCATTCCACTAGAGCCATGGCAGCCTCATGGGCTGTGAGATCGGAGGTTTCGATTGACCAAATATGTAAGGCTGCTACTTGGTCCTCTCCAAGCACTTTTTTTTAACCATTAAAGACTAGATCCGGGTGCTTTCTCAGACATCTCTTTTGGTGTAAGGGTGCTGCAGGCTGTAGTCCCTCCCTAAATTAGTTTTTACTCTGTAAATCTCTCAGGTGGTGCTATCCTGGACGTTCAAATAAAGTCTGTTACTCACCGGTTAACGGTGTTTTTCGAAGGTCCATGACAGCACCCGTATATTCCCTCCCTTTTTTCTTTAGTTCTGGGTGTGCACGTCTTCCTCTTATGATCCACATTTTAGTGGATTACTTAGTAGTAATAGTATTGTACATAAATCATGTCATTAACCTTGGTGGTTCTCTTGGGCTCTGTAATCCAACTGATGCGTGGGAGAGGTGCCGTATCTGTAGGTTTCCTGTTCCTGAAGGGCGGATCCCCTCAGGTGGTGCTGTCATGGACCTTTGAAAAACACCATTAACCGGTAAGTAACTAAGACTTTCCTCCTACACTTGCCAAAGCTATGACCTTAAACTCCACCATCTCCAATCTGTTGGCCACAGAAATGCCTTTCCGCCTGGTGGATACAAATGCTTTCCGAAAGCTGATGGCAATTGTAGTTTCCCAGTAGCAATTGCCCAGTTGCCATTACTTCTCAAAGAAAGCTGTGCCTGCACTACACCAGCATGTCTCAGACAACATCACTCGTTCCTTGAAAAATCTAAGTCTGCCAAGGTGCATTTCACCACTGACACCTGGACGAGTAAACATAGCCCGGGGCATTACATCTCACTGACTGGGTTCTCAGTGACTCTGGTGGCTGTGGGAGCAGGTGGACAAGGGTCTGCTCCACAAGTCTTGCAATCCCCAAGGCTTACGGGACAATCCTCTGTATCAATCACTTCCTCCACTGCTTCTGTCTCCACCACCTGTGTCCTCATCCTCTCCGATAATGGGATACGCGTTCTAACTGTGCAGAGATCATCCCCCCAACCTCCGTACTGCTCAGCCAGGGCTTAACGCAGTCGGGCAGTTTTTAAATTAATATGCCTTGGAGATCGCTGTCACACAGCTCAAGAGTTGAGGACAACTATTCAGGCCAAGTTTGAGAAATGACTGTCTCCTCTGAACCAGGAGCCAGGGAAGGCTGTGTGTGATTATGGTGCAAACCTGGTGGCGGTCCTACGCTGGGGCAACCTCACACACGTGCCTTGCATGGCTCAAGTCCTCAACATGGTAGTACAGCAATTTCTCTGCCACTATCCCGGCCTGGATGCGCTACTGCAGAAAGCATGGTGTCACCGTGTGAACCAGCCAAACAGGAGGTCGGTCAACGGACGGAACAACTCACAAACAGCTGGATGGAAAAGGTGAGAGGAAGGCCCTTCCCGTAGGGAATGGTCACCACCTGAGCTCAAACCTGAGTCTTACCCTGCACTACCCTAATGCCCTATGCTGGTCCATCCCCCCATCACCGTCAGGATACCTCATCCCTAACTGTCACCTAACTCTGCCCTGGCTAGTGCACCGACCAATGACGGCCACTGGCCGCACCACTGCAGATAATAAACCGGGAAGTGACAGACACCTAAGGGGCAAGGTAACAAAAATTTCACACTTGGCTTTCTCTGCTGCAAAGCACTGCACAGCAGAAGAAAGGCACCAGATCAGCGAACTCAGCAGAAGCACAACTGCACCCAGAGAGCTCCTTACTCCAGCTTGGTCACTGCAGATTGCTTTAACACCGACAGTTAGCTGATGCATCAGGTGACCTTTTAAAGGATGGTGGGAGTAGTCACCGCCCACATCAGCTGACCCAGCAGCAATGCAATTACACCAGCTTGCCAGCGGGGAAAAACTGACATTAACCCCCGATAGTCCAAAAGGAAAAAAGGTTTAACTCCATGGAACCAGATCTGTGTTCAATTCCGCCATTCACACCCCGAACGTCATCAATTTCCATTACTACATAAGTCTTTTGGCCTACCGGTTAACCGTTTGTTATGCGATGTTCCCACATTGTGGAATTCCACTCTGCACATGTAGCAGCCATTGTGGCAGCAGTGACAAACCCTGGTGCAGTATGTCCTTTTGCATAGCCTGGTCCATCGCAGTGCGTATGTGGTGCAAATCACGCTTGCGGAGTGGGCACAGATGAAGGACTCTCTGCACAGTTTCGAAATGGCTACTAAGGTGGTTAGCGCTGACGACGCTGTCATCAGCAGCACTAATCTAGTCATCTACATACTGGAACACATGATGAATAGTCAGCGGGAGGAGGTGATGGTCCCAGATGATGAAGTGAAGCAGGGGAGGTTGTGGAAGGGATAACAATAACTCTTAAGTCCCGGACTGTCATCACACAGGCGGGTGCCATGAAAGGGTGGAATACAGTGATGGAGGGGAGCTCATTGTACCAGATAAACTGTTAATGAAGGTGCAGGAGCTGAGATGCAAATGGAGGAGGATGAGACGGAGGAGCTGATGGCCGCGCAACAGTCAGGAGATGAAGAGAATAATGATACCCTCTCTGTTGTCTGTGGTTGGTGGAAGGAGACAGAGGAAGAAAGCTTGAGTGTTACCTCACCACTAACACACCATGGACCTGGATCTCATGGAAAACGCATGACACATGAATGCCTTCTTGCTACACTATCTGCAACATTATGCCCATATTCTTATGGTTAGAAATAGTGCTGACTGCTCGGTTGCCACTTTGTTAGATCCACGGTACAAACGTAAATTTTGTCAGATGCTTCCCACCCCTGGAAAGGGACCCGCACGCCTGCTGGAGTATTAAAACACGCTTGTAGACCATCTTAAAGGGAAGGTACCGTGTTTGTAGATCATTAATAAATCACTGTAATGTAGCATAACATGCTGCTATAACCAAGTTTTAAATGCATGTGAAACAGATTACGTGTGTAATATGAGTTTAAAGAAGGCACTGGGGGCTGACATCTTGGTTTCACAGCAGTTCACAACACGATCAGTGTCATTTTATGGCACCCCATGGACATAGGGTCAGCGCCGGTCTATTATCTCCTATCTCTAACCTTGTAGCTGCTTTAGCAGTGAGCTGGGCACGCCTCTGTGGGCTGCACAACTCACTGCTGTAGGTGTGACTAGCTGCCATTTTATAATAGCCCAGTGCTATCTGCCAATCTCCTGTGTGCTTCTCCTGCTCTGTCTCCGCCTTCTCACACACAGACCCTGTGATCTCTGGTAAGCTGCATTCACAGCCTGCCTCTCTCTCTCTGCCATACAATGTATCTTTCCCCTCCCTCCACAATGCCTGGCCATTCTCTGCAGACCTTAATCTCCTCCTTCTTATCTTACTGAGGGATGAGTCACAGACAGCTCTGCTCAGATAATGCTGCTCCATACATAAACACCACATGTCTTCACTTTTCCTCCAGTCCACCATGCTGCTGAGCCCACTGTGTTTTGCTTTTTTGTAAACTCTGTAGCTGTGTTTCTGATGCAGTAACTGCTGGTGATAGCAGGTCACAGGGCAATCACACACAAAATGGCTCTGCCCTGTGATGCTGCTCTTCATTCTGCCCCAGGGATATTAGACCACCCAAAAGGGGAGGGAAATGGTGATGTCAGCAGTTACTGCCCCAATTTTCCAGCAAAGAGTAAGGCCACATTCACACGTTCCTTTTTTATCCTGCGGGTTCTCCCGCAGCGGATTTGATAAATCTGCAGGGCAAACCCGCTGCAGTTATCCCTGCAGATTTATCGCGGTTTGTCCTGCGGGTTCCGCTGCGGGATTTACCCCTACTATTGATGCTGCATATGCAGCAATATGCAGCATCAATAGTAGTGTAAAAATAATAAAATAATGATGATATACTCCCCCTCCGACGTCCCGATCTCCTCGGCGCTGCAGGCGGCGGTCCGGTTCCAAAGATGCTGTGCGACCAGGACCTTCAGTGACGTCACGGTCATGTGACTGCGACGTCACCGAATGTCCTGGTCGCATAGCAAACCTGAGACCGGACGGCCGCGTGCAGCGCTGAGACTTCAGAGGTGAGTATAACATTATTTTTTATTTTAAATTCTTTTTTTTTTAATACAAATATGGTTCCCGGGGCCTGGAGGAGAGTCTCACATTATCCGCATTACTTCCCGCATGGTGGGCACAGCCCCATGCGGGAAGTAAGCGGATCAATGCATTTCTATGTGTGCAGAATCGCAGCGATTCTGCACAAAGAAGTGACATGGTCCTTCTTTTTTTCCGCAGCAATTCTGCGCGGTTTTTTTCGGGTTTTTCCGCATCATGTGCACTGCGGTTTCTGTTTTCCATAGGGTAACATTGTACTGTACCCTGCATGGAAAACAGCTGCGGACCCGCAGCGGCAAAATCGCCGCGGTTCCGCAGTAAAAACCGCATAGTGTGAACATGGCCTTAAGCTGGTAAGTCTTACTATAGCTGCTTGAGGTCTAAAACGGAAAATGCTCCCCCTAGTGGTCAATATATATATTTTTAAGAAAATATATAATATTTTTCATATAGAAATGTTTGCAAACAGTGCAAACATTGCATTAATACATTTTATTTACTATTTTAAGCTTAATTTCACAAAAAAAAAATACAAAAAAACTGGTGGCACCTTCCCTTTAAGAGTGGTTTTCCCCAAGACAGCGGTGAGGCACACAGTGTGCATCTCAGTTATAGACTTCCAACCCCGGGAATGTCAAGTCGTCAATGCAAAAACATTAGCAGCAGCAGTGTAAGTGGTAGAAGTAATCTCTGTGAGTCATTTCACACATTTTTTTTTATACCAGCCTGTGGACCAGCAGAACAGAGTACAAGTATGACATGTTGTGAACAACTGGAGAGAATGGTGCAGGAATATCTCGAGCTCAATATCAATGCCATCTGGGGGGTGGTTGGCCCTTTTGCATTTTAGTCTTCAAAAATGAAAGAGTGGCCTGAGCTTGTCTGTCACACCTGGCAGCCAGTGTTCTCTCAGGTGTCTTCAGCGATTCTTCTAGTGTCCTAACGGATAAGCTCATCCGGTTTCCCCTGAAAGTGTAGACTACCTAGCTTTCATCAAGATGACCAAGTCCTGTATCTCCATTGACTTTTGCACCAGTCGCAGACTAGGCGATGGTATAGTTTTTAATGTGCTGCATTGATCTTGAATTATTGCATTCTGTGGCTCCTTTGTTGTGGCTTCTGTGCCTGCTGTTGCTACATCTGATGTTCCAAACCATTTTTTGAAATGTGAAGCTTCCAAGTTGGGTCTCCATCTGATGTGTTGCCTGTAGTGGAAGGAGGGTCAGAGACCCATTATACTATTTCTAATCTGGGGAAATTGATACCTCTTTAGAGGTGCTTGGCAATATTTTTTTTAAATGTTTGGACTCCAAGTTGGATCTCCTTCATGTGTTGCCTGTAGCAATAGGGCTCTCAAACCGGCAGGCCTGCACTTACTTTGTCAACTACCTGTATTACTATCCTTATGTTTCTAACATTAGTTGTCTACCAATGTGATATTTGTGCCACCTGAGTGTGGCTGAGAAAAATGGCAGTTTGAGCTGTTGCATGAGGTATCAGTTCTCTCAGCACAGCAGGCCTACACCGGTCCTTCACCCACTCCATCTTAATTTAAACTTCAGTTCAAAGATGTAAGTGCTGGCCCAGATCCTGATACCTCATGCATGGCCTATGGCTAACTGCTGGGGTGACATTATCAAATTTCTGCTGTGGGTGAATTGATGCCACTTTTCCTGGTGTCTGCACCTAATTTTTAAAATGTTTTGGACTCCAATTTGGTTCTCCTTAATGTGTGTTGCCTTAATTTGGCAGGGCTCTTAGAGCACCAGGCCTACACCTGTCACTCATCTATCCAACATCAGATCAAGCCTCAAAAAATAAGCCTTCACCCAGCCCCATATCCCGAAAAATGGAAACTCTACAGGTCTCGAAAAATATCAGCAAATGCAAAAACTTTTTTTCATTCAAATTTTGCATTTTTTCACCTCTTCAATAAAAAACATGTTTGGTATCTACAAACTCGTACTTACCTGGGAAATCTATTGCTTGTCAGTTTTACTATTTATTGAACATGGTAAATAAAAAAAATTGTGGAATTTCACTTTCTTGCAATTTCACTGCACTTGGAATTTTCAAGTCATTCAAAAGTACAGCTCATCCCGCAAAAACTATCCTTCATACGGCTATGTGGATGGAAAAATAAAAAAGTTATGGCTCTGGGAAGAAGGGTAGCAAAAAGCAAAAAAAAACAGAAAATCGCCTGGGGGAGGGGGAAGCAGTTAAATAGGGTAAACAAAAATTATCCCCCTTGAAAATAATTTAATAGATATGCATACCCCATAGTCTTTATTTATGTAGGGTGCTAGGTAGTATGAATTTATAGGATTTATCTGTAGGGTATTGTTAGTGTCCTGTGGCTGTGCCTGGCATCGAAGTGGGCCATTTTACATAGAGACTCCCTTTTTCTGACTCCTTTTTGGGGGCTTTTTTTTTCACTGTGTTTTATCTGTTTTTCTCTTTTGTTTTGCGGGTATTTTTAATGCATATGTAATCTATTTTAGGGGGATAATTTGTGTTCTCTACTTAATGATCCCCATAGTATTGATAGCTAGTTTTACTTCGAATTAGACACAATGATTTTAAATTTAGTGTACTAGCGTTCAAAATGTTGTCCACTCCAGCAGCACAGATTAACAGCATTAAATTTGCAACTTACTTTTAAAACAGCTGTTACTTGAATGACAGGGCTTTTGATATGAAAAAGATTCATGGATAACTCATTGACGTCATTAATCACTGTATAAATCATTTTTGTACTTCACTACAGCTACTTAATTGAAAAGGGCGTTTGCTATCTTGTGCTCTGTGAAATGTCATTTCCTAAGAAACACGCATTTGCTTATCTTGAAGATCTGTATAATGAATTTGATGAGCAACATGGAAAGAAGGTTCCCACCGTATCTAGACCTTACTCCTTCATTGAGTTTGGTAAGTTCTTACTATTTGTCATTCCTTTGATTGTTACATGTCAAACTTTAAACCAAAAAACACACAAATCAATGTCATAGCAAAGTGCTTTGTCCTAATGTAATGTAATAATTTTTTGCCCACTTACCGAATATACTCAAGTATAATCCGACCCAAATATAAGATGAGGCACCTAATTTTATCACAAAAACCTGGGAAAGCTTATTGACTCAAGTATAAGCCTGGTATGCTTGGCCACATCGTCTCTATCCTGGCATGCATAGCCCCCTCATCCCTATCCTGGTATGCATGGCCCGCTCATCCCTATCCTGGTATGCATTGCCCGCTCATCCCTATCCTGGTATGCATGGCCCCTCATCCCTATCCTGGTATGCATGGCCCTCATCCCTATCCTGGAATGCATGGCCCTCTTCCGAAAAACATTTGAAAAAAAAAGCCATCCTACTTGCCTTCCCTGTGCTCCCTTGCAGCGTTTTGTTCTGATGCCAACAGCTGATTTCAGCTCGTAAGCAGCGCATGACAGTAATGTTATGCACTGCTTACAAGCAGAGGAAAGCTGCCAGAATACTCGCTGCCCTCCACGTTGGTACTTTGGGCATGAAGCGCAGTGAATATTATTTTCTATTTAATTGTGATACAGGAAAGATATATATATATATATACTAGCTGAAGAGCGCGGCGTTGCCTGGGCATAGTAAATATCTGTGGTTAGTTATAGCACCTCACTTCTCTTATTTTCCCATCACACCTCTCATTTTCCCAATCACATCTTTCATTTTCCCCCTCACATCTCTCATTTTCTCCCTCACACCTCTCATTTTGTCCCTCACTCCTCTCATTCCCCCCTAACACTTGTCATTTCGACCTCACATCTGTCATTTTCCGATCACTCCACTATTTTCCCTCGCTCCTCTCATTTTGCACTCACACCTTTTCATTTTCACCTCACACCCCTCATTTTCACCTCAGTATATACATGTTTGCATCTCCCTTATATAGTATACACCTGTATGTCATCTCCTGTATATAGTATATACCTGTATGTCATCTCCCCTGTATATAGTATATACCTGCTGTGTCATCACCCCTGTATATAGTATATACCTGTATGTCATCTTCTATATATAGTATATACCTGTATGTCATCTCCTTCTATATATAGTATATACCTGTATGTCATCTCCTCCTCTATATAGTATATATCTGGGTCATCTCCTCCTGTATATAGTATATACCTGTATGTCATCTTCTATATATAGCATATACCTGTATGTCATCTCCTCCTGTATATAGTACATTCTTGTAGGTCATCTGCTCCTCTATATAGTATATACCTGTGTGTCATCTCCTCCTGTATATAGTTTATACCTGTATGTCATCTCCTCCTGTATATAGTATGTACCTGTATGTCATCTCCTCCTCTATATAGTATATACCTGTGTGTCATCTCTCCTGTATATAGTATATATCTGTGTGTCATCTCCTCCTGTATTAGACCTCGTTCACACGTTATTTGCTCAGTATTTTTACCTCAGTATTTGTAAGCTAAATTGGCAGCCTGATAAATCCCCAGCCAACAGGAAGCCCTCCCACTGGCCGTATATATTAGCTCACACATACACATAATAGACAGGTCATGTGACTGACAGCTGCCGTATTTCCTACATGGTACATTTGTTGCTCTTGTAGTTTGTCTGCTTATTAATCAGATTTTTATTTTTGAAGGATAATACCAGACTTGTGTGTGTTTTAGGGCGAGTTTCATGTGTCAAGTTGTGTGTGTTGAGTTGTGTGTGGTGACATGCATGTAGCGACTTTTGTGAGATGAGTTTTGTGTGGCAACATGCGTGTAGCAACTTTTTGTGTGTCGAGTTGCATGTGACAGGTTAGTGTAGCAAGTTGTGTGCAGCAAGTTTTGTACATGGCGAGTTTTGCGCATGGCGAGTTTTATGTGTGGTGCCTTTTGAGTATGTGCAAGTTTTGTGTGAGGCAACTTTTGCATGTGTTGCAACTTTTGTGCATGTGGCAATTTTTCCGCGTGTGCAAGTTTTGCGTGTGGCGAGTTTTCCATGAGGTGAGGTTTGCACTTGTGACGAGTTTTGCGTGAGCCTAGTTTTTGCATGTGGCGAGTTTTGCACGTGGCGAGTTTTGAGTGGCGACTTTTGTGTTTCGACTTTTATGTGGCGAGGTTGGTGTATGTGTGGTGAAATGTGTGCTGAGGGTGGTATATGTGTTCAAGCACGTGGTAGTGTGTGGCCCATTTTGTGTGTGCTCATATCCCCGTGTGTGGTGAGTATCCCATGTCGGGGCCCCACCTTAGCAACTGTACAGTATATACTCTTTGGCGCCATCGCTCTTGTTCACATCTGGCAGCTGTCAATTTGCCTCCAACACTTTTCCTTTCACTTTTTTCCCATTATGTAGATAGGGGCAAAATTGTTTGGTGAATTGGAAAGCGCGGGGTTAAAATTTCACCTCACAACATAGCCTATGACGCTCTCGGGGTCCAGACGTGTGACTGTGCAAAATTTTGTGACTGTAGCTGCGACGGTGCAGATGCCAATCCCGGACACACATACACACACACACACACACACACACACACATACACACATTCAGCTTTATATATTAGATATAATTGTACCGTGTTAGCCAGTAGATAGAAAAATATTTAGAATTGAGAGTCCTCAGTGGTTGATACCTTTTAATGGCTAACTGAAAAGATGGTAACAAATTGCAAGCTTTCAAGACTATTCAGGTCTCTTCATTAGGCATAGACTAATAAAAAATCTGAAGAATCACATATTTATAACACAGCACAGAAATATAATGCAATGGATAAGACCGGTGACGTGAAGCAGAACTACCAATATGGGAGAGTGATGAACAGTTGTGTCCATAAATATTGGAACAGTTCATAAATTATGAGCGTGAATGTTTTATTGTCCTCTGATTGGGGTCTGGTTCTGTGGTGTGATGCCCCCACAAGGTCTGAGGAGCAAATTCCTTGATTGATGTAAAAAGACATAAATCGCATAAATCCATATGACACATTCATTCCTACTCTGAGTGTCAAAGGTTGTTATAAGTTTATACTCCCAGACTCTTCTGTCTCTCTGAGATTTTAATGGTGCTGTGACCTGGGATACAAAAAAATATTTGGCCACAGGTAGATCCATTCTTTTTTCTTTTATTGTATGGCGGTGAGAATTCTCAGTTTTTGCCCTGTCTCCCCCACATACAGACCCCCAGTTGGACATTTAGTACAAATAAGTACACCACATTAGAAGTGACGCAGCTGAAAGTACCTGGGATCTTGTAGTCCTGATGTGAATTGGGGATCTTTATCTTGTCCGTGGTCATTATAAATGGACAGGTTTTAAATTTTTTCTGGTTTCAAGGAAAGGTTCCTGCAGCTGTTGGAGAGGACAGGGAGCTTCTGACAATGATGCTTCTTAGATTTGGGGGCTGCCTAAAACACAGTAGTGGGGGGTGTGGAAAAACGGATTGTAAGCGGGCATCGCTTTGTAGTAAAGGTTGTAATTTCCGTGCAGCTCACCTTAGCACCCCCAGATTTGGATTGTAGGTGACTACTAGATACACCCTGTTATTTTGTTCTTTGGCTTTGTAATGTAGCAGATGATTCCTTGATATTCTAGTGGCTCTTGTAATTTGGTTTTGAATTGTTCTTGGATCGTAGCCCTGATTCAAAAAGGTCTTTGAGGTGACCAAGGTGTTCATCCCTATCCATGGGGTTGGAACATATACGATTGTATCTGATGGCTTGGCTGTAGACAATAGAGTTTTTTTTATGTGTTTTGGATGGAAACTGTCCCATTTAAGGTATGTTGGACGGGTGATTGGCTTCTGATACAAGGATGTCTCTATTTCATTGTTTTGCAGCTTAATGATGGTGTCCAAAAAGTTAATTTCAGTACTGGAGTAGTCGAGTGTTAATTTGATGGTGGGATGATATTGATTAAACTGTTCATGGAGCATCTTTAGCTGTTAGCTACATTCAGCTGTGTCACTTCTAATGTGGTGTACTTAATTATTTGTACTAAATGTCCAACTGGGGGGGTCTGTATGTAGGGGAGACAAGGCAAAAACTAAGAACAAGGATGAATTTTCACCGCCACACAATAAGAGAAAAAATAATGGATCTGCCTGTGGCAAAACATTTTTGTATCCCAGATCACAGCACCATGGACATGAGATTACGTGTATTAAAAGGTAACTTCAAATCTCAGAGAGACAGAAGAGTTTGGGAATATAAACTTATAACACCCTTTGACACTCTCAGTGCAGAAAGGAATGTGTCACATGGATTTATGTTTTTTTTTTACATCTATTAAGGAATTTGCTCCTCAGACCTTGTGGGGGCGTCACAATACAGAACCAGACACCAATCAATGAACTGTCTGTTACAGGTATCATTCAACAAGGCAAAAATCAAAATTCACAACCTCCTATAACTAATTTGACACAAAAAGAAGTGTCTTTACGACTGAGCAATTTAAATATTGACAAATCCCCTGGCCCAGATGGCATTCATCCACGGATACTGAGGGAATTGAGCTCAATAATTGACAGACCACTGTATCTCATATTCTTAGACTCTCTTGTAACAGGGGTGGTGCCACAGGATTGGAGGATGGCTCACGTGGTACCAATATTTAAGAACGGTAAGAAGGTGGATCCGGGCAACTACAGTCTGGTAAGCCTGACATCAGAAATGTTCAAAATTATTGAGGGCATTATTAGAGATGACATGCAGAGATATGTTGTAGATAATAATATAATAACTGACAAACAGCATGGATTCTATGAGGAGGTGAGTGCAAATCTGGATGTAGGGAATGCGGCTGAAGTGATTTATCTGGACTTTGCAAAAGCATTTGAAACAGTTCCATATAACAGCCTTATACTGAAGCTCCATAAGCAGGGACTGGGGGAAACTACAGTGGGGCAAAAAAGTATTTAGTCAGTCAGCAATAGTGCAAGTTCCACCACTTAAAAAGAAGAGAGGCGTCTGTAATTTACATCATAGGTAGACCTCAACTATGGGAGACAAACTGAGAAAAAGAAATCCAGAAAATCACATTGTCTGTTTTTTTAACATTTTATGTGCATATTATGGTGGAAAATAAGTATTTGGTCAGAAACAAAATTTCATCTCAATACTTTGTAATATATCCTTTGTTGGCAATGACAGAGGTCAAACGTTTTCTGTAAGT
This sequence comes from Ranitomeya imitator, assembly GCF_032444005.1. Taxonomy (NCBI): domain Eukaryota; kingdom Metazoa; phylum Chordata; class Amphibia; order Anura; family Dendrobatidae; genus Ranitomeya; species Ranitomeya imitator. The sequence continues at coordinate 91,761,518 of NC_091289.1, forward strand.
CTTCACAAGGTTGCCACACACTGTTGTTGGTATGTTGGCCCATTCCTCCATGCAGATCTCTTCTAGAGCAGTGATGTTTTTGGCTTTTCGCTTGGCAACACGGACTTTCAACTCCCTCCAAAGGTTTTCTATATGGTTGAGATCTGGAGACTGGCTAGGCCACTCCAGGACCTTGAAATGCTTCTTACGAAGCCACTCCTTCGTTGCCCTGGCGGTGTGCTTTGGATCATTGTCATGTTGAAAGACCCAGCCACGTTTCATCTTTAATGCCCTTGCTGATGGAAGGAGGTTTGCACTCAAAATCTCACGATACATGGCCCCATTCATTCTTTCATGTACCCGGATCAGTCGTCCTGGCCCCTTTGCAGAGAAACAGCCCCAAAGCATGATGTTTCCACCACCATGCTTTACATTAGGTATGGTGTTTGATTTATGCAACTCAGTATTCTTTTTCCTCCAAACACGACAAGTTGTGTTTCTACCAAACAGTTCCAGTTTGGTTTCATCAGACCATAGGACATTCTCCCAAAACTCCTCTGGATCATCCAAATGCTCTCTAGCAAACTTCAGACGGGCCCGGACATGTACTGGCTTAAGCAGTGGGACACGTCTGGCACTGCAGGATCTGAGTCCATGGTGGCGTAGTGTGTTACTTATGGTAGGCCTTGTTACATTGGTCCCAGCTCTCTGCAGTTCATTCACTAGGTCCCCCCCGTGGTTCTGGGATTTTTGCTCACCGTTCTTGTGATCATTCAGACCCCACAGGGTGGGATTTTGCGTGGAGCCCCAGAACGAGGGAGATTATCAGTGGTCTTGTATGTCTTCCATTTTCTAATTATTGCTCCCACTGTTGATTTCTTCACTCCAAGCTGGTTGGCTATTGCAGATTCAGTCTTCCCAGCCTGGTGCAGGGCTACAATTTTGTTTCTGGTGTCCTTTGACAGCTCTTTGGTCTTCACCATAGTGGAGTTTGGAGTCAGACTGTTTGAGGGTGTGCACAGGTGTCTTTTTATACTGATAACAAGTTTAAACAGGTGCCATTACTACAGGTAATGAGTGGAGTAAAGAGGAGACTCTTAAAGAAGAAGTTACAGGTCTATGAGAGCCAGAAATCTTGATTGTTTGTTTCTGACCAAATACTTATTTTCCACCATAATATGCAAATAAAATGTTAAAAAAACAGACAGTGATTTTCTGGATTTTTTTTTTTCAGTTTGTCTCCCATAGTTGAGGTCTACCTATGATGCAAATTACAGACGCCTCTCATCTTTTTAAGTGGTGGAACTTGCACTATTGCTGACTGACTAAATACTTTTTTGCCCCACTGTATATGCAGATGGGTAAGGAATTGGCTAAATGACCGGAAGCAAAGAATTGTCATAAATGGTGCGTTCTCTAACTTATTATTATTATTATACATTTATATAGCGCCATTTATTCTATGGCGCTTTTCATGTGAGAAGGGACACATGTGAGAAGGGACAACTATAGACAAGTATAATGAACGTGAGCAATACAAGGCACACACAGGTACAGAAGGAGAGAAGACCCTGCCCGCGAGGGCTCACAGTTTACAGGGTAAATGGGATATAATCAGCGCTGGGGGACTGCAGGGATCTGTGCTAAGACCAACCCTTTTTAACCTCTTTATTAATGACCTTGTGGATGGGATTGAGAGGAAAGTGTCAGTCTTTGCTGATGACACCAAACTATATAGGATATTTGTCACGATTCACACCGTGACTGTCACCCCTACGTCATGGATCGGGGTGAGTTTAGGCCAACAGACGGCTATCACATGTGCAGGGGGACTTATCTTAGTTATCCCTCCACTGCTACACTGTGAAGAAAACACACACAAGGCTATTGACCTCTTTATTTACAGCAGGGGCTTATTTTAGTTATCTCACTGCTCTTACAATAAAACACGAACTGCAGGGATTTATGTATATCCCGCTTTACTGTTACGTTTGAAAACTTGCGGCTCTCTGGCGCCCCCTTACCCTCAGGTCAGATAAGGTACTGCACCTAGGGTAATTAGTCGCGAGAAAGGCTGCCTGCTATGTACTGACTATTGGGCACGCTGCAGCGAGGCGATATAACCACTCCCACTCAGGCAGGAACAATAATTATCAACGCCGCCGTCTGTTATGATAAGGTAATTCAGTACCACAATGGACATAGAAGCCAGAGCACATACAGTGACCTGGCAATAACCCAAAAACATAGAACGAGCTCTGAGACGTGGAAACTCTGCTGACCGCAATCCCTAATCCTCTCCAACCACACTAGAGGCAGCCGTGGATTGCGCCTAACGCTCCCTATGCAACTCGGCACAGCCTGAGAAACTAGCTAGCCTGAAGATAGAAAATAAGCCTACCTTGCCTCAGAGAAATACCCCAAAGGAAAAGGCAGCCCCCACATATAATGACTGTGAGTTAAGATGAAAAGACAAACGTAGAGATGAAATATATTTAGCAAAGTGAGGCCCGACTTTCTGAACAGAGCGAGGATAGGAAAGGTAACTTTGCGGTCAACACAAAACCCTACAAACAACCACGCAAAGGGGGCAAAAAGACCCTCCGTACCGACTAACGGCACGGAGGTACACCCTCTGCGTCCCAGAGCTTCCAGCAAGTAAGAAAAACCAAATAAGCAAGCTGGACAGAAAAAAACAGCAAACAAAATAACAATAGCAGAACTTTGCTATGCAGAGCAGCAGGCCACAGGAACGATCCAGGAGGAAGCAAGTCCTATACTAGAACATTGCCTGGAGGCCAGGATCAGAGCACCAGGTGGAGTTAAATAGAGCAGCACCTAACGACTTCCCCACATCACCTGAGGAAGGAAACTCAGAAGCCGCAGTACCACTCTCCTCCACCAACGGAAGCTCATAGAATCAGCCGAAGTACCACTTGTGACCACAGGAGGGAGCTCTGCCACAGAATTCACAACAGTACCCCCCTTCCTTGAGGAGGGGTCACCGAACCCTCACCAGAGCCCCCAGGACGACCAGGATGAGCCATATGAAAGGCACAAACAAGATCGGGAGCATGGACATCAGAGGCAAAGACCCAGGAATTATCTTCCTGAGCATAACCCTTCCACTTAACCAGATACTGGAGTTTCCGTCTTGAAACACGAGAATCCAAAATCTTCTCCACAATATACTCCAACTCCCCCTCCACCAAAACCGGGGCAGGAGGATCAACAGATGGAACCATAGGTGCCACGTATCTCCGCAACAATGACCTATGGAATACGTTATGGATGGAAAAAGAATCTGGAAGGGTCAAACGAAAAGACACAGGATTAAGAACCTCAGAAATCCTATACGGACTAATGAACCGAGGTTTAAACTTAGGAGAGGAAACCTTCATAGGAATATGACGAGAAGACAACCAAACCAAATCCCCAACACGAAGTCGGGGACCCACACAGCGTCTGCGATTAGCGAAACGTTGAGCCTTCTCCTGGGACAAGGTCAAATTGTCCACCACATGAGTCCAAATCTGCTGCAACCTGTCCACCACAGTATCCACACCAGGACAGTCCGAAGACTCAACCTGCCCTGAAGAGAAACGAGGATGGAATCCAGAGTTGCAGAAAAACGGCGAAACCAAGGTAGCCGAGCTGGCCCGATTATTAAGGGCGAACTCAGCCAAAGGCAAAAAGGACACCCAGTCATCCTGATCAGCAGAAACAAAGCATTTCAGATATGTTTCCAAGGTCTGATTGGTTCATTCGGTCTGGCCATTAGTCTGAGGATGGAAAGCCGAGGAAAAAGACAAGTCAATGCCCATCCTAGCACAAAAGGTTCGCCAAAACCTCGAAACAAACTGGGAACCTCTGTCAGAAACGATATTCTCTGGAATGCCATGTAAACGAACCACATGCTGGAAGAACAATGGCACCAAATCAGAGGAGGAAGGTAATTTAGACAAGGGCACCAAATGGACCATCTTAGAGAAGCGATCACAAACCACCCAAATGACTGACATTTTTTGAGAGACGGGAAGATCTGAAATAAAATCCATAGAGATATGTGTCCAAGGCCTCTTCGGGACCGGCAAGGGCAAAAGCAACCCACTGGCACGAGAACAGCAGGGCTTAGCCCGAGCACAAATCCCACAGGACTGCACAAAAGAACACACATCCCACAACAGAGATGGCCACCAAAATGATCTAGCCACTAACTCTCTGGTACCAAAGATTCCAGGATGACCAGCCAACACCGAACAATGAACCTCAGAGATAACTTTATTTGTCCATCTATCAGGGACAAACAGTTTCTCCGCTGGGCAACGATCAGGTTTATTAGCCTGAAATTTTTGCAGCACCCGCCGCAAATCAGGGGAGATGGCAGACACAATTACTCCCTCTTTGAGAATACCCGCCGGCTCAGATAAACCCGGAGAGTCGGGCACAAAACTCCTAGACAGGGCATCCGCCTTCACATTTTTAGAGCCCGGAAGGTACGAAACCACAAAGTCAAAACGGGCAAAAAACAGTGACCAACGAGCCTGTCTAGGATTCAACCGCTTGGCAGACTCGAGATAAGTCAAGTTCTTATGATCAGTCAAGACCACCACGCGATGCTTAGCTCCTTCAAGCCAATGACGCCACTCCTCGAAAGCCCACTTCATGGCCAGCAACTCTCGATTGCCAACATCATAATTTCGCTCAGCAGGCGAAAACTTCCTGGAAAAGAAGGCGCATGGTTTCATCACCGAGCAATCAGAACTTCTCTGCAACAAAACAGCTCCCGCTCCAATCTCAGAAGCATCAACCTCGACCTGGAATGGAAGCGAAACATCTGGTTGACACAACACAGGGGCAGAAGAAAAACGACGCTTCAACTCTTGAAAAGCTTCCACAGCAGCAGAAGACCAATTGACCACATCAGCACCTTTCTTGGTCAAATCGGTCAATGGTTTAGCAATACTAGAAAAATTGCAGATGAAGCGACGATAAAAATTAGCAAAGCCCAGGAACTTTTGCAGACTTTTCAGAGATGTCGGCTGAGTCCAATCATGGATGGCTTGGACCTTAACAGGGTCCATCTCGATAGTAGAAGGGGAAAAAATGAACCCCAAAAATGAAACCTTCTGAACACCAAAGAGACACTTTGATCCCTTCACAAACAAAGAATTAGCACGCAGGACCTGAAACACCGTTCTGACCTGCTTCACATGTGACTCCCAATCATCCGAGAAGATCAAAATATCATCCAAGTATACAATCAGGAATTTATCCAGGTACTCTCGGAAGATGTCATGCATAAAGGACTGAAACACTGATGGAGCATTGGCAAGTCCGAATGGCATCACTAGGTACTCAAAATGGCCCTCGGGCGTATTAAATGCAGTTTTCCATTCATCGCCTTGCTTAATACGCACAAGATTATGCGCACCACGAAGATCTATCTTGGTGAACCAACTAGCCCCCTTAATCCGAGCAAACAAATCAGATAACAGCGGCAAGGGGTACTGAAATTTAACCGTGATCTTATTTAGAAGGCGGTAATCTATACAAGGTCTCAGCGAACCATCCTTCTTGGCCACAAAAAAGAACCCCGCTCCTAATGGCGACGATGACGGGCGAATATGCCCCTTCTCCAAGGACTCCTTCACGTAACTCCGCATAGCGGCGTGCTCAGGCACAGATAAATTAAACAGTCGACCTTTTGGGAATTTACTACCAGGAATCAAATCGATAGCACAATCACAATCCCTTTGCGGAGGTAGGGTATCGGACTTGGGCTCATCAAATACATCCCGGTAATCAGACAAGAACTCTGGAACCTCAGAAGTGGTGGATGACGAAATAGACAGAAATTGGACATCACCATGTACCCCCTGACAACCCCAGCTGGACACAGACATGGATTTCCAATCTAATACTGGATTATGGACTTGTAGCCATGGCAACCCCAACACGACCACATCATGCAGATTATGCAACACCAGAAAGCGAATAACCTCCTGATGTGCAGGAGCCATGCACATGGTCAGCTGGGTCCAGTACTGAGGCTTATTCATGGCCAAAGGCGTAGCATCAATTCCTCTCAATGGAATAGGACACTGCAAGGGCTCCAAGAAAAACCCACAACGCCTAGCATAGTCCAAGTCCATCAAATTCAGGGCAGCGCCTGAATCCACAAATGCCATGACCGAATACGATGACAAAGAGCAGATCAAGGTAACGGACAAAAGAAATTTTGACTGTACCGTACCAATGGTGGCAGACCTAGCGAACCGCTTAGTGCGCTTAGGACAATCAGAGATAGCATGAATGGAATCACCACAATAGAAACACAGCCCATTCTGACGTCTGTGTTCTTGCCGTTCAACTCTGGTCAAAGTCCTATCGCACTGCATAGGCTCAGGTTTATGCTCAGATAATACCGCCAAATGGTGCACAGATTTACGCTCACGCAAGCGTCGACCGATCTGAATGGCCAAAGACATAGACTCATTCAGACCAACAGGCAGAGGAAATCCCACCATGACATCCTTAAGGGCTTCAGAGATACCCTTTCTGAAAATAGCTGCGAGCGCACCTTCATTCCATTGAGTGAGTACGGACCACTTTCTAAATTTATTATTATTATTATTATTTATTATTATAGCGCCATTTATTCCATGGCGCTTTACATGTGAGGAGGGGTATACATAGTAAAACGAGTACAATAATCTTTAACAATACAAGTCACAACTGGTACAGGAGGAGAGAGGACCCTGCCCGCGAGGGCTCACAATCTACAAGGGATGGGTGAGGATACAGTAGGTGAGGGTAGAGCTGGCCGTGCAGCGGTTTGGTCAATCGGTGGTTACTGCAGGTTGTAGGCTTATTTCTGACAATATACCTCTATCTCATCCTGACCCTGACACAGAGCCAGCAAATTTTTCTCTGCCTGATCCACTGAATTAGGTTCATCGTACAGCAATCCGAGCGCCAGGAAAAACGCATCAATATTACTTAATGCAGGATCTCCTGGCGCAAGAGAAAATGCCCAGTCCTGAGGGTCGCCACGTAAAAAAGAAATAATGATCCTAACTTGTTGAACTGGGTCACCAGAGGAGCGAGGTTTCAAAGCCAGAAATAGTTTACAATTATTTTTGAAACTCAGAAATTTAGTTCTATCTCCAAAAAACAAATCAGGAATAGGAATTCTTGGTTCTAACATAGAATTCTGAACCACAAAGTCTTGAATATTTTGTACTCTTGCCGTGAGCTGATCCACACATGAAGACAGACCTTTAATGTCCATCGCTACACCTGTGTCCTGAACCACCCAAATGTCTAGGGGGAAAAAAAGGCAAAACACAGTGCAGAGAAAAAAAATGGTCTCAGAACTTATTTTTTCCCTCTATTGAGAATCATTAGTACTTTTGGCCTCCAGTACTGTTATGATAAGGTAATTCAGTACCACAATGGACATAGAAGCCAGAGCACATACAGTGACCTGACAATAACCCAAAAACATAGAACGAGCTCTGAGACGTGGAAACTCTGCTGACCGCAATCCCTAATCCTCTCCAACCACACTAGAGGCAGCCGTGGATTGCGCCTAACGCTCCCTATGCAACTCGGCACAGCCTGAGAAACTAGCTAGCCTGAAGATAGAAAATAAGCCTACCTTGCCTCAGAGAAATACCCCAAAGGAAAAGGCAGCCCCCACATATAATGACTGTGAGTTAAGATGAAAAGACAAACGTAGAGATGAAATAGATTTAGCAAAGTGAGGCCTGACTTTCTGAACAGAGCGAGGATAGGAAAGGTAACTTTGCGGTCAACACAAAACCCTACAAACAACCACACAAAGGGGGCAAAACGACCCTCCGTACCGACTAACGGCACGGAGGTACACCCTCTGCGTCCCAGAGCTTCCAGCAAGTAAGAAAAACCAAATAAGCAAGCTGGACAGAAAAAAACAGCAAACAAAATAACAAAAGCGGAACTTAGCTATGCAGAGCAGCAGGCCACAGGAACGATCCAGGAGGAAGCAAGTCCTATACTAGAACATTTCCTGGAGGCCAGGATCAGAGCACCAGGTGGAGTTAAATAGAGCAGCACCTAACGACTTCCCCACATCACCTGAGGAAGGAAACTCAGAAGCCGCAGTACCACTCTCCTCCACCAACGGAAGCTCATAGAGAGAATCAGCCGAAGTACCACTTGTGACCACAGGAGGGAGCTCTGCCACAGAATTCACAACAGCCGTCACTACAACTACTCCCAAAGGCACAGAACACGGTATGCTGCCACCAGCTTCGATTAACAGGTCCGAAGCTAACCCAAAACAGCGTAATTCCCTTCAGAAGACTTAAGGTATGTTTTAGAGCAGGAAGAATGAATCTAGTATTTTAAATATTTTACTCCATAAAATTAGGCAGTGTTTTATCAAAATATTACAAGGATGTTACAAAAGAGACAATTGGAAATATGTACAAAGGTAATTATAACATAATGGGATTAAATGAGAAAAGGTAAAACTCGCATGTTCTCAGATCATTGCAGGCAAACCATGCTGGCCGGCAGAGCCCAGATGTCCCAGTGCATAGTACAGCTCCTCAGGTAAGACTCCAGGCTGGGCTAAGTGTAGACACTTATAAACTGCAGCCCTGTGACAGCACTAACAGGGCTGGTTTTCCCAGCTCCTCCCCTCTCCTCAGACTTAGCAAATTTAACACAAATTTGTATAATGCTCGTATCTCCGCTCCAGAACATGTCAGAATCCCAGCACACCCCTCATTCTTCTTATTTTACAATTGGCTTTCTATTGGTATCAAGTTCGGGCTAGTTGGGACACACAGTTCCGGAGAAATCCGTACTTTTTTCCCGTTGGAATTAGAGGCTTGCGCTTACAGTGGCTGATAGATCCACCGATGAAGATTCGCAAAATGTACTTATTATTTTCATAGCCCAAATCGGTGGCCCGATATCTCACTATAACAGGACAAAGAACCGCATGTCTTCAGAGGGATATCAGACCAGTTCTAGCTGGCACAACTGTCAACTGCAGCTATAGCGGTCGTAAAAATTCCTCTTCTACACAAACATTCCAGCAAGCAAAACACAGAGTGAAGGGGGGTTTTTAGCCCACAGCATGGGTCTAACAGGCAAAGCTATAAAATCATATTACATTTTGTACATTATCGTGACTATATTAAAATCTGACCTTGACATTGCAATATTGCAAAAGAAAGGGCAAACACTTGGCAAATGAGATTTAATTGAATTTTTGTATACCTCATTGAATCTTTGAGGAACAAAAATTAATTGAAGTTACAAAATCATTTAAAATACGGAAATGTATTAATTCATCAAAAATCTTTAAAATTCAGGAACAAACTGTACTGGAAAATGGAGGCTGTTTATGAAGTCCATACAAATGATTTTTTTCTGGAAATCAGTCTATCAAAATACTTTCACAATTTTAATCATGATAATTTTTATAAAAAGCTTGGTTAAATCCCAATCCAAAGTGCAAAATGCATAAGATTTTTGATTACCCTATATACTCGAGTATAAGCCGACCCAAGTAGAAGCCGAGGCACCTAATTTTGCCACAAAAAAACTGGGAAAACTTATTGACTTGAGTATAAGCCTAGGGTGGGAAATGTAGCAGCTACTGATAAATTTCAAAAATAAAAATAGATTCCAATAAAAGTAAAATTAATTGAGACATCAGTAGGTTAAATGTTTTTGAATATCCATTTTGAATCAGAAGCCTTATATAATGCTCCATACAGTTCATGATGGGCCCCATAAGATGCTCCATACAAAATATGTCCCATATAATGCCCCATAAAGTTTATGATGGGCCCCATAAGATGCTCCATACTAAAATATGTCCCATATAATGCTACATAAAGGTTAATGATGGCCCCATAAGATGCTTCATACAAAGATATGTCCCATGTAATGCTCCATAAAGGTTAAAGATGGCCCCATAAGATGCTCCATAGAAAAATATGTCCCATATAATGCTGCACAAAGGTTAATGATGGCCCCATAAGATGCTCCATATTAAAATATGCCCCATATAATGCTCCATAAAGGTTAATGATGGCCCCATAAGATGCTCCATATTAAAATATGCCCCATATAACGCTGCACAAAGGATAATGATGCTCCATATTAAAATATGCCCCATATAATGCTGCACAAAGGATAATGATGCCCCATAAGATGCTCCATATTAAAATATGCCTCATATAATGCTCCATAAAGGTTAATGATGGCCCCATAAGATGCTCCATATTAAAATTATTATTATTATAGTGCCATTTATTCCATGGCACTTTACATGTGAGGAGGGGTATAGATAATAAAAATAAGTACAATAATCTTGAACAATACAAATCACAACTGATACAGGAGGAGAGAGGGCCCTGCCCGCAAGGGCTCACAATCTACAAGGGATGTGTGAGGATACAGTAGGTGAGGATAGAGCTGGTCTTGCAGTGGTTTGGGCGATCAGTGGTTACTGCAGGTTGTAGGTTTGTCGGAAGAGGTGGGTCTTCAGGTTCTTTTTGAAGGTTTCTATGGTAGGTTAGAGTTTGATATGTAGTGGTAGAGAGTTCCAGAGTAGGGGTGATGCGTGTGAGAAATCTTGTATGCGATTGTGGGAAGAGGAGATAAGAGGGAAGTAGAGAAGGAGATCTTGTTCGGATCGGAGGTTGCGTGCAGGAAAGTACCGGGAGATGAGGTCACAGATTTCTGGAGGAGACAGGTTGTGGATGGCTTTGTATGTCATGGTTAGGGTTTTGTACTGGAGTCTCTGGGTAATGGGGAGCCAGTGAAGGGATTGACACAGGGGAGAGGCTGGGGAATAGCAGGGGGACAGGTGGATTAGTCGGGCAGCTGAGTTTAGAATAGATTGGAGAGGTGTGAGAGTGTTAGAGGGGAGGCCACAGAGCAGGAGGTTACAGTAGTTGAGGCGGGAGATAAGGGCATGGACTAGGGTTTTTGCAGATTCATGGTTGAGGAATGAACGGATCCGTTAAATAATTTTGAGTTGAAGGCGGCAGGAAGTGGAAAAGGCTTAGATATGTGGTTTGAAGGAGAGATCAGTGTCAAGGATTACCCCGAGACAGCGAGCTTGTGGGACTGGGGAGAGTAGGCAGCCGTTTACTGTAATGGATAGGTTCGTTGGGGGGGTCACGTGAGATGGGGGAAAGACGATGAATTCTCTTTTGTCCATGTTAGTTTTAGAAATCTAGCGGAGAAGAAGGATGAAATAGCGGATAGACATTGAGGGATTCTGGTTAGTATTGTGGTGATATCTGGTCCAGAGATGTAGATCTGTGTGTCATCAGCATAGACATGATACTGAAAACCGTGAGATTCTATGAGCTGTCCCAGGCCAAAAGTGTAAATGGAGAAGAGCAGGGGCCCTAGAACTGAACCTTGTGGGACTCCAACAGATAGGGGGCGAGGTGAGGAGATGGTGTGAGTGGGAGACGCTGAATGTCCGGTCAGTTAGGTATGACGAGATCCAGGATAGGGCCAAGTCTGTGATGCCAAGGGTGAGAGGGTCTGCAGCAACAGGGAATCGTCCACTGTGTCAAAGGCGGAGGACAGATCCAGGAGGAGGAGGATAGAGTAGTGTCACATGCTCTTGGCAGTTAATAGGTCATTGGTGACCTTAGTTAGGGCAGTTTCAGTCGAGTAGTGTGACCGGAAGCCTGATTGTAAGCTGTCGAAGAGGGAGCAGGAAGATAGATGGGAGGACAGTTCAAGATGGATTTGTTGTTCCAGTAGTTTTGAAGCATAGGGGAGAGGTGATATAGGGCAATAGCTAGATACAGAGGATGGGTCAAGAGAGGACTTTTTGAGGATAGGTGTGATTTTGGCATGTTAAAAACTGGAGGGGAAAACACCAGTTGTCAGTGATAGGTTGAAGAGATGGGTTAGGGTTGGGATGAAGACTGTGGCGAGGTTTGAGATGAAGTGAGAAGGGATCGGGTCAAGTGCACAGGTGGTGAGATGCGATCTTGAGAGTAGAATAGAGAGTCGATCTTCTGTAATGCTGGAGAAGTTGGTTTTGGAGGTGGAGGGCTGGGTCGTTGGGAGGAAGGGCTCTGGGGGTTGTCGACTAAAACTGTCTCTGATGTTCTCAATATTCTGCTTGAAAAATGTGGCAAAGTCTTCAGCTGAGATTAATGGGGAGGGAGTAGGTGCTGGGGGATGGAGGAGAGAATTGAAGGTGTTGAATAACTGTTTAGGGTTGTGAGACAAGGAGGATATGAGCGATGAGAAGTAGCTTTGTTTTGCTGTGGCGAGTGTGGTCTTGAAAGTAGTGAAGGACTGTTTGAATGCGATGAAGTGCTCGTTGGAGTGGGATCTTTTCCATCTCCGCTCAGCAGCCCTGTAAGCTCGCTTCAGTTCTTTGGTCAGGCTGGTGTGCCAGGGCTGTCTTTTGATTTTGCGAGCTTTGATATGTGTGAGAGGGGCAAGAGATTCCAAAGCTACAACTATTGTGGTGTTACATAGAGCTACAGTGTCATCCGCATTGTGAAGGGAACTTATGTCTGTGGGAGGGAGGAGGGATTCAGAGAGTGAGTGTAGATCAAGGTGTTTAAGATTTCTGCGAGGGTGTGCAAGTTTGTGGGGTGGGGATTGTAGACAAGAAGTGGAGAGGGAAGAGAATGTGAGTAGGTTGTAGTCAGAAAGAGGAAGAGGTGAGTTAGATAGGGAGCAGAGGTGGAAGAAGATGAGGTCCAGTGTGTGACCATCTTTGTGAGTGGCTGCAGAATATAACATTGCACAAAGGATAATGATGCCCCATAAGATGCTCCATATTAAAATATGCCCCATATAATGCTGCACAAAGGATAGTGATGCCGCATAAGATGCACCATATTAAAATATGCCCCATGTAATGCTGCTGCAATTAAAAATAAAAAAAAGGTCATACCTCTTGTCGCTGCCCACTGCTCCTCAATGTTGCCGGCTCTCTGCAGTGACTGTTCAGGCAGAGGGAGCGCACTAACCACATCATCGTGCCCTCTGACAGCCAGAGGACCTGGAAGACACAGCGCGGCAGTGGGACAGGTGAATATCGCATGGCTCACCCTCCCCCAGTCCTACTCACCCTCCTTGCACTGCATATCAGTCTCTGCATCTCGGGCGCCGGCATCTTTCTTCCCGTCTTCCTTCCAGTGCTGAGCGGTCAGTGATACCACTCATTAAAGTAATGAATATGCGCTCCACCCCTATGGGAATGGAGACATGTGCATATTCATTACTTTAATGAGTGGTACCACGTGACCGCTCAGCACAGGAAGGAAGACAGGAAGAGAGATGCCAGCGCCCGAGATGCAGGGACTGATATGCAGCGCCAGGAGGGCGAGTATGATGTCTTCTGGTCCCCCACCCCCTCCCCCACCGGCAATGACTCGTGTATAAGCCGAGAGGGGCGTTTTTAGCACAAAAAAATGTGCTGAAAATCTCTGATTATACACGAGTATATACGGTACTTTGTAAACATTATCACAATTTAAAGTTCTTAAATGCATAAAAAGTGCTGTTATAGTAGCCACTATATGGATATAAACCTAGCAGTTGCTATTTACTCAATTGGCCACTAGATGGTGCTTTTGCCATATATTAACCCCTTTTTATCGGTCGTCTATGACAGCACTACGGAGAGAGGGGATCCGCCCTTCAGGAACAGGAAACCTACAGATACATAAGGGCGGTACCTCTCCCACGCATCAGTTGGTTTCCTGTTCCTGGAGGACAGGATTCCCTTCAGATACGACTTCGTTCTCCTATCAACACCCAGGCCGGCTGTCCGACCCAGGTAGCGAGGGGGTCTCCTACCTCGGGCAGTGTGGACCGGAAGTCAAACGCCGGCCGTTTTTTTGCTTACAGCACCGCTGTCCTGCATGCGGCGGGGGGGGGGGAGCGATTGGGGGTGGAGGAGTGTCCTGCACGTGGGGGGGTTGATTTGGCCACACAGCTGCACATGTTCTGGATCCGGGGGAAGGGCTATTTATAGCCGAACAGAACGCTGCAGGGCTGCTTGTGTGCCCATCTGCAGCTATGGATGATTCAGAAGCTGCCGTCGGTCTGCTGGAGCAGGAGCAGGACAGATCCTCGGAGAAGTCCCATGCGAACCCCCAGCCAAAGACCCGCGGACGCAGTTATCAGCCCAGTCGCAGATCTAGAGAACAGGATCTGGACCGACCCCCCCAGTGATCCGGTACCTACCGCTACTGCCCGGGTAAGAGATCTTCGTGAACGTACCCTGATGCAGTCTTTTCCTATGTTTATTTCCTTAGGGGAAAAAATGCGCTGGTAAAGTAAAAAACAAGGAGTGCGCACTATGCGCTTGCCCTTTGCCAGACGCCTACCCTAAAAGACTTTGTCAGTCGTGTGTGCGGCAGACGGTAAGGAATAGATTGATGGGAACACTGTATAGCGGTAGCACCGGGTGAATTACATAGCCTTTTTCTCCGCTCCCATAGGTGGCGGAAGAGTCTCCTGATTTTATGTCAAACCTTAGGGAGATTATCAGGAAGGAGGTGAAAGATTCCCTGAAATCCCTGTCCCGCGGGAGCCCTCCAAAAGAAGAAGGGAGCCTAGCGCCTCAAATTCGGATTCGTCCGCTGGCCCTAGAAGGGTGAATGATTCAGACGCCTCTGGCTCCTCAGCATCCTCTTCAGAAGAGGATTCTAATCGTTTCTGTTTCCCGCTGGACCAGATGGACAAGCTGATTAAATCAGTTAGATCCACCATGGGGGTGGCTGACGAAAGGCAAGAACTTTCAGCGCAGGACCTAATGTTTGGCGGTCTAGACCCAAAAAAGCGTAGGTCATTTCCGCTTAATGACAAGGTTCAGAACCTTATCAAAAGGGAATGGAAAAAGGCAGAAAAAAAAGGCTCCTTTCCACCGGCCTTTAAACATAGATATCCCTGTGAGGACCCCCTGGTGAACATGTGGGATAAAGCACCAAAATTGGACGCAGCGGTGGCTAAGGCGTCTAAAAAATCATCAATTCCCTTTGATGACATGGCTTCCCTAAAGGATCCTCTCGATAAGAAGGCTGACTCATTTCTTAAAGGGACATGGGAGATGTCGGCAGGTGCCCTAAGGCCTGCAGTAGCTGCGACGTGCAGCCAGATCAATGATGGTCTGGCTGGATCAGCTAGGGTCCAAATTGGAAGAGGGAGTCTCCAGAGAATCCATGTTAAAATTCCTGCCAACAATTCAGAATGCCGCTGCCTTTCTCGCGGACGCATCTGCAGATTCTGCAAGAATGGCGGCTAGAGCGGCAGGATTGTCAAACGCAGCACGCAGGGCCCTGTGGCTGAAATGTTGGCCGGGTGACCTTCAATCCAGATCCCGTCTGTGCTCTATCCCATGGCGAAGGGGAATACCTGTTCGGTCCAGTCCTAGACGAACTGCTGGAGAAAGCCGGAGACGAGAAGAAGAAATTTCCCAGTCTACCGACCACTTCTTACAGGCGTCCCTTCGCAGGGAAAAGGTTCTTTTTCGCAGGAGACCAGCTAGAGACCAGAGCAGATGGGACGATAAAAAGAAGAAAGGTACTGGATATATGTTTGGAGGTAGGGGACGTCAGGAGCCTTCCCGTGAGGTCAAAAAACCACCCCAATGACTAGTCGCCCCGGTGGGAGGTAGACGATCTGCCTTCTACCCGGCCTGGTCCAAAATCTCCAGTAGCGGTTGGATTTTGGGAATAATAGCTACGGGTCTGCGGCTAGAGTTCTCCTCTATCCCTCAGAATTTGTTCAGAGTTACCCCACTCAGGTCCTCTCCAGCGGAACAGGCGGCCCTAGAAACGGAAGTTCACGACCTGCTGGTTAAGAATGTCCTATCAGAGGTTCCTGAAGGAGAACAGGGTAGATGGTTCTACTCTCCTCTATTCCTGATACGTAAACCTGACGGCTCCTTCAGAACAATTATTAACCTTAGGGCGCTTAACAATTTCCTGATCATACAATCATTTAAAATGGAGACTATTAACACCGCAATAAAGCTACTGTTTAAAAACTGCTTTATGGTAGTATTGGATTTAAAGGAAGCCTATTACCATATCCCCATTTATGCAGGACACCAACGATTCCTGAGGGTGGCGGTGCGGTTGGATGGGGTAGTCAGACACTTCCAGTATCGGGCCCTCCCCTTTGGCATATCGGTTGCCCCTCGGGTGTTTACCAAGGTAATGGCTGAAGTTATGGCACACCTACACGAGTCTGACATTCTAATAATCCCCTACCTGGATGATCTCCTTATCGTAGGTAAAACGGCGGATCACTGTCTGGAACAGTTACATAAAGTAATGTCGACCCTGGAGCATCTGGGGTGGATGCTAAACATTAAAAAATCACGGTTACAGCCCATGACGGTGTAGCGATTTTTAGGCCTGACCTTGGATTCCCAGGTTCAGGAATGCCGTTTGCCTCACGAGAAAATTGATCGCCTGCACCTTCAGGTGCTGAATGCCTAAAAAAAAAACACCATGTCCCTACGAAGAGCCATGTCTCTGTTAGGCTCTCTCTCTTCCTGTATTCCATCGGTCCGATGGGCCCAGTATCATACGAGGATACTTCAGGACGAGGTGCTGTTACAACAAAAAAGGTTGGGGGGATGTCTGGAGAGCCTGCTGACCCTATCCCAAGACACTATTGTATCCCTCGAGTGGTGGCTAGACCGAGAAAACCTGTCCTCGGGGGTCCCCTGGGAATATAATGTAACTCGTATAGTCACCTCAGACGCTAGCCCTTCTGGGTGGGGGGCTCACATGGGGGATATATTGGTCCAGGGGCTTTGGGATCAGTGTCAGATGGAAATGTCCTTCAACCTGAAGGAGTTGACGGCAGTGGAACAGGCAGTTAAATCACTCCTTGTCTATCTACAGGGCCACCATGTGTGGATATTCTCGGACAATCGGGTCACCGTGGCATACATAAACCACCAAGGCGGAACCCGTTCCAAATCCCTAATGTGCGTAGCAGATCGTCTGTTCCAGCTAGCAGAGCAACATCTTCTCTCATTGACGGCTCTTCACATAAGGGGAGCAGAAAACACTATGGCGGATTTCTTAAGCCGCAACACATTAAGGCAGGGAGAGTGGTCCCTGAACGGCTCCATCTTCGGCCTCATCGTGCATAGGTGGGGTCAACCGGAGGTAGACCTGTTTGCCACAAAAGGAAACAGAAAAGTGACACAATTCTGCTCTCTGAACCCCAGAGAAAATCCTCTGTCAGTAGACGCCCTCCTCATAGACTGGAACTTCAGGATAGCTTACGCCTTTCCTCCCCTGTCTCTACTTCCTCTGGTGGTGAGGAAAATCAGGAAGGACAAGGCCACAGTGATAGTAATTGCCCCCTTCTGGCCCAGAAGGATGTGGTTTCCATGCCTAAGGGCTATGTCAATATCCGACCCATGGGTCTTGCCAGACATCCCGGATCTCCTATCCCAGGGCCCAGTCTACCATCGTCGGGCGGTTGGCCTTCATCTGACGGCGTGGATTTTGAGCGGGCGCTGTTAAAGGATAGGGGGTTCTCTCCGGGCCTCATTAACACTCTGCTGAAGACCAGAAAAATAATCACCACAAAAATTTATGTCAGGATCTGGAAGAGATTTCTTCAGAACTCGGGGGTAATAGCTGGTCAGTCAATACCAATAGACCAGATTTTGGAATTCTTACAGAAGGGGTTAGATATGGGGTTATCCCCAAATACTCTTAAAGTGCAGGTATCAGCCTTAGGGGCCCTCTTTGGCTGCAACATTGCTGAGAATCACTGGGTCAGCAGATTCATCAGGGCTACAAAACGGTCTAGGCCAATTGTAAAGAATAGGGTCATGCCATGGGACCTGAACCTAGTCCTCTCAGCCATGACAGAGGCCCCATTTGAGCCAATTACTTCAGCCTCTATTAAAAATCTATCCCTTAAAGTAGCCTTCCTGGTAGGCCTAATATCGGCACGTAGGATAGGCGACATCCAAGCATTATCCGGGGTTCCCCCTTACATGCAGCTTAGGGATGATAGAGTAATACTGTCCCCTGATCCAGCATATCTTCCTAAAGTAGTGTCCAGATTCCACAGAACACAGGAAATAGTTCTTCCATCTTTTCTCCCCAATCCTACTAACGATAAGGAAAGGAAGCTACACACTTTAGATGTAAAAAGATGTATCCTGGAATATCTAGCAGTAACCGATCCATGGAAGATGGATAACGCCCTGTTCGTGTCCTATCAGGGTAGTAGGAAAGGTCATAGAGCATCAAAATCTACTTTAGCTACATGGATCAGGGAGGCTATTTCGCTGGCATACATCTCAAAGGGCAAGCCGGCGCCTGAAGGTCTAAAAGCGCATTCCACTAGAGCTATGGCGGCTTCGTGGGCGGAAAGATTGGAGGTGTCAATCGACCAAATTTGTAAGGCTGCTACTTGGTCTTCTCCAAACACATTCTATAACCACTATAGATTGAACCTGGGTGCCTCTTTTGACCTCTCTTTTGGTGTAAGGGTGCTGCAAGCTGTAGTCCCTCCCTAGTTAGTTACTCTCTGTAATTCTCTCCGTAGTGCTGTCATGGACGACCGATAAAGTCTTAGTTACTCACCGGTTAACGGTGTTTCTCGGAGTCCATGACAGCACCTGTTCATACCCTCCCGTCTTCTTAAGTTTTGGGTGTACACCTCTTCCTTTATTTATATAATTCACGGGTAGTGAATAGTTTATTATTGTATCATGGTTTATTATGTATGCTATTAACCTTCGTGGTCCTCTTGTGCTCTGTAAACCAACTGATGCGTGGGAGAGGTACCGCCCTTATGTATCTGTAGGTTTCCTGTTCCTGAATGGCGGATCCCCTCTCTCCGTAGTGCTGTCATGGACTCCGAGAAACACCGTTAACCGGTGAGTAACTAAGACTACCCCCAAGGGTGGTTTGCACGTCAATGACCAGGCCAATTTTTACAATTCTGACCACTGTCCCTTTATGAGGTTATAACTCTGGAACGCTTCAACGGATCCTGGTGATTCTGACATTTTCTCGTGACATATTGTACTTCATGATAGTGGTAAAATTTCTTCGATATTACCTGCGTTTGTTTGTGAAAAAAACGGAAATTTGGCTAAAATTTGGAAAATTTCGCAATTTTCCAACTTTGAATTTTTATGCAATTCAATCAAAGAGATATGTCACACAAAATACTTAATAAGTCACATATCCCACATGTCTACTTTACATCAGCACAATTTTGGAACCAATTTTTTTTTTTGTTAGGGAGTTATAAGGGTTAAAAGTTGACCAGCAATTTCTCATTTTTACAACACCATTTTTTTTAGGGACCACATCTCATTTGAAGTCATTTTGAGGGGTCTATATGATAGAAAATACCCAAGTGTGACACCATTCTAAAAACTGCACCCCTCAAGGTGCTCAAAACCACATTCAAGAAGTTTATTAACCCTTCAGGTGTTTCACAGGAATTTTTGGAATGTTTAAATAAAAATGAACATTTAACTTTTTTTCACAAAAAATTTACTTCAGCTCCAATTTGTTTTATTTTACCAAGGGTAACAGGAGAAAATGGACCCCAAAAGTTGTTGTACAATTTCTCCTGAGTACGCCGATAACCCATATGTGGGGGTAAACCACTGTTTGGGCGCATGACAGAGCTTGGAAGCGAAGGAGGGCAATTTGACTTTTCAATGCAAAATTGATAGGAATTGAGATTGTACGCCATGTTGCGTTTGGAGAGCCCCTGATGTGCCTAAACAGTGGAAACCCCCACAAGTGACACCATTTTGGAAAGTAGACCTCATAAGGAACTTATCTAGAGGTGTGGTGAGCACTTTGACCCACCAAGTGCTTCACAGAAGTTTATAATGCAGAACCGTAAAAATAAAAAAATCATATTTTTTCACAAAAATCATCTTTTTGCCCCCAATTTTTTATTTTCCCAAGGATAAGAAGAAATTGGACCCCAAAAGTTGTTGTACAATTTGTCCTGAGTACGCTGATACCCCATATGTGGGGGTAAACCACTTTTAGGGTGCATGGGAGAGCTTGGAAGGGAAGGAGCGCCGTTTGACTTTTCAATGCAAAATTGATAGGAATTGAGACGGGATGCCATGTTGCGTTTGGAGAGCTACTGATGTGCCTAAACATTGAAACCCCCCACAAGTGACACCATTTTGGAAAGTAGACCCCCTAAGGAACTTATCTGGATGTGTGGTGAGCACTTTGACCCACCAAGGGCTTCACAGAAGTTTATAATGCAGAGCCGTAAAAATAAAACGAAAATTTTTTTTCCCACAAAAATTATTTTTTAGCCCCCAGTTTTGTATTTTCCCGAGGGTAACAGGTGAAATTGGGCCCCAAAAGTTGTTGTCCAATTTGTTCTGAGTACGCTAATACCTCATATGTGGGGGGGAACCACCGTTTGAGCGCATGGCAGAGCTCGGAAGGGAAGGAGCATCATTTGGAATTAAGACTTAGATGGATTGGTCTGCAGGCGTCACATTGCGTTTGCAGAGCCCCTAATGTACCTAAACAGTAGAAACCCCCCACAAATGACCCCATATTGTAAACTAGCCCCAAGGAACTAATCTAGATGTGTTGTGAGAACTTTGAACCCCCAAGTGTTTCACTACAGTTTATAACGCAGAGCCGAGAAAAAAAAAATTTTTCCCACAAAAATTATTTTTTAGCCCCCAGTTTTGTATTTTCCCAAGGGTAACAGGAGAAATTGGACCCAAAAAGTTGTTGTCCAATTTGTCCTGAGTATGCTGATACCCCATATGTTGGGGTAAACCCCTGTTTGGGCACACGGGAGAGCTCAGAAGGGAAGGAGCACTGTTTTACTTTTTCAACGCAGAATTGGCTGGCATTGAGATCGGACGCCATGTCGTGTTTGGAGAGCCCCTGATGTGCCTAAACAGTGGAAACCCCCCAATTATAACTGAAACCCTAATCCTAACACACCCCTAACCCTAATCACAACGGTAACCCTAACCACACCTCTAACCCAGAAACACCCCTAACCCTAATCCCAACCCTATTCCCAACCGTAAATGTAATCCTAACCCTAACTTTAGCCCCAACCCTAACCCTAAGTTTAGCCCCAACCTTAACTTTAGCCCCAAACCCTAACTGTAGCCTTAACCCTAGCCCTAACCCGAATGGGAAAATCTAAATAAATATATTTTTTTAATTTTTCCCTAACTAAGAGGGTGATGAAGGGGGGTTTGATTTACTTTTATAGCGAGTTTTTTAGCGGATTTTTATGATTGGCAACCGTCACACACTGAAAGACGCTTTTTATTGCAAAAAATATTTTTTGTATGACCACATTTTGAGAGCTATAATTTTTCCATATTTGAGTCCACAGAGTCATGTGAGGTCTTGTTTTTTGCGGGACGAGTTGACGTTTTTATTGGTAACATTTTCGGGCACGTGACATTTTTTGATCGCTTTTTATTCTGATTTTTGTGAGGCAGAATGACCAAAAATCAGCTATTCATGAATTTCTTTTGGGGGAGGCGTTTATACCGTTTCGCGTTTGGTAAAATGGATAAAGCAGTTTTATTCTTTGGGTCAGTACGATTACAGCAATACCTCATTTATATCATTTTTTTATGTTTTGGCGCTTTTATACGATAAAAACTATTTTACAGAAAAAATAATTATTTTTGCATCGCTTTATTCTGAGGACTATAACTTTTTTTATTTTTTTGCTGATGATGCTGTGTGGTGGCTCGTTTTTTGCGGGACAAGATGATGTTTTCAGCGGTACCATGGTTATTTATATCCGTCTTTTTGGTCGCGTGTTATTCCACTTTTTGTTTGGCGGTATGATAATAAAGCGTTGTTTTTTGCCTCGTTTTTTTTTTTTTTACGGCGTTCACTGAAGGGGTTAACTAGTGATATAGTTTTATAGGTGGGGTCGTTACGGACGCGGCGATACTAAATGTGTGTACTTTTATTGTTTTGTTTTTTTATTTAGATAAAGAAATGTATTTATGGGAATAATATTTTTTTTTTTCATTATTTAGGATTTTTTTTTTTTTTTTTTACACATTTGGGAAAAATTTTTTTTTACTTTTTTACTTTGTCCCATTGGGGGACGTCACAGATCGGTGATCTGACAGTTTGCACAGCACTCTGTCAGATCACCGATCTGCCTTAGTGCTGCAGGCTTACCAAGCGCCTGCTCTGAGTAGGCACTTGGTAAGCCTCCCTCCCTCTTGGATCCGGGCCTGGAGCAGGGAGGGAGGTAGGGAGACCCTCGCAGCAACACGATCACATCGCGTTGCTGCGGGGGTCTCAGGGAAGCCCGCAGGGAGCCCGCTCCCTGCGCGACGCTTAACTATACCGCCGGTACACCGCGATCATGTTTGATCGCGGTGTGCCGGGGGTTAATGTGCCGCGGGCGGTCCGTGACCGCTCCTGGCACATTGTGCGGATGTCAGCTGCGATAGGCAGCTGACACCCGGCCGCGATCGGCCGCGCTCCCCCGTGAGCGCGGCCGATCGCTTTGACGTACTATCCGTCAAGGGTCAGATAGGCCCAGGGCACCTCGACGGAATAGTACGTCCAAGGTCAGAGAGGGGTTAAAGGGAACCTGTCACCCCCAAAATCGACGGTGAGCTAAGCCCACCGGCATCAGGAGCCTATCTACAGCATTCTGTAATGCTGTAGATAAGCCCCTGATGTATCCTGAAAGATGAAAACTAAAGGTTATATTATACTCACCTGGGCGGGCAGTCCGGTCCGATGGGCGTCGCAGTCCAGGGCCTCCCATCTTCATATTATGACGTCCTCTTCTTGTCTTCACGCTGCGGCTCTAGCGCAGGCGTACTTTGTCTGCCCTGTTGAGGGCAGAGCAAAGTACTGCAGTGCGCAGGCATCGGGAAAGGTCAGAGGACCCGGCGCCTGCGCACTGCAGTACTATGCTCTGCCCTCAACAGGGCAGACAAAGTATGCCTGCGCCAGAGCTGCAGCGTGAAGACCAAAAGAGGACATCATCTGATGAAGATAGGAGGTGCCGGACCGGGACACCCATCGGACTCGACCGGGACCGCCCTTGGTGAGTATAATCTAACCTTTTTCTCATCTTTTAGGATACATTGGGGGCTTATCTACAGCATTACAGAATGCTGTAGATAAGCCCCTGATGCTGGTGGGCTTAGCTCACCCTCGATTTTGGGGGTGACAGGTTCCCTTTAATGTGTTAACCTTTAAAGGGAACCTGTCACCCCCCCAGGCATTTGTAAGTAAAAGAGCCACCTTGTGCAGCACTGATTCTGCATCCTGACAAGGTGGCTTTTTTACTTTGGGTCCCTGGCACTGCTGAAATAATCATTTTTGAAATGTGTCCCTCATACCTCGAAATTGCCAGGGAGGCAAGTCTTTCCCCCCTAATCCGGTGTGCAGAGGCCCTGAGTGACGACTGGGAGGCTTCTGGATTAGGGGTGAAAGACCTGCCTCCCTGGCAATTTCGAGGTATGAGGGACAAATTTCAAAAACGATTATTTCAGCAGTGCCAGGGAACCGAAGTAAAAGAGCCACCTTGTCAGAATACAGCATCAGTGGTGCACAAGGTGGCTCTTTTAGTTACAAACGTCTGGGGGGTGACAGGTTCCCTTTAAGCCAAGCTTTTATCTATACAACAATTTCACACAATTACCGTATCACACAATGCCTTCATTATAACTTTGTCACACTATAATGACATTATACTCCCACATAATAGATCACTAAACTCTAGTGTTGAGCATTTCGATACTGCAAATTTTGGGTATCTGCCGATATTCGCTGTATCGGAATCCCGGTACCGAGTTCCGAGACTTATGCGATATCGGATACCGGAATCGGAAGTTCCCATAGTGCAATGATGCACTATAATGGAGTGTGGGCGGTGCGTGGGCGGAGACTGCGTGTGTGTGCTGGTGGGGTCTGCGCGTGCGTACTTGCCGGGGGTCTGTGCGTGCCTGCCCGGGGGTCTGCGTGCCTGCCCGGGGGTCTGTACGTGCCTGCACGGGTGTCTGTGCGTGCCTGCCCGGGTGTCTGTGCGGGCCTGCCGGGCGTCTGTGCGGGCCTGCCGGGCCTCTGTGCGGGCCTGCCGGGGCTCTGTGCGGGCCTGCCGGGGCTCTGTGCGGGCCTGCCGGGGCTCTGTGTGTGTGTGCAGGCATCGTCCGATGGGACTACAAGTCCCATCGGACGATGCCTGCTACAGTGACAGTGATTGACACATTAGCCAATGATGGGACAATAGTAGTCCCATCATCCGGCTAATGTGTTGAATACTTCAGTACCTGCAAAGAACGTAAAATAAACCGTATACTACCTGTCCGCCGTAGTCCAATTAATAACAAGTGTCCCACGATGATCTCCCCTCTAGAACAGTGACATCGGGTGATGTCACTGCTCTATAGGACCCTCAGTGACACACTGACAGGAGACAATGGCTCCTGCAGTGCATCACTGAGTTACTATAGTTCAAAGTCTGACTTTATGGCAATTGCTGTGTGGGAAAATTTCTCACACAGCAATACCAAAAGTGAGACTAGTGACTATTTTTTTTACAGCGGCGGAGGAATACAGTGCAGAAGGATATTTTCCTCCCGTCATTGTGTTCCTGAAGAGCGGTCGCATCAGCTGATGCTGCCGTTCTCCACGGGAGATCATCGTGGGACACTCGTGGATTTCTGCGGACAGGGAGTATATTGGTTGTTTGTTATTTTAATATTTTTTACAGGTGACACTGGCTTCGGGGATCAAAATGACAAGTAATGGTGAGTATGTAATCTATGTTTAATGTACTGTATGTCTACATGTATGTATTGTATGTAATGTATGAATGTACTGTATGTAGTATGTATGTATGTTGTATGTATATTTTTGTTTTTTTCATTCAACACATTAGCCGGATGATGGGACTACTACTGTCCCATAATTGGCTAATGTGTCAATCACTGTCACTGTAGCAGGCATCGTCCGATGGGACTTGTCCCATCGGACGATGCCTGCACACACGCACAGAGCCCCTGCAGCCCGCACAGAGCCCCTGCAGCCCGCACAGAGCCCCTGCAGCCCGCAGCCCGCACAGAGCCCCTGCTGCCCGCGCAGAGCCCCTGCTGCCCGCGCAGAGCCCCTGCTGCCCGCGCAGAGCCCCTGCTGCCCGCGCAGAGCCCCTGCTGCCCGCGCAGAGCCCCTGCTGCCCGCGCAGAGCCCCTGCTGCCCGCGCAGAGCCCCTGCTGCCCGCGCAGAGCCCCGGCAGGCCCGTACAGATCCCCGGCAGGCCCGCACAGACCATGCTCGCACACACAGACACGCACAGTGTCTGCCCACGCACCGCCCACACTCTTCCCCCCTCCAGAGTAGGATGTAGAAGGACAGAAAGGGCTTATTTTCATTCCGATATTTGTGTCACACTGACTTGCATTGGTATCGGTATCGGCGATATCCGATATTTTTTGGATATCGGCCAATCCAATCCGATACCGATACTTCTGGATATCGGAAGGTATCGCTCAACACTACTAAACTCCCTTTATTTGTTTTCTTGGGGAATATACCAAAGGCACCATGGATACCTATATGGGCATATAATGTTATTATAGTGTGACAAAGTTATAATGAATGCATATTGTGATAATAATTGTGCTAATGTCTCTAGTGCTTGTTTTTGGCAATATAGCAGTATAGTTTACTTGTTGCTAAATTGTTGAGTAGATAAAAGCTTGGTTTAACCCCTTTACCTCTGAGGGTGGTTTACATGTTAATGACCAAGCCAATTTTTACAATTCTGGCCACTGTCCCCTTATGAGGTTATAACCCTGGAATGCTTCAACGGATCTTGGCAATTCTGAGATTCTTTTTTCGTGACATATTGTACTTCACGTTGCATTTTTGTGTAAAAAAAAAAAAAAACACGAAATTTTACAATTTTCAAACTTTGAATCTTTATGCCCCTAAAACAGAGAAATGTGTCACACAAAATAGTTAATAAATAACATTTCCCACATGTCTACTTTATATCAGCACAATTTTGCAACCAAAATTTTTTTTTTAAGAAGTTATAAGGCTGGGTTCACATTGCGTTAGTGGGTGTCCGCTAACGGAATCCGTTACATGGCGAAATTGGCGCAAATAACGCTATGTAACGGATCAGTTAGCGCACCCATTGACCGCAATGTTCTAACGGATCGCTAACGCATCGCTAGCGTATGCCAATTTGGCATGCGTCAGCGATGTCCCGTTATTTTCGGACAGACCTCGAACGCTACTTGCAGCGTTCAGGGTCCGTTCTTCGCTAGCGCAGATCGAGCATCTGCGCTAGCGGGATCGCCAAACGCAATCCCTTTTTGGACATTGCGCTAGCACATTCCGTTAGCGTATGCGCTAAACAGATTGCACTAATGCAATGTGAACCTAGCCTAAGGGTTAAAAGTTAAAAAGCGATTTCTCATTTTTACAACACAATTTTTTTTTTTTTAAGGGACCACCTCACATTTGAAGTCACTTTCAGGGGTCTATATGATAGAAAATACCCAAACGAGACACCATTCTAAAAGCTGCACCCATCAAGGTGCTCAAAACCACATTCAAGATGTTTATTAACCTTTCAGGTGCTTCACAGAAATTTTTGGAATGTTTAAAAAAAAATGTGCAAATTGCCTCTTCTGAGAAAAAGAGGACATAAACTCTATAGCGCCGCCTGTTGGAAGTAGCGATCCTACAAGTCACAATCAACCCTTTAACGAGTTGTGCAATATGACTTAGGATAAAAGCCAAATCAATATCTCAATTCGCAGACACGGTGTTTCGGGCTGTTGGCCCTCGTCAGTGCGAAGCATGAGAACTGATTTGGCTAGGTGAGAGGCTCTGGACTGGGGTCTAAGGGGTATTGTTTCTCCTTATGGAGGGTGACATACCATCTCTGGCTTGTCAAGGTAAGGAGGCTTATTCGCCGTGCAATGAACACTTAACTTTTTTTTCACAAAAAATTTAATTCAGATCAAACATTTTTTTATCTTTTTTTATTTTACCAAGGGTAACAGGAGAAATTGGACCCCAAAAGTTGTGCAATTTGTCCTGAGTACGCTGATACCCCATATGTGGGGGTAAACCACTGTTTGGGTGCATGCCAGATCTCGGAAGGGAAGGAGCGCCATTTTACTTTTTCAACGCAAAAATGGCTGGAATTAATATCGGACGCCATGTCACATTTGGAGAGCCCTGATGTTCCTAAACAGTGGAAACCCCCAACAAGTGACACCTTTTTGGAAACTAGAGCCCCTAAAGAACTTATCTAGATGTGTGGGTCGCACTTTGAACCCCCAAGTGCTTCACCGAAAATTATAACATAGAGCCGTTAAAATAAAAAAAATAACATTTTTTTTCACAAAAATGATCTTATTTCCATCATACATGACGGCACCACGAGAAAGGGGATCCGCCCTTCAAGGACAGGAAACCTTCAAGATAAAAGGGGCGGCTCCTCTCTCCACATCAGTTGGTTTCCTGTCTTTGATGGGGAACCCTCAAGATGGACTTCTGAAGAACAGAAGAAGATGCCTGGGTCAGGTGGATTTGGGCAGACATTTGTTTGCTGCACCCGTCATCATGTACCAGTAGTCACCTCGGGGGCCATGTACTCCATGCACCCCTGAGCGAAGCATGGCCACAGCCCGTGAGGCAATGCCCGGGTGAAGAAATAGAGCATCGGAGGCCACGGTCAGTCAGTGCGGGAAGCTGAAGGCGAGGGACGTGACCAGACACCGGAATGTAAATATGTAGTGTTTTTTTTTTTTTTTACATTTACAATGGTAACCAGGGTAAACATCGGGTTACTAAGCGCGGCCCTGCGCTTAGTAACCCGATGTTTACCCTGGTTACCAGTGAAGACATCGCTGAATCGGCGTCACACACCCCGTTTCAGCGATGTCAGCGGGAGATCAGCGACCAAAATAAAGTCCTGATCTTTCCCCAGCGACCAACGATCTCCCAGCAGGGGCCTAATCGTTGGTCGCTGTCACGCATAACGATTTCGTTAACGATATCGTTGCTACATCACAAAAAGCAACGATATCGTTAACAAAATCGTTATGTGTGAAGGTACCTTTACTTAGACAATTTCCTGATAGTGGGGAAAAACTTTTCTGTGTCAGGAGCAGGAGGGAATAGTGATGGACACTCTACGGACACTAGGATGACAGCGGAACATCAAGAAATCCAAACTGGAGCCAGCAATGGTCCAGAATTTCCTGTGGATAATGGTAGACTCGGTGGCGCAGGAGTGTCGCCTCCCAGAGGAAAAAGAGGAAAAAATCAAACAAATGATTATGACAACATTAAAAAAAACAGATGACTTTAAGAAGAGCCATGTCGGTGTTAGGGTCCCTAACCTCCTGCATTCCGGCAGTAAAATGGGCCCAGTTCCATGCAAGAGAACTGCAATGGTGTGTGCTGCAGAACGACCTGGAACTTCAGGGGCAGCTAGAGCAAAAGCTCATTCTCCCGCTCTCTGTACTCCAATCACTCGGATGGTGATTACAGATAGTCATCTCCGAGAGGAGTTCCCTGGACATTCACAGCCTCCAAAATAATCACAACGGACGCCAGTCCATGGGGGTGGGGAGCTAACTCAGACACACTATGGGTCCAAGACCCCTGGGCTCAAGAGGAAAAAAAATCTATCCTCAAACGAGTGGGAACTCGTAGCAATCGAAAAAGCACTAAGGAGGTTACTTCCACACAGGGCATCATGTGAGAGTCCTATCGGACAATCGAACTGCGGTCGCATACGTGAACCACCAGGGGGGCACCCGTTTTCGGTCATTGATGCACATAACCAAAAGACTCATCACTCTAGCCGAAAGGCATTTCCTCTCATTATCGGCCCTGCATATTCGAGGTGTGGACAATATAAAGGCAGACTTTCTAAGCAGGAACCACTCAAGGCAAGGGAATTGGTCGCTACAGAAGTCAATTTTTCATCGAATAGTACACATGTGGGGAAGACCCAGTGTAGACCTCTTTGCCTCAAAAGCCAACAAGAAAGTTCAGAAGTTCTGCTCCCTGAACCCAGACAGGCCGTTGGCAGTAGACGCCTTCAGCATAGAATGGACGTCAGGACTCTTGTATGCCTTCCCACCTATATGTCTAATCCCAGCAGTTCTGAAGAAGATCAGGGAGGACAAGGCCAATTTAATTGTAATAGCTACCTTCTGGCTGATAAGAACGGGGGGGAACGGAGCGCTATTTGCTTATTCAAGTGAATGGGTCTGTGCACATGTCAGTGTGTTTCCACGGACCGTGTGTCCGTGAGCAGAACACACTGACATGTCCATTTTTTAATATCAGCACGGGCCATAAAATGTCCGTTGTGTCCCACGCCGTAATCCATGTCCAGGTTTCAACCTGGACGGTGCCAAGATGCGACCGTCCCAGCTGAAAACCACTGGTGACTAAGCTGCTTGGGAATGCAGCGACGGTGACCGGAGGTGACGTCATAGAGCTAACCTCCGGTCACTGAGTTCCGTTCCAACCGGGCTGAGCTGCGGTGACTTCTGTGAGATCCCCTCTAGCACCGTGAGCCCTGAGCGCTTACTGTGCTAGCGGGGATCTCATCGCAGCTCAGCCCAGCTGGGAACGAAGCTCGGTGTGACCGGAGGTTAGCTCTATGACGTCACCCCCGGTCACTGATGCTGCATTCCCAAGCAGCTCATTCACCAGTGTTTTTTTTTAGCTGGTGGCATCTTGGCACCGTCCAGGTTGAAAACTGTATATCCCCCAGATATGGATTACTGCGTGGGACACAATGAATGACAGGTACGGTATATTGTTGTTTTTTTTTCATTTTACTTTTGTTACAGGAGATAGAGGGCTTTGCTTGGATTAGGCGTGGTTGTAAGTTTAATTAAGAATAACAAATGTCTGTCATTTTTTTTTTCAAATAAAGAACTTTATTCTGGCTGTGTCTTTATTTACCATACAACTATATGATTAGTAATGGATAGGTGTCTTATAGACGCTTCTCCATTACTAAGCTAGTAATACTCGATTCTAGTATGAAGTGTTTTACTATGGGAACGCAAACTTAGGCTTAAGAGATAACGGTCATCAGAACTGTCACGGACCAAAAAGGAGCCATCTGGCACAGTAGCCAATTTTTCTTCTGCTTCCCAGAAGAATATCGGTGACATCAACCCCACAACTGTTACCCCACTTGCCACCGCTACAAGGCAAGTGGGAAGAGCTGGGCAAAGTGCCAGAATTGGCACATCTAATGGATGTGTCTTTTCTGGGCAGCTGGAGGGTCAATATCCATGGCCCCTTACCAGCCTGAAAATACCAGCCCCAGCTGTGAGTTTTAGCTAGACAGGTTGTCAAAAATGAGGGGGGGACCCTACTCCGTGTTTTTTTTTTTATTTTTTTAATTATTTAAATAATTAAAAAAATATGGCGTTGGGACCCCTCTATTCTTGATATCCAACCTTGCTGACAGCTGAGGTTTGCAGCCCCCAGCTGTGAGTTTTGTTTGGCTGGTTATCAAAAATGTGGGGGAACCCACACCGTGTTTTTTTTTTTTAATTAAGATTTTTATTTACAGCGCAGGAGCGGCAGATGAATACTTCCATCCGCCACTACTGCTGTCACTGTTATAAGCAGCAGGGGTAGGCTGATGGGAGTAATAGTCCCATCAGCCGCTGCCTGTTGTCTCTTTTATTACTTAAATGTAACTCTCATCATTCTACCCTGCTCTCACCGTTCGCCGGCAGAGCAGGGGAGAATGATGAGAGCCGTGTTCAGCAGCCAGCACCGCAGAACAGCACTTACTGTAACGCTTCTTCCCTGGCGCTCGTCCTTGTGGTACTGATGCGGCACACGCATGCCACACGTGTGATGCAAGTATTACGCACACGAACACTGACATCTCCAATACCGGAAATATCAGGACGTGTGAAAGAGGCCTTATAGCGGGTTTTTATGTTTGGCTGCTGTCACACACTAAAAAATGGTTTTTATTGCAAAAATAGTTTTTGCATCACCATATTTTGAGAGCTATAATTTTTCCATATTTTGGCCCACAGCGTCATGTGACGTCTTATTTTTTGCGGGACGATTTGATGTTTTTATTGGTACCATTTTTGGGCACATGACATTTTTTGATCGCTTTCTATTCCGATTTTATTCTTCGAGTTAGTATAATTACAGTAAAACCTCATAATTTTTTTTATGTTTTGGCGCTTTTATACAATAGAAACTATTTTACATTAAAAAAAAAATTATTATTATTTTTGCATCCCTTTAGTCTAAGGCTAGTTT
Source organism: Ranitomeya imitator (assembly GCF_032444005.1). Taxonomy (NCBI): domain Eukaryota; kingdom Metazoa; phylum Chordata; class Amphibia; order Anura; family Dendrobatidae; genus Ranitomeya; species Ranitomeya imitator. Next base: position 91,792,846 of record NC_091289.1, read on the forward strand.
CACACTAGCTTTCGGCAGGGCTGCGGACTTACTCAGTGAAGCTCTGCCCACTGCCGTGCTTCTTCATTCAGCTCCGCCTACGGCTGCATGCGGCGTGGGTACCCTATCTTTAACATTGGGTACGCAGGCCATGCGGATGCCTCATGCGTTGTTTTGACGGTGCGGCGACCTGCGCCAAACGCAACGAGTTACAATTTGGTGTGGTTGCCGCACCGTCAAAACGACGCATACGGAGGCATCCGCATACATCCGCATGGCCTGCGTACCTAATGTTAAAGATAGGGTACGCAGGACACATGTAGCCATAGGCGGAGCTGAATGAAGAGGTGCGGCAGTTGGCGGGGCTAAACGGAGGAAGTCCGTAGCCCTGCCTAAAGCTAGAGTGAAACTAGCCTAAGAGCTATAACTTTTTTATTTTTCTGCTGATAGAGCTGTATGGGGGCTTGTTTTTTGAGGGACAAGATGATGTTTTCAGCGGAACCATGTTTATTTATATGTCTTTTTGATCGCGTGTTATTCCAATTTTTGTTCGGCGGTATGATAAAGCATTGTTTTTTGCCTTGTTTTTTTTATAGTGTTCAATAACTAGTGGTATAGGTTTATAGGGCGGGTCTTTGCGGATGCGGCAATACCAAATATGTGTACTTTTATTGTTTAGATTTTTTTTCATTAAAATATTTATTTGATAGAATAAATATTAATCTATTTATTCTTTTTTTGAAAATATTTTTGCAATTATTTAAAAAAAATTTTTTTAACTTTTTTCTAACTTTTTTTTACTTTGTCCCACTATGGGACAATCATTTTTTGCAGGCTGATTGCTTCTATGGCATGCAGATGAATAAGCAGCTGCATGTCATATAAGCTGTCAGTGCTGCACTGACAGGGAGACTTGGTTATCATGCACTGCGCATGATCACCAAGTTTCCTAGCTCTGGTGACCCGGATGTCTTCATGACGACATCGGGTCACCATGGCAACATCGGGACCCCGCCTAACGCCATGGTGTCTCCGATGCAAAGGCAGAAGGACCGTCAGCCCCTGCACCGCCTTCCGGAATGCTGCAATCGTGCTCGATCGCAGTATTTCGGGGGTTAAAGTGCCTTGAGCGGTCTGTGCGCTCTTGGCATTAGTCAGAATCAGCTGACACCCGGCGGCGATTGGCCTAGATCCCGTCGTGATCGTGGCCAATCGCTGAGACGTATTATTCCGTCCATGGTCAAATTGGCCCGGGTCATATGGACCGAATAGTATGTCTGATGTCAGGAGGGGTTAGGCTGCTTTCACACATTATTTTTTTTTCCGTCAGGCACAATCCGGCGAATTTTGAAAAAAACGGATCCGGCAAAAGTTGCCGCCGGATCCGTTTTTTTCCCATAGACTTGTATTAGTGACGGATGGCCTCACGTTTCACCCATTTTTCACCAGATCCGTTGAAAATTCATTTTCCAGTGGCCGGAGAAAACGGACATAGGAACGTTTTTTCTGTCCTTCAAGAAAACGGACAGCAGCCGTCCGTCGTTAGCTATAATGTAGTATTTCCCAAACTCCAGTCCTCACGGACTCCAACAGGTCATGTTTTCAGGATTTCCATAGCATTGTACAGGTGAGAGAATTCCTGATACTTCCATCACCTGTGAAATACTAAGGAAATGCTGAAAACATGACCTGTTGGGGTCCGTGAGGACTGGAGTTTGGGAAACACTGCAATGGAACCCTATGGCGCCGGATCCGTCAAATGATGGAATCCGGCGACGGATTCCGTTTCTTTAAACAAATCATGCATTTTCCATTCTGGGGTCTCTGTCTCTACTAGTCGGATCCGGCGAAAAAACGGATCCGTCACATCAGTTTTTCACAATTTGCAACGGATCCATTTTTTCAAAATTCGACAGATTGAGCCTGACTGCAAAAAACTGATGTGTGAAAGTAGCCTTAAAGGGAATCTGTCACCCCAAAAATCGTAAATGAGCTAATGGTACCTTCACATTAAGCGACGCTGCAGCGATCCAGACAACGATCCGGATCGCTGCAGCGTCGCTGGAGAGCTGTCACACAGACAGCTCTCCAGCGACCAACGATGCTGGTAACCAGGGTAAACAGGGCCGCGCTTAGTAACCCCATGTTTACCCTGGTTACCAGCGTAAAAGTAAAAAAAAAAAAAACTTCATACTTACCTTCCGCTGTCTGTCCCCCGGCGTTCTGCTTCTCTGCCCTGTGTAAGCACAGCGGCCGGAAAGCACAGCGGTGACGTTACCGCTGTGCTCTGCTTTCTGGCCGCTGTGCTTACACAGTGCAGAGAAGCACAGCGGGGGACAGACAGCGGAAGGTAAGTATGTAGTGTTTGGTTTTTTTTACTTTTACGCTGGTAACCAGGGTAAACATCGGGTTGCTAAGCGCGGCCCTGCGCTTAGTAACCCGATGTTTACCCTGGTTACCAGTGAAGACATCGCTGAATCGGTGTCACACGCGATTCAGCGATGTCTACGGGGAGTCCAGCGACGAAATAAAGTTCTGGCCTTCTAGCTCCGACCAGCGATATCACAGCAGGATCCTGATCGCTGCTGCCTGTCAAACTGAACGATATCGCTAACCAGGACGCTGCAACGTCACGGATCGCTAGCGATATCGTTCAGTGTGAAGGTACCTTAAGACTACCGGCATCGGGGGCTTATCTGCAGCATTCTGTAATGCTGTAGATAAGCCCCCTATGTGACTTGAAAGGTAAGAAAAACAGGTTATATTATGCTCACCAAAACACCTAAGCAACAAGGATCCCTAAAATATAACCTTTATTAAGCAATAATTTAAAAACTCTCTAATCATGAAAAAACGTAGTAATAATATATTTAACAATTTGTGTACCTGTTAGGTCCTAGGAAAAGAATAGGGGTAACCAAGGACAGATAGTATCTATAACCTAACATCTGGGAAAATTGTAACCAAAATATAACACAAAAATAATATATATATGAGAATATTCCCAGTAGAACTAATTCTGCCCTGGTAACGGATCAAGACAGTTATCAGAAACATATACTACAAAGAAGGGGGGGGGAGGAAATAAATCCAAGAAGATGACCTTATGTCTTAAATAAAATTGCTTTATTATAAAGTGCAAGGCAAGGGGACAATGATGACAACAGAGTCATCCAACAGTACTTAAAAGCAAATAATGCATGTGGGACACTGAGACAGCTGCCTACCAATCCATAGTAACAAATTAGTGCACCACATTAGTGCAACAAATAAGAGTTGCCAGGGCAATATGGGGCGGACACTGAGGCGCTGCGCTTACCTAGGATCGGTCTCTCTTTGGGGTGATGTATCCATGTTTATTATCGCTTTATATAGCTTCTATTAGTGTCAATGTTGTATGTTGTGCTTAATACTATTGTCTATTACATTGTGACTTGTCAGCACCTTAGTCTATTATGACTTTATTTTTGCCCCATATTGACCTGGCTACTCTTATTTGTTGCACTAATGTGGTGCACTAATTTGTTACTATGGATTGGTAGGCAGCTGTCTCAGTGTCCCACATGCATTATTTGCTTTTAAGTACTGTTGGATGACTGTTGTCATCATTGTCCCCTTGCCTTGCACTTTATAATAAAGCAATTTTATTTAAGACATAAGGTTATCTTCTTGGATTTATTTCCTCCCCCCCCTTCTCTGTTAGGTCCTAGGGAGTCTCTACGTTGGGTCCTACCTAGCAGTGGGGGTTGGCACCCTAATTTACTGCGGTAGGCGCCCCCACTCCGCGTCAGCTTGACCCTCACAAATCCCTCGAATTCCCTAAATAAGGAACCCTAGAAAAATCTGACAATATCCCTATAGGAAAAAATTCTACCTGACAGTGGGGGTAGGCACCCTAATGTGAAGCGGTAGGCGCCCCCCACTCCGTGTCGACTGACCCTAGGAATCCTTTGGGGTGCCAACCCCCACTGCTAGGTAGGACCCAGCGTAGAGACTCCCTAGGACCTAACAGGTACACAACTTGTTAAATATATTATTACTACCTTTTTTTCATGATTAGAGAGTTTTTAAATTATTGCTTAATAAAGGTTATATTTTAGGGATCCTTGTTGCTTAGGTGTTTTGATTTTTCTAGGGTTCCGAGTTATTTCTTTTTTGGTTTTGTTCTATATTATACTCACCCAGGGGTGGTCCCGCTGCGGTCTGGGTCCGATGTGCGTCGCGGTCCGGGTCCTATCTTCATACGATGACGTCCTCTGCTTGTCTTTCTCCCGCAGCTCCGGCGCAGGTGTACTTTGTCTGCCCTGTTGAGGGCAGAGCAAAGTACTGCAGTGTACTGCACTGTAGTACTTTGCTCTGCCCTCAACAGGGCAGACAAAGTACGCCGGAGCTGCGGCAGGAAGACCAAATGCTGTAGATAAGCCCCTGATGCCGGTGGCCTTAACTCATATACGATTTTTGGGGTGACAGATTCCCTTTAAAGGTGGTAAACACATTAATATATGGCAAAAAGCACCATCTGGTGGACAAATGAGTAAATATGGTAGGTTTATATCCATATAGTGAATACTATAACATCACTTTTTATGCATTTAAGCACTTTAAATTGTGATATTGTTTACAAAGTAATCAAAAATCTTATGCACTTTTTTTTGCATTTTGCACTTTGGATTGGGTTTTAGCCAAGCTTTTTAAAAAAGTTATGATTAGGATTTGTGATGAGCGAATTTGCTCGTTGCTCTGGTTTTCCAGAGCACGCTCGGGTGGTCTCCGAGTATTTGTGACTGCTTGGAGACTTAGTTGTTGTTGATTCAGCTGCATGATTTACAGCTGCTAGCCAGCCTGAGTACATGTGGGGGTTGCTAGGGAGTCCCCACATGTAATCAAGCTGTCTATCAGCTGTAAATAATTCTGCTGCAGCGAAGAAAACTACATCTCTGCGAGGACTAACAAATACTCGGAGATCACCCGAGCAACGAGTATATTCGCTCATCACTAATCATAATTAAAATTGTGAAAGTATTTTGATCGACTGATTGCCGGAAAAAATCATTTGTATGTACTTCATAAACAGCCTCCATTTTCCAGTACCGTTTGTTCCTGTATTTTAAAGATTTTTGATGAATTAATACATTTCCGTATTTAAAGTGATTTTGTCACTTCAATTAATTTTTGTTCCTCAAAGATTCCATGAGGTATACAAAAATTCAGTTAAATCTCATTTGCCAAGTGTTTGCCTTTTCGGTCATCTTATTCAGATCATTTTGCAATCTTGTAATTTCAAGGTCAGATTTTAATATCCTACATAGTTTGGTGTCATCAGCAAAGACTGACACTTTCCTCTCAATCCCATCCAAAAGGTCATTAATAATGAGGTTCAGAAGAATTGGTCCTAGCACAGATTCCTGCAGTCCTCCAGCGCTGATTATATCCCATTTAGAGAGCTCACCATTTATGACAACTCTTTGCTTTCGGTCATTTAGCCAATTCCTTACCCATCTGCATATACCGTATATACTCGAGTATAAGCCGAGATTTTCAGCCCATTTTTTTAGGCTGAAAGTGCCCCTCTCGGCTTATACTCGAGTTATTGTCGGCAGGGGGGGTAGCGGCGGCTATCACATCAGGAGGGCGTTAAACTAGAAGAAGAGGGGACGGGAAGAAAAACATTAGACTTGAACAAAGAAGACCCAGGAAAACATACTCAGATGGGAGGTAAGAACATTTCTAAAGCAATCCACAGCGAGGAGATTGGAACAAAACAAAATCCTCTAAACTGCATGCTCGCAAACGCCAGAAGCCTGACAAACAAGATGGAAGAACTAGAAGCAGAAATATCTACAGGTAACTTTGACATAGTGGGAATAACCGAGACATGGTTAGATGAAAGCTATGACTGGGCAGTTAACTTACAGGGTTACAGTCTGTTTAGAAAGGATCGTAAAAATGGGAGAGGAGGAGGGGTTTGTCTCTATGTAAAGTCTTGTCTAAAGTCCACTTTAAGGGAGGATATTAGCGAAGGAAATGAGGATGTCGAGTCCATATGGGTCGAAATTCATGGAGGGAAAAATGGTAACAAAATTCTCATTGGGGTCTGTTACAAACCCCCAAATATAACAGAAACCATGGAAAGTCTACTTCTAAAGCAGATAGATGAAGCTGCAACCCATAATGAGGTCCTGGTTATGGGGGACTTTAACTACCCGGATATTAACTGGGAAAGTGAAACCTGTGAAACCCATAAAGGCAACAAGTTTCTGCTAATAACCAAGAAAAATTATCTTTCACAATTGGTGCAGAATCCAACCAGAGGAGCAGCACTTTTAGACCTAATACTATCTAATAGACCTGACAGAATAACAAATCTGCAGGTGGTTGGGCATCTAGGAAATAGCGACCACAATATTGTACAGTTTCACCTGTCTTTCACTAGGGGCACTTGTCAGGGAGTCACAAAAACACTGAACTTTAGGAAGGCAAAGTTTGACCAGCTTAGAGATGCCCTTAATCTGGTAGACTGGGACAATATCCTCAGAAATAAGAATACAGATAATAAATGGGAAATGTTTAAGAACATCCTAAATAGGCAGTGTAAGCGGTTTATACCTTGTGGGAATAAAAGGACTAGAAATAGGAAAAACCCAATGTGGCTAAACAAAGAAGTAAGACAGGCAATTAACAGTAAAAAGAAAGCATTTGCACTACTAAAGCAGGATGGCACCATTGAAGCTCTAAAAAACTATAGGGAGAAAAATACTTTATCTAAAAAACTAATTAAAGCTGCCAAAAAGGAAACAGAGAAGCACATTGCTAAGGAGAGTAAAACTAATCCCAAACTGTTCTTCAACTATATCAATAGTAAAAGAATAAAAACTGAAAATGTAGGCCCCTTAAAAAATAGTGAGGAAAGAATGGTTGTAGATGACGAGGAAAAAGCTAACATATTAAACACCTTCTCCACGGTATTCACGGTGGAAAATGAAATGCTAGGTGAAATCCCAAGAAACAATGAAAACCCTATATTAGGGTCACCAATCTAACCCAAGAAGAGGTGCGAAATCGGCTAAATAAGATTAAAATAGATAAATCTCCGGGTCCGGATGGCATACACCCACGAGTACTAAGGGAACTAAGTAATGTAATAGATAAACCATTATTTCTTATTTTTAGGGACTCTATAGCGACAGGATCTGTTCCGCAGGACTGGCGCATAGCAAATGTGGTGCCAATATTCAAAAAGGGCTCTAAAAGTGAACCTGGAAATTATAGGCCAGTAAGTCTAACCTCTATTGTTGGTAAAATATTTGAAGGGTTTCTGAGGGATGTTATTCTGGATTATCTCAATGAGAATAACTGTTTAACTCCATATCAGCATGGGTTTATGAGAAATCGCTCCTGTCAAACCAATCTAATCAGTTTTTATGAAGAGGTAAGCTATAGGCTGGACCACGGTGAGTCATTGGACGTGGTATATCTCGATTTTTCCAAAGCGTTTGATACCGTGCCGCACAAGAGGTTGGTACACAAAATGAGAATGCTTGGTCTGGGGGAAAATGTGTGTAAATGGGTTAGTAACTGGCTTAGTGATAGAAAGCAGAGGGTGGTTATAAATGGTATAGTCTCTAACTGGGTCGCTGTGACCAGTGGGGTACCGCAGGGGTCAGTATTGGGACCTGTTCTCTTCAACATATTCATTAATGATCTGGTAGAAGGTTTACACAGTAAAATATCGATATTTGCAGATGATACAAAACTATGTAAAGCAGTTAATACAAGAGAAGATAGTATTCTGCTACAGATGGATCTGGATAAGTTGGAAACTTGGGCTGAAAGGTGGCAGATGAGGTTTAACAATGATAAATGTAAGGTTATACACATATATATATATATATATATATATATATATATATATATATATATATATATATATATACATTTTTTTCGGCCTTACTAACTATGTTACTATATCATACAATTATTAGGTTCTGTAGAAGGACGTAGATCTGGGTATTTATTATGATGGAATATAGGCTGAACTGGATGGACAAATGTCTTTTTTCGGCCTTACTAACTATGTTACTATGTTACATGGGAAGAAGGAATCAATATCACCATTATTACACACTGAATGGGAAACCACTGGGTAAATCTGACAGGGAGAAGGACTTGGGGATCCTAGTTAATGATAAACTTACCTGGAGCAGCCAGTGCCAGGCAGCAGCTGCCAAGGCAAACAGGATCATGGGGTGCATTAAAAGAGGTCTGGATACACATGATGAGAGCATTATACTGCCTCTGTACAAATCCCTAGTTAGACCGCACATGGAGTACTGTGTCCAGTTTTGGGCACCGGTGCTCAGGAAGGATATAATGGAACTAGAGAGAGTACAAAGGAGGGCAACAAAATTAATAAAGGGGATGGGAGAACTACAATACCCAGACAGATTAGCGAAATTAGGATTATTTAGTCTAGAAAAAAGACGACTGAGGGGCGATCTAATAACCATGTATAAGTATATAAGGGGACAATACAAATATCTCGCTGAGGATCTGTTTATACCAAGGAAGGTGACGGGCACAAGGGGGCATTCTTTGCGTCTGGAGGAGAGAAGGTTTTTCCACCAACATAGAAGAGGATTCTTTACTGTTAGGGCAGTGAGAATCTGGAATTGCTTGCCTGAGGAGGTGGTGATGGCGAACTTGGTGATGGCGAACTCAGTCGAGGTGTTCAAGAGAGGCCTGGATGTCTTCCTGGAGCAGAACAATATTGTATCATACAATTATTAGGTTCTGTAGAAGGACGTAGATCTGGGGATTTATTATGATGGAATATAGGCTGAACTGGATGGACAAATGTCTTTTTTCGGCCTTACTAACTATGTTACTATGTTACTATGTTACATGCTCACCTGCTCCTGACACGGTCCCTGCATGTCCGATGATCTCCGGAGCCGGCAGCTTTTCCTGTGTTCAGCAGTGGTACCGCTCATTAAAGTAATGAATATGGATGCATATTCATTATTTTAATGAGCGGTACGTGACCGCTGAACATAGGAAGAAGCTGCCAGCTCCCAGAGACCATCTGACAGTGAGAAGCTGCCAGGGACCGCGCTGGGAGCAGGCGAGTATAACGGGGGAGGGTGAGCATTGCGCGATATTCACCTGACCCCGTTCCACCGCCGGGCGCCGCTCTGTCTTCCATGTCCTCTGCCTGTGACTGTTCAGGTCAGAGGGCACGATGACGTGTTTAGTGTGCGCCCTCTGCCTGAACAGTCAGAGAGCCGGAAGACAGAGCGGCGCTCAGCGGTGGAAAGAGTATTGGTGACTATCGCAAGTGCCGGGGACCTGAGCGACGAGAGGTGAGTATGTGATTTTTTTATTTTAATCGCAGCATATGGGACATAGTCTATGGAGCATCTTATGGGGAAGTGTTCCCCAACTCCGGTCCTCAAAAGCCACCAACAGGTCATGTTTTCAGGATTTCCTTAGTATTGCACAGGTGATTGAATGCTTGCCTGTCCAGGTGATGCAATTATCACCTGTGCTGCAATTATCACCTGAGCAATACTAAGGAAATCCTGAAAACGTGACCTGTTGGTGGCTCTTGAGGACCGGAGTTGGGGAATACTGTTATGGGGCATAATCTATGGAGCATCTTATGGGGCATAATCTATGGAGCATTTTATGAGGCCATCAACCTTTATACAGCATTGTATGGGGCATAATCTATGGGGCATCTTATGGGGCCATAATAAACATTTATACAGCTTTGTATGGAGCAAATGTTTCTTTGGAGCATCTTATGGGGCCATTATTAACCTTTGCAGCATTGTATGGGGCATATTTTAATATGGAGCATCTTATGGTGCCCATCATGAACTGTATGGGGCTCCTGATTCAATATGGATATTCAAAAACACTTACCAATAAAAGTTAAATTAATTGAGACATCAGTAGGTTATCTATTTTTATTTTTGAAATTTACCAGTAGCTGCTGCATTTCCCATCCTAGGCTTATACTCGAGTCATTAAGTTTTCCCAGTTTTTTGTGGCAAAATTAGGGGTCTCGGCTTACACTCGGGTCGGCTTATACTCTAGTATATACGGTAGTTTCCCCCAGTCCCTGCTTATAGAACTTCAGTATAAGGCTGTTATGTGGAACTGTATCAAATGCCTTTGGAAAGTCCAGATAAATCACATCAGCCGCATTACATAGTTATTAAGGTTGAAGGAAGACTTTAACCCCTTCATGACCTTGGGATTTTTCGTTTTTCCGTGTTCGTTTTTCACTCCCCTCCTTCCCAGAGCCATAACTTTTTTTATTTTTCCGTCAATTTGGCCATGTGAGGGCTTATTTTTTGCGGGACGAGTTGTACTTTTGAACAACATCATTGGTTTTAGCATGACGTGTACTAGAAAACGGGAAAAAAATTCCAAGTGCGGTGAAATTGCAAAAAAAGTGCAATCCCGCACTGGTTTTTTGTTTGGCTTTTTTGCTAGGTTCACTAAATGCTAAAACTGACCTGACATTTGGATTCTCCAGGTCATTACGAGTCCATAGACACCAAACATGACTAGGTTATTTTTTACCTAAGTGGTGAAAAAAAATTCCAAACTTTGCTAAAAAAAAAAAAAATTCTAAATAAATAAATTTAAAAAATATATATTATTCCCATAAATACATTTCTTTATCTAAAAAAAAAAAAAAAAAACAATAAAAGTACACATATTTAGTATCGCCGCGTCCGTAACGACCCGACCTATAAAACTGTCCCACTAGTTAACCCCTTCAGTGAACACCGTAAGAAAAGAAAAAAGAGCCAAAAAATAACGCTTTATTATCATACCGTCGAACAAAAAGTGGAATAAGACGTGATCAAAAAGACGGAAATCTTGTCCCGCAAAAAACGAGCCACCACAAAGCATAATAAGCAAAAAAATAAAAAAGTTATAGTCCTGAGAATAAAGCAATGCCAAAATAATTATTTTTTCTATAAAATAGCTTTTATCGTATAAAAGCGCCAAAACATAAAAAAAATGATATAAATGAGATATCGCTGTAATCGTACTGACCCGACGAATAAAACTGCTTTATCAATTTTACCAAACGCGGAACGGTATAAACGCCTCCCCCAAAAGAAATTCTTGAATAGCTGGTTTTTGGTCATTCTGCCTCACAAAAATCGGAATAAAAAGTGATCAAAAAATGTCACGTGTCCAAAAATGTTACCAATAAGAACGTCAACTCGTCCTGCAAAAAACAAGACCTCAGATGACTCTGTGGACCAAAATATGGAAAAATTATAGGTCTCAAAACTTTTTTGCTATAAAAAAAAGCGTCTTTTAGTGTGTGACAGCTGCCAATCATAAAAATCCGATATAAAAAACGCTATAAAAGTAAATCAAACCCCCCTTCATCACCCCCTTAGTTAGGGAAAAATAATAAAATTAAAAAAAATTTATTTATTTCCATTTTCCCATCAGGGCTAGGGTTAGGGCTAGGGTTGGGGTTAGGGTTGGGGCTAGGGTTGGGGTTAGGGTTGGAGCTAAAGTTAGGGTTAGGGTTGGGGCTAAAGTTAGGGTTGGGGCTAACGTTAGGGTTAGGGTTGGGGCTAAAGTTAGGGTTAGGGTTGGGGCTAAAGTTATGGTTAGGGTTTGGATTATATTTACGGTTGGGATTAGGGTTGGGATTAGAATTAGGGGTGTGTCAGAGTTAGGGGTGTGGTTAGGGTTACCGTTTAGATTATGGTTAAAGGTGTTGTTGGATTAGGGTTTCAGTTATTATTGGGGAGTTTCCACTGTTCATGCACATCAGGGGCTCTCCAAACGCGACATGGCGTCCGATCTCAATTCCAGCCAATTCTGCGTTGAAAAAGTAAAACAGTGCTCCTTCCCTTCCGAGCTCTCCGGTGCGCCCAAACAGGGGTTTACCCCAACATATGGGGTATCAGCGTACTCAGGACAAATTGGACAACAACTTTTGGGGTCCAAGTTCTCTTGTTATCCTTGGGAAAATAAAAATGTGGGGGGCTAAAAATCATTTTTGTGGGAAAAATAAGATTTTTTTATTTTCGCGGCTCTGCGTTGTAAACTGCAGTGAAACACTTGGGGGTTCAAAGTTCTCACAACACATCTAGATAGGTTCCTTGGGAGGTCTAGTTTCCAATATGGGGTCACTTGTGGGGGGTTTGTACTGTTTGGGTACATCAGGGGCTCTGCAAATGCAACATGACGCCTGCAGACCAATCCATCTAAGTCTGTATTCCAAATGGCGCTCCTTCCCTTCCGAGCTCTGCCATGCGCCCAAACAGTGGTTCCCCCCCACCCACATATAGGGTATCAGCGTACTCAGGACAAATTGGACAACAATTTTTGGGGTCCAATTTATCCTGTTACCCTTGTGAAAATACAAAACTGGGGGCTAAAAAATCATTTTTGTGAAAAAAAAAAAAAGAATTTTTATTTTCACGGCTCTGCGTTATAAACTGTAGTGAAACACTTGGGGGCTCAAAGCTCTCAAAACACATCTAGATAAGTTCCTTAGGGGGTCTACTTTCCAGAATGGTGTCACTTGTGGGTGGTTTCAATGTTTAGGCACATCAGGGGCTCTCCAAACGCAACATGGCGTCCCATCTCAATTCCAGTCAATTTTGCATTGAAAAGTCAAATGGCGCTCCTTCCCTTCCGAGCTCTGCCATGCGCCCAAACAATGTTTTACACCCACATATGGGGTATCGGCGTACTCAGGACAAATTGCACAACAACTTTTGTGGTCTAATTTCTTCTCTTACCCTTGGGAAAATAAAAAATTGGGGGCAAAAAGATCATTTTTGTGAAAAAATATGATTTTTTATTTTTACGGCTCTGCATTATAAACTTCTATGAAGCACTTGTTGGGTCAAAGTGCTCACCACACATCTAGATAAGTTCCTCAAGGGGTCTACTTTCCAAAATAGTGTCACTTGTGGGGGGTTTCAATGTTTAGGCACATCAGGGGCTCTCCAAACGCATCATGGCGTCCCATCTCAATTCCAGTCAATTTTGCATTGAAAAGTCAAATGGCGGTCCTTCCCTTCCAAGCTCTGCCATACGCCCAAACAGTGGTTTATCCCCACATATGGGGTATCAACGTACTCAGGACAAATTGTACAACAACTTCTGGGGTCCATTTTCTCCTGTTACCCTTGGCAAAATAAAACAAATTGGAGCTGAAATAAATTTTGTGTGAAAAAATGTTAAATGTTCATTTTTATTTAAACATTCCAAAAATTCCTGAAAAAAAAATGGTTAATAAACTTCTTGAATGTGGTTTTGAGCACCTTGGGGGTGCAAAAAAATTTTGGTCCCAAAATTGTGCTGATGTAAAGTAGACATGTGGGAAATGTTACTTATTAAGTATTTTGCATGACATATCTCTGTGATTTAAGGGTATAAAAATTCAAATTTAAAAAATTGCGAAATTTTCAAAATTTTCGCCAAATTTCCGTTTTTTTCTCAAATAAACGCAAGTTATATCGAATAAATTTTACCATTAACATGAAGTACAATACTGTTATGAACTGGTGGTTTAGGAGCAACATGGGACGAGCTCTGAAGGAGGTGGTATCTGTACTGACCGCAAACCCTGAACCTAGCAGCGCAACTAGAAATAGCCGTGGGGGGTACCTGACACTACCTAGACCCCTCGGCACAGCCTAAGATCTAACTTCCCCTAAAGACAGAAACAGGAAACCTATCTTGCCCCAGAGAAAATCCCCAAAGGAAAGATAGCCCCCCCACAAATATTGACGGTGAGAGGAGGGGAAAATAACATACTCAGAAATGAAATCAGATTTTGGCATAGGAGGCCATACTAGCTAGATAGATAGGACAGGACAGGATACTGTGCGGTCAGTGTTAAAAACTACAAAAATCCACACAGAGTTTACAAAAATCTCCACACCTGACTAAAGAATTAATCCATACTGACAAGCTGGACAAAACATAGAATGCACAGAACAATTAAGTCCACAGCATGTGGACAGAAATGAGCAAAGCAAGAACTTATCTTTGCTGAACTGGACAGGCTATCGGGGAAATCCAAGCAGAGATGTGAATCCAACCAGGAACAATTGACAAGTGGCACTGGCTAAAGGGAAGAGCCAGGCATAAAAGCCGAGCAGAGAGACAATTAGTGGAAGCAGCTGCAGACTGCTAAATCCAAGGATCAGCCATTCCACTTAAAACCACCGGAGGGAGCCCAAGAGCAGAACTCACAAAAGTGCCACTTACAACCACCGGAGGGAGCCCAAGAGCGGAATTCAGCATAATAACAGACGCGGATTCTTTACTGTAAGAGCAGTGAGACTATGGAACTCTCTGCCGTATGATGTTGTAATGAGTGATTCATTACTTAAATTTAAGAGGGGACTGGATACCTTTTTGGAAAAGTATAATGTTACAGGGTATATACACTAGATTACTTGATAGGGCGTTGATCCAGGGAACTAGTCTGATTGCCGTATGTGGAGTCGGGAAGGAATTTTTTTCCCCAATGTGGAGCTTACTCTTTGCCACATGGGTTTTTTTTGCCTTCCTCTGGATCAACATGTTAGGGCATGTTAGGTTAGGCTATGGGTTGAACTAGATGGACATATAGTCTTCCTTCAACCTTAATAACTATGTAACTATGTAACAATACGTCACGAGAAAACAATGTCAGAATCGCCAAGATCCGTTGAAGCGTTCCAGAGTTATAACCTCATAAAGGGACAGTGGTCAGGATTGTAAAAATTGGCCCGGTCATTAACGTGCAAACCATCCTCGGGGCTTAAGGAGGCTAACAGTATAATTTTTTAGTTTCTTACTATTTACGTAGTTAAAGAATGTTTTGGGATTATTTTTACTCTCTTTGGCAATGAGTCTCTCTGTCTCAATCTTTGCTTGCCTACATCTAGGTTTGCACTCACCTCATCATAGAAACCCAACATGTTAGACACAACAAAATTATTTTGTCACTTCAATTAATTTTTGTTCCTCAAAGATTCAATGAGGTATACAAAAATTCAAATATATGAACTATTTCAAGAAAGTGCAGCCCATGATTAAAGGGCACCTAATATATGTATGGACTAATTGTATGGATCTAAATGAGATTTAATGTAGATAAATGTAAAGTAATGCACCTAGGACGGAGTAATCCTATTGCTGCATATACATTAAATGGGAGTTTACTCAAGATTACAGATCAAGAGAAGGACTTGGGTATTCTCATTAAAAAGTAGGCTGAGCAGCAGTACTCAATGTCAAGAATGTATAAAAAGAGAGAGAAAATCCAGTGATTCCAACGTATTATTACACCTTTATAAATCACTGGTGAGGCCACATCTAGAATATGGGATCCAGTTTTGGGCTCCACATTTTAAAAAGCATATTCAGAAGTTAGAATCAGTTCAGTGACGGGCAACTAGATTATTACAAGAGATGGAAGGCCTTTCATATGAGGAGAGGTTGCAAAAGTTAGGCATGTTTAGCTTAGAAAAGACGCCGCAGAGGGGATCTCATTTACATGTATAAATATATTTGTGGCCAGTACAAAACACTGGCACATGACTTTCTCCTTCCATGGACCGTGCTGAGGACTAGGGGGCACTTATTACAGGTGGAAGAAAAGCGATTCCGACAGCTAAACAAGAAAGGGTTCTTTACAGTTAGAGCAGTTAGACTGTGGGATGCCCTACCACAGGAGGTAGTAATGGCAGACACTTTAACAGCCTTTAAGAAAGGGCTGGATGATTTCCTTGATACACATAACATTGCGGGTTATGGCTAGATAAGTGATGAAATGTACAGTTTGTGGAGAAAGGTTGAACTTTGATGGGCCTAGGTCTTTATTCAACCTACGTAACTATGTAACTGTGTACATGCATGAACCTTCGCATGCGCAATCATCATGTGTTACTCTGGGAATCCCTCTGCGTTAAAATGCAGACCAGCGGACCTCAACAACCATCATCCTCCTCATCAACAGCATCTGCTGCTTGTTCCTCCACCTCTGTTTCCATTCTAACTATTGTCATGCAGGTCTCCGACTGCAGAACCTCCAGTTCTTTACCTGCTCCAGTCAGGCTGAGTGAGAGACCGTCAGTTGTAATGGAAGCGGACATGCCTGCTGTTTTTGACCGATCTCCGAGAACGAGCACAGCATAACTTTTATCAATCCACCATAACATCTCTGCCTGCACCTCACTCACGGTCCAAGCGTTTGTTCGGTTCACTGTACTCCGCCCTCTCTCAGTACTGCAGCCAGTCCTAGGTCCCGCAGTTGTGGTCACATAAAATATTGTTTTCGCCTACACATGACAAGGCCAAGAGTCTGAACTCCACCATCTCCAATCTTTTGGCTAGGTACAGACGGTTTCCAAAAGCTGATGGCCGTCGCAGTCCCCCAGTACCTGTTGCTCAGTCGCCATTACTTTTCTAAGAAAGCTGTGCCTGCGCTACACCAGCATGCTGGCAAGCCACCTCACCCGTTCCTAGACTAAATCTATGTCTGCCGGGGTGCATTTCACCACAGACACTTGGATGTGTAAGCATGTCCAAGGGTGTTACATCACGCTGACTGGGTGACTGTGGGGGCAGGCGAGGAAGGGTTTGCTCCACAAGTCTTGGAATCCCCAAGGCTTGCATCACTAACCTCTAGTTAACACATCCTCCACTTCTTCTGCCTTCTCCACCTCCTCTAGGGCCTCCACCTGCGCCCTCATCCTCTGCCCTAATGAGACACGCGTTCCAGCAGTGCAGAGCAAATCCCCACTACCTCCGTATTGTGCAGCTCACTGCAATCAGGCAGTGTTAAAATTGATATGCCTTGGAGATCCAGGGATTTATAAGGGTTAAAAATTGACTAGCGATTTAGCATTTTTTCAACAAAATTTACAAAAGCATTTTTTTAGTGGCCACATTACATTTGAAGTGACTTTGGGGGGCTAATAATGACAGAAAATACCCAAAAGTGACCCCATTCTAAAAACTGCCCCCTCAAATCCACATTCAAGAAGTTTATTAACCCTTCAGGTGCGTAACAGGAATTAAAGCAATGTGGAATAAAAAAATACACATTTTACTTTTTCCGTAAAAATGTTACTATACCCCACATTTTTTTTATTTCACAAGTGTAACAGGAGTAAATGCACAGTACAATTTGTTGTGCGATTTCTCCTTAGTATGCCGATACCTAATTTCTAGAGGAAAATACTGTTTGGGCACATGGCAAGGCTCGAAAGGTAAGGAGCACCATTTGAATTTTTAAATGCAAAATTTGCTGGAATCATTAGCAGATGCCATGTCGCTTTTGGTGAACCCCTAATATGCCTAAACAATGGACACCTCCCCCATGAGTGACCCCATTTTGAAAACGAGACCCCTCAAGGAATGTATCTAGATGTGTTGTGAGCACATTGCCTGTGAAAACAAAAAAAATCTCGTTTTTCCCACAAAAATGTTCCTTTAGCCCCAGTTATTTAATTTTTACATGGGTAACCTACAATTTGTTGTGCAATTTCTCCTGAGTATGCCGATACCCCCATATGCGGGGGGAAACTATTGTTTGAGCGCATGGCAGGGCTCTGAAAGGAAGGAGAGCCATTTGACTTTTTTAACTCAAAATTGGCTGGAATCGTTAGCAGACGCCATGTCGAGTTTGGAAAGCCCCTGATGTACCTATACAGTGGTAAATCCCTCACAAGTGAGGCCATTTTGGAAACTAAACCCTTCAAGGAATTTATCTTAAGTGTGGTGAGCACTTCAAACCCCCAGTTGCTTCTCAGAAGTTTATAGCGTTGAGCTGTAAAAATGTTGGTTTTGCCCAAAATTTTTCATTTTCTCAAGGGAAATTAGCAAAATGGACCATACAATTTGTTGTGCAATTTCTCCTGATTACACAGATACATCATGTGGTTGAAAACTACTTTGAGGCACAGTGGAAAGCTCAGAATGGAAAAAGCGCCATATTGGGAGTTCAAATTTTGCTGGGATGGCTTAAGGATGCCATGTCACACTAGCAGAGCCCCTGGGTTCCAGAACAGCAGAAGGACAGAAGTGACACAATTTTGCAAAGTACACCTCTCAATGAATTCATGTAGGGGTGCAGTGATCGTGTTGACATCACATGTGCCTCACAGAAATATATACCACTGACCGGTGAAGAAAGAATACCGTATATACTCGTGTATAAGTCGAGATTTTCAGCACATTTTTTTGAGGGGACAATGCATACCCGAGTTAATAAGCTTACCCAGTTTTCCGTGGCAAAACTAGGTGCCTCGGCTTATACTCGGGTCAGCTTATACTCAGGTAGATACAGTAATTACATTTATGCCTCTAAAATGTTTTTAGCCCCAAATTTTTAATTTTCATAAGGGCTAATTGGAAAAAATTGACCCCTTAGTTTGTTGTGCAATTTTTCCTGAGTACGACAATACCTTATATGTAATCAGGAACTACTTTTGAGGGACAGTGCAAAACCCCGAAGGGAAGTAGCGCCATAATTTAGTGCATATTTTACTGTTATGGTTTACGGGTCCGCTACAAGACCGCTAAATCATCTGGGTAATTTCGCAATGCATCACTGGGAACGGAAGCTGGCGGCAGCATCGTGCGAATCGGTGGACGGCGGTAGGTGAGAATAGCACAATTTGTTTTTTTTTATTATTTTTAACATTATATCTTTGTACTATTGATGCTGCATATGCAGCTGGCAGACATTACATCTGTTACCGGAGCATTTGTAAAAGCCTTTTATTGATAGCCATGATGTGGGAGTTTTTCTTTACACACCATGCTGGGAGATAGTATATTACCCAGTGTGCAGCCTCTCCTAGCCACTATTCTGCATCCATTCTGGAGGATTGTGTATAAGGATTTATCCTGATTGACTATAGGGAGATATTAGAGTATTATCTGCCTGATTTTATTGTACTGACTACTATAAGTAGTGGAAAACGTAACCTGTGTTTCAGAAATGTCATTTAGATTTGTGTTATCAGAATATAGTAAATCAGCACATGGGATTTTGGAAACATTTCTGTGTGTGTGTTTTATGATAGGTTTTTTTGTATCCCCTGTCAAGCAGCCTGTTAGTAATAGCACTGCTCTTCTTGTGAAAACTTTCCTCGTTGGAGCAGATTCTTCTCACTCTAGTGAGCTCGCCCCTAGGAATAGCATGAATGGTGTGTCAGGGATGTGCGCTTGAAGACATCAGGATCGTGTTACCAGAATTGTTTTTTCTGTAAAGAGAGGTATTAGCCCTGTGTGTTATGTTGCTGCCTGTGAGAAGCACGTCTAGAAAGGGGACTTCATTTGATGGAATACCACAAGTAAAACACAAGTTACATTTGTTATTATTCAAGTAAGGCCTCTTTCACACTTCCAGATAATTACGGTACTGGAAAAATCGGTACCGGAGTTATCCGTGTCAGTGTGCTCACGTGGCACATCATTGTGGCACACGTGTGGCAGCCATGTGCCGCCTGAGGACCTGCAGGAGACAGCGCTACAGTTAAGCGCTGTCCCCTGCTTTTGGTGCTGAAGCCGGCATTCATTCCTTCTCCCCAGCAGCGTTCGCTGGAGGGAAGGAATGTAAAATCAAGGTTTTTTTATTTTTTTAGTTAAAAATAAAGTTTGTGGGTCACCTCCCACCTCCCATCCCCTGTGCGCCCGCCGACTTGCAGAAAAATACTCACCCAGCTCCTGCGATGTCTCCTCTCAGCAGCCGCCGGCAGCTTGTCCTGTGTGAGCGGTCACATGGTACAGCTCATTACAGTGATTAATATGCGCTGAGTGAGTATTTTTCTGCAAGCCGGCGGGCGCACAGGGGATGGGAGGCGGGAGGTGACCCAAACTATATTTTTAAGAAGAAAAAAAATTGACTTTTCATCTCTTCTCTCCTGCGAGGAGAAGAGATGAATGCACTAATCCAAGAACAAGAAGACTAACACAAAAGCAGGGATCACCTTATAACAAAGTAACAAAATATTTTTATTGCACACCAAAACCTACAACATGGACGTATAAAAACAATTAAAAAACATTAACGCCGCTCAGTGTGATTATAACCAAATGGGTACATCATATAGCTACATAATACCAAATATTCAGAAATATATATATATAAAGGACCATGGGGTACCAAAGGTTGAGTACAGAGTAATAGAAAAATTCAAATATATTTTTCCAGCAGCAATTGCAATATAGTTGATGATTGGCACCAAATATCGGAGAGGGATTTATAACCATAAATTATTAATTATTAAACAGGGAAAATATACCATATACAGCATACTAATAATGGGTTAAATGCCCATTTGGAAGAAAAAAAATCCGTTACACAACCCCTGAAAAACAATTCCTCCTAAGGTTACCATGAAGCCAGTCATGCACCAACAAAAATACATTACCATTCATACCGCAGATACAGCGTACTCAAGATGGACCCCATGCCTCATAAACTCTCAAGACAGTGGAAAGCCATAAAGATGCCCTGTTTGCCCGACGAGAAGAGATGAATGCCGCCTTCAGCACCACACACAGGGGGGACAGCGCTTACTGTAGCGCTGTCTCTCCTGCGGGCGGTACGTGCACACGGAGGAGAGTGCACACTGTTCTCTGTGTTCACGTGTGCGGGACGTATTGCGGTACCTGCTGCCGGAGAAAAGCGGACATGTCTCCGTGTTTTGCACACGGACACCTGGTCTGTGAAAACACGGAGACATGTGCATAGACCCATTCATTTGAATGGGTCTACGTTAGTGTTGAGCATTCCGATACCGCAAGTATCGGGTATCGGCCAATATTTGCGGTATCGGAATTCCGATACCGAGTTCCGATATTTTTGCGATATCGGGAATCGGTATCGGGATGAAGAGTCACATGTAAAATAAAGAATAAAAATAAAAAATATGGCTATACTCACCCTCGGACACTCCCTGGTTGTAACCGCTGCAACCGCCATGCTTCCCTTCCTAAGAATGAGCGCGTGAAGGACCTACGTGTGTCAGTGTCTCCGGTACGTGAGAAAACTGTCAGTACACGTACCGGAGACACTGACGTGTGAAAGAGGCCTAAGATATGAAATTAGAAAAGTGAGTCACATCAACCTGCCAAATTAGCAAGATATCATCCACATATCTCCCGTACCAATTAAGGTATGAGTGAAATGGATTATCCTCTGTAAATATGTAAATTTCTTCCCACCACGCCATGAATAAAATGGCAAGAGATGGGGAGAATTTAGACCCCATGATATTCAATAGCTGTCGTGGCCAAGGAGTGGGGAATGCATGAATATAGATTTGTGACATCACAGGTTACAAAGAAATAATTGTGACACCATTGAAACGTGTCAAAAACCTTCAAAACTATTGAGGTATCTTTGAGATTACCAGGAATTCTTGGAATAAGAGGTTGAAGATATTCATCAATTAAGTGACTGAGGTTTTCATTGAGAGAACCTATCCCAGAAATTATAGGTTGGAAGGGTGGAGGAAAAATGTCTGTGCATTTTTGGAACCCATGAAAAATGGGGGTGATTGGAGGTTAAGGCTGTAACCATTTGTAAATTTTACTATTGATAACCCCCAATCTCTGTGCTTCATTGAGTATTTCAGTCTTGTCATATCTAAATGATAAGGTAGGATCAGATCTTAAAGGTGTGTATGTGCTGGAGTCTCGTATAATTGACCATATCAGTTTACAATACAAAGCAGTATCCATAACTACCTCACAACCCCCTATATCCGACTGTCGAACTGTCAAATTTTGATTAAGTTGTAAGTCTTTAATAGCCTGGAATTGATCTCTGCTTAAGTTGCTCCGATGGTTGGTACCCTCGGTTTCAGCATGCAGTTTTTTCAGATCTTGTTCGACCAAAGTCTGAAAGAGGTCTAAGGAGGGAACCCTTGATTGAAGGGGATAGTATGCTGAATTAGACCTGTATGTCCTTATCCTTTATTTTGTCTTCATCAAATTTTTCTTTTTGGAGAGAAGTTAACGTAAGCAAAGTACATTGTTCCATAAAGGAAAAAGACGCATTATTTTCCCTGGTGCAGTCCAATTTCCTACTCCTGGACTTGGGATTATTCTGATTGTCTGTAAGAAAATGTCTTTGAACAGTAAGAAGGCAAGTAAATTTGTTAACATCTTTGATCGTTTCAAATAAATTGAAGTTACAAGTAGGAACAAAATGTAAAGGTACCGTCACACATAACGATATCGTTAACGATATCGTTGCTTTTTGTGACGTAGCTACGATATCGTTAACGAAATCGTTGTGTGACAGCGACCAACGATCAGGCCCCTGCTGGGAGATCATTGGTCGCTGGGGAAAGTCCAGCACTTTATTTTGTCGCTGGATCTCCCGCTGACATCGCTGGATCGGCGTGTGTGACGCCGATCCAGCGATGTCTTCACTGGTAACCAGGGTAAACATCGGGTTACTAAGCGCAGTGCCGCCCTTAGTAACCCGATGTTTACCCTGGTTACCGTTGTAAATGTAAAAAAACAAACACTACATACTTACATTCCCGGTGTCTGGTCATGTCCCTCGCCGTCAGCTTCCCGCACTGACTGGTGAGCGCCGGCCAGCCGTAAAGCACAGCACAGCGGTGACGTCACCGCTGTACTTTACGGCCGGTGCTCAGTCAGTGCGGGAAGCTGACGGTGAGGGACATGACCAAACACCGGGAATGTAAGTATGTAGTGTTTGTTTTTTTACATTTACAACGGTAACCAGGGTAAACATCGGGTTACTAAGCGCGGCCCTGCGCTTAGTAACCCGATGTTTACCCTGGTTACCCGGGGACCTCGGGATCGTTGGTCGCTGGAGAGCTGTCTGTGTGACAGCTCTCCAGCGACCAAACAGCGACGCTGCAGCGATCGACATCGTTGTCGGTATCGCTGCAGCTTCGCTTAGTGTGACGGTACCTTAAGCCTTTAGCCAATATTTCAGTCTGTATAGAAGATAAGATGGTGGGAGTTAGGATTATAACACTGTCCAGATGCTGGCTCAATAGTATTGTCTGTTTCCTTCCCCTCCTGGGATATCTTCTCCATTTGTCTATGGGCTCTCCTGCCCCCCCCCCTCCCCCCTCCTCCTCCTGCGTTTTTTGACATAGCAGTGCTGTGAACGTGCCTGCGCTGGAGATAGACATGTATGTTTCACAGTCTGATGGATTATACTCTGATGAGGAAAAAGACAGATTTTCTGTGTGCATACTCCCATTGACGCGAATGAGGTTGATTTCTGAGTATAGGCTTAGGTGTATTTTCCATGCGTTTTCTCCATGAGAAACCTTATCATTTTTATAATCAGATGAATCTCTGTTAAACTTAGATTTTTTTCATTTTTATGATGGAATCTTCCATAGTTTTGAAATGATCAGTCATTTTTTTGGAGAGTATATTGAAATCAGGCTGATCAGCATATTTGAAAACTTCGCTGTTGGAATTATCAGTATCCACCTTGAGTTGATGAAGTTTAATTTGTTCATGTGATATAATCAAACTCATGAGTTTAAGTGAGCATTGTGAAAGAATCATATTCCATTCTGATAGAAACTTGTGAGAAAAAATATAAGTAGGAGATTTTTTCATGTGTAAACCTCTAGGAACCATTTTTTTTTTCCAACATATTTCTTTAAGGTATTATGGTCCCACCAGGTGCGTATTTCTTGATGAGAAAATTTCTCTAATTTTGAAAAAAGATCTTTCCGCTTACTGGGTGGTGCAGAAATACCATCTGTGTTATCAAACACTGAGGCTAATTTAGCCATGCGACACTCCATGATTTAATGAAAGAGTGCAAAATATATATGAATAAATCACACTGTGTGCTGATTACTGTGGTTTCCAAGCATAAAGGTTTTGCAATGAAAATAAATAATGATCTATTATATAGTTCAATCCATGTTATTGAGTAAATATACAAAAAGATGAAAAAAATACATTTGTTGGTTCCTGTAAACTTTCAAAATGGCCAGAAAAAAAGAACTTTCATGTAAAACTCGACAGTCTTTTCTTGCTCTTACAAATTAAGGATATTCCATGCGAGATAAACACCAGTGTCAACGTCTACAGTGAAGAGGCGAATCCAACGCCAACCATACCCTGTGGACAGAACTTGATTGGAGCCAGTTTCATCCTACAACAGGACAATGACCCAAAGCACATCTCCAAATTATGCAAAAACTATTTAGGGAAGAAGCAGGCAGCTGGTATTCTATCTGTAATGGAGCGGCCAGCGCAGTCACCAGATCTCAACCCCATTGAGCTGTTGTGGGAGCAGCTTGACCGTATGGTACGGTACGCAAAAAGTGCCCATCAAGCCAAACCAACTTGTGGGAGGGGCTTCTGGATGCATGGGGTGAAATTTCTCCAGATTACCTCAACAAATTAACTGCTAGAATGCCAAAGGTCTGCAATGCTGTAATTGCTGCAAAGTGAGCATTCTTTGACGAAAGCAAAGTTTGAAGGAGAAAATTATTTCAAATAAAAATCTTTTTTTCGAACCTCGTCAATGTCTAGACTAGATTTTAAATTCATTTGGCAACTCATTTGATCAATAAAAGTATGAGTTTTCATAGAAAAAGCAAAATTGGGTGACCATAAACTTTTGAATGGTATTGTTTGTCCCTCACATGTTCTAATGTTCTAACTCTAAGCTGGCAAGTAGTCATCCCATATAAATGAGGTTGCAGGACTATATGCAAAATACATGATCATATCACTCTTGTATGTAATATGGTGCATAATGGTATACATACAAGAAATATCACTGTTATGGAATGTAACTGCCCGTTCTACATACAGTTATATGAAAAAGTTTGGGCATCCCTATTAATCTTAAGCTTAATGTTTTATAAAATTTTTTTTTTTTTTTGCAACAGCTATTTGTTTCATATATCTAATAACTGTTGGACATATTAATGTTTCTGCCTTGAAATGAGGTTTATTGTACTAACAGAAAATGTGCAATCTGCATTCAAACAAAATTTGACAGGTGCATAAGTATGGGTACCCCACCAGAAAAGTGACATTAATATTTAGTAGATCCTCCTTTTGCAAAAATATTAGCCTCTAGTCGCTTCCTGTAGCTTTTAATGAGTTCCTGGATCCTGGATGATGGTATTTTTGACCATTCCTCTTTACAAAACAATTCCATTTCAGTTAAGTTTGATGGTCGCCGAGCATGGACAGCCCTCTTCAAATGATCCGACAGATGTTCAATAATATTCAGGTCTGGGGACTGGGATGGCCATTCCAGAACAGTGTAATTGTTCCTCTGTATGAATGCCTGAGTAGATTTGGAGAGCTGTTTTGGATCATTGTCTTGCTGAAAGATCCATTCCCTGCGTAACTTCAACTTTGTCACTGATTCATGAACATTATTGTCAAGAATCTGCTGATACTGAGAGGAATCCATGCGTCCCTTAACTTTAACAAGATTCCCGGTGCCGGCATTGGCCACACAGCCCCAAAGCATGATGGAACCTCCACCAAATTTTTACTGTGGGTAGCAAGTGTTTTTCTTGGAATGCTGTGTTTTTTGGCCGCCATGCATTACGCCTTTTTGTATGACCAACAACTCAATCTTGGTTTCATCAGTCCACAGGACCTTCTTCCAAAAATAAATTGGCTTCTCCAAATGTGCTTTTGCATACCTCAGCCGACTCTGTTTGTGGCGTATTTGCAGAAACGGCTTCTTTCGCATCACATTCCCAAACAGCTTCTCCTTGTGCAAAGTGCGTTGTATAGTTGACCGATGCACATTGACACCATCTGCAGCAAGTTGATGCTGCAGCTCTCTGGAGGTGGTCTGAGGATTGTCCTTGACTGATCTCACCATTCTTCTCTGCCTTTCTGATGTTTTTCTTGGCCTGCCACTTCTGGCCTTAACAAGAACTGTACCTGTGTTCTTCCATTTCCTTACTATGTTCCTCACAGTGGAAATTGACAGGTTAAATCTCTGAGACAGCTTTTTGTATCCTTCCCCTAAACAACTATGTTGAATAATCTTTGTTTATAGATCATTAGACAGTTGTTTTGAGGAGCCCATGATGCCACTCTTCAGAGGAGATTCAAACAGGAGAACAACTTGCAAGTGGCCACTTTAAGTAGCTTTTCTCATGATTGCATACACCTGGCTATGAAGTTCAAAGCTCAATGAGGTTAGAAAACCAAAAAAAGTGCCTTAGTAAGTCAGTAAAAACTAGGTAGGAGTATTTAAAACAAGAAAATGATAAGGGTGCCCATACTTATGCACCTGTCAAATTTTGTTTGAATGCAGATTGCACATTTTCTGTTAGTACAATAAACCTCATTTCAAGGCAGAAACATTACTGTGTCCAACAGTTATTAGATATATGAAACTGAAATAGCTGTTGCAAAAAAAACAATTTTTATAAAACATTAAGCTTAACCCCTTTACCCCCAAGGGTGGTTTGCACGTTAATGACCAGGACAATTTTTACTATTCTGACCACTGTCCCTTTATGAGGTTATAACTCTGGAACGCTTCAAAGGATCCCAGTGATTCTGACATTGTTTTCTCGTGACATATTGTATTTCATGATAGTCGTAAAATTTATTTGATATTACCTGCGTTTATTTGTGAAAAAAACTGAAATTTGGCGAAAATTTAGAAAATTTCGCAATTTTCCAACTTTGAATTTTTATGCAATTAAATCACAGAGATATGTCACACAAAATACTTGTAAAGTACACGTGATAAATGTTACTTATTATCAGCACAATTTTGGAACCAAATTTTTTTTTTTTGCTAGGGAGTTATACGGGTTAAAAGTTGACCAGCAATTTCTCATTTTTACAACACCATTTTTTTTAGGGACCACATCTCATTTGAAGTCATTTTGAGGGGTCTATATGATAGAAAATACCCAAGTGTGACACCATTCTAAAAACTGCATCCCTCAAGGTGCTCAAAACCACATTCAGGAACTTTATTAACCCTTCAGGTGTTTCACAGGAATTTTTGGAATGTTTAAATAAAAATGAACATTTAACTTTTTTTCACAAAAAATTTAATTCAGCTCCAATTTGTTTTATTTTTCCAAGGGTAACAGGAGAAAATGGACCCAAAAGTTGTTGTACAATTTGTCCTGAGTACACCGATACCCCATATGTGGGGGTAAACCACTGTTTGGGCGCATGACAGAGCTCGGAAGCGAAGGAGCGCCATTTGACTTTTCAATGCAAAATTGACTGGAATTGACATGGGACGCCATGTTAGGTTTGGAGAGCCACTGATGTGCCTAAACATTGAAACCCCCCCCACAAATGACACTATTTTGGAAAGTATACCCCCTTAGGAGCTTATCTAGAGGTGTGGTGAGCACTTTGACCCACCAAGTGCTTCACTGAAGTTTATAATGCAGAACCGTAAAATAAAAAATCATATTTTTCCACAAAAATTATCTTTTCGCCCCCAATTTTTTATTTTTCCAAGTGTAAGGGAAGAAATTGGACCCCAAAAGTTGTCCAATTTGTCCTGAGTATGCTGATACCCCATATGTGGGGGGGAATCACCGTTTGGGCGCATGGGAGGGCTCGGAAGGGAAGGAGCGCCATTTGGAATGCAGACTTAGATGGAATGGTCTGCAGGTGTCACATTGCGTTTGCAGAGCCCCTAATGTACCTAAACCGTAGAAACCCCCACAAGTGACACCATTTTGGAAAGTAGACCCCCTAAGGAACTTATCTAGATGTGTTGTGAGAGCTTTGAACCCCCAAGTGTTTCACTACAGTTTATAACGCAGAGCCGTGCAAATAAAAAATATTTTTTTCCAAAAAAATTATTTTTTAGCTTTTAGTTTTGTATTTTCCCAAGGGTAACAGTAGAAATTGGACCCTAAATATTGTTGTCCAATTTGTCCTGAGTACGCTGATACCAGATATGTGGGGGGGCACCACCGTTTGAGCACATGGCAGAGCTCGGAAGGGAAGGAGAATCATTTGGAATGCAGACTTAGATGGATTGGTCTGCAGGCGTCACATTGCGTTTGCAGAGCCCCTAATTTACCCAAACAGTAGAAACCCCCCACAAGTGACCCCATATTGGAAACTAGACCCCCCCAAGGAACTTATCTAGATGTGTTGTGAGAACTTTGAGCCCCCCAGTGTTTCACTACAGTTTATAACGCAGAGCCGTGGATAACAGGAGAAATTGGACCCCAAAAGTTGTTGTCCAATTTGTCCTGAGTACGCTGATACCCCATATGTTGGGGTAAACCCCTGTTTGGGCACACGGGAGAGCTGAGAAGGGAAGGAGCACTGTTTTACTTTTTCAACGCAGAATTGGCTGGCATTGAGATCGGACGCTATGTCGTGTTTGGAGAGCCCCTGATGTGCCTAAACAGTGGAAACCCCCCAATTATAACTGAAACCCTAATCCTAACACCCCCCTAACCCTAATCCCCATGGTAACCCTAACCACACCTCTAACCCAGACACAACCCTGATCCCAACCCTATTCCCACCGTAAATGTAATCCTAACCCTAACTTTAGCCCCAACCCTAACCCTAACTTTAGCCCCAACCTTAACTTTAGCCCCAACCTGTAGCCTTAACCCTAGCCCTAACCCGAATGGGAAAATGTAAATAAATACATTTTTTTAATTTTTCCCTAACTAAGGGGGTGATGAAGGGGGGTTTGATTTACTTTTATAGCGGGTTTTTTAGCAGATTTTTATGATTGGCAGACACACACTGAAAGACGCTTTTTATTGCATAAAATATTTTTTGCGTTACCACATTTTGAGACCTATAATTTTTCCATATTTGAGTCCACAGAGTCATGTGAGGTCTTGTTTTTTGCGGGACCAGTTGACGTTTTTATTGGTAACATTTTCGGGCACGTGACATTTTTTGATCGCTTTTTATTCCGATTTTTGTGAGGTAGAATGACCAAAAACCAGCTATTCATGAATTTCTTTTGGGGGAGGCGTTTATACCGTTCCGCATTTGGTAAAATTGATAAAGCAGTTTTATTCTTCGGTCAGTACGTTTACAGCGATACCTCATTTATATCATTTTTTTATGTTTTGGCGCTTTTATACGATAAAAACTATTTTATAGAAAAAAGAATTATTTTTGCATCGCTTTATTCTGAGGACTATAACTTTTTTATTTATTTGCTGATGATGCTGTATGGCGGCTCGTTTTTTGCGGGACAAGATGACGTTTTCAGCGGTACCATGGTTATTTATATCTGTCTTTTTTTGATCGCGTGTTATTCCACTTTTTGTTCGGCGGTATGATAATAAAGCGTAGTTTTTTGCCTCGTGTTTTTTTTTTTTTCTTACGGTGTTTACTGAAGGGGTTAACTAGTGGGACAGTTTTATTCTGCATCCATTCTGGAGGATTGTGTATAAGGATTTATCCTGATTGACTATAGGGAGATATTAGAGTATTATCTGCCTGATTTTATTGTACTGACTACTATAAGTAGTGGAAAACGTAACCTGTGTTTCAGAAATGTCATTTAGATTTGTGTTATCAGAATATAGTAAATCAGCACATGGGATTTTGGAAACATTTCTGTGTGTGTGTTTTATGATAGGTTTTTTTGTATCCCCTGTCAAGCAGCCTGTTAGTAATAGCACTGCTCTTCTTGTGAAAACTTTCCTCGTTGGAGCAGATTCTTCTCACTCTAGTGAGCTCGCCCCTAGGAATAGCATGAATGGTGTGTCAGGGATGTGCGCTTGAAGACATCAGGATCGTGTTACCAGAATTGTTTTTTCTGTAAAGAGAGGTATTAGCCCTGTGTGTTATGTTGCTGCCTGTGAGAAGCACGTCTAGAAAGGGGACTTCATTTGATGGAATACCACAAGTAAAACACAAGTTACATTTGTTATTATTCAAGTAAGGCCTCTTTCACACTTCCAGATAATTACGGTACTGGAAAAATCGGTACCGGAGTTATCCGTGTCAGTGTGCTCACGTGGCACATCATTGTGGCACACGTGTGGCAGCCATGTGCCGCCTGAGGACCTGCAGGAGACAGCGCTACAGTTAAGCGCTGTCCCCTGCTTTTGGTGCTGAAGCCGGCATTCATTCCTTCTCCCCAGCAGCGTTCGCTGGAGGGAAGGAATGTAAAATCAAGGTTTTTTTATTTTTTTAGTTAAAAATAAAGTTTGTGGGTCACCTCCCACCTCCCATCCCCTGTGCGCCCGCCGACTTGCAGAAAAATACTCACCCAGCTCCTGCGATGTCTCCTCTCAGCAGCCGCCGGCAGCTTGTCCTGTGTGAGCGGTCACATGGTACAGCTCATTACAGTGATTAATATGCGCTGAGTGAGTATTTTTCTGCAAGCCGGCGGGCGCACAGGGGATGGGAGGCGGGAGGTGACCCAAACTATATTTTTAAGAAGAAAAAAAATTGACTTTTCATCTCTTCTCTCCTGCGAGGAGAAGAGATGAATGCACTAATCCAAGAACAAGAAGACTAACACAAAAGCAGGGATCACCTTATAACAAAGTAACAAAATATTTTTATTGCACACCAAAACCTACAACATGGACGTATAAAAACAATTAAAAAACATTAACGCCGCTCAGTGTGATTATAACCAAATGGGTACATCATATAGCTACATAATACCAAATATTCAGAAATATATATATATAAAGGACCATGGGGTACCAAAGGTTGAGTACAGAGTAATAGAAAAATTCAAATATATTTTTCCAGCAGCAATTGCAATATAGTTGATGATTGGCACCAAATATCGGAGAGGGATTTATAACCATAAATTATTAATTATTAAACAGGGAAAATATACCATATACAGCATACTAATAATGGGTTAAATGCCCATTTGGAAGAAAAAAAATCCGTTACACAACCCCTGAAAAACAATTCCTCCTAAGGTTACCATGAAGCCAGTCATGCACCAACAAAAATACATTACCATTCATACCGCAGATACAGCGTACTCAAGATGGACCCCATGCCTCATAAACTCTCAAGACAGTGGAAAGCCATAAAGATGCCCTGTTTGCCCGACGAGAAGAGATGAATGCCGCCTTCAGCACCACACACAGGGGGGACAGCGCTTACTGTAGCGCTGTCTCTCCTGCGGGCGGTACGTGCACACGGAGGAGAGTGCACACTGTTCTCTGTGTTCACGTGTGCGGGACGTATTGCGGTACCTGCTGCCGGAGAAAAGCGGACATGTCTCCGTGTTTTGCACACGGACACCTGGTCTGTGAAAACACGGAGACATGTGCATAGACCCATTCATTTGAATGGGTCTACGTTAGTGTTGAGCATTCCGATACCGCAAGTATCGGGTATCGGCCAATATTTGCGGTATCGGAATTCCGATACCGAGTTCCGATATTTTTGCGATATCGGGAATCGGTATCGGGATGAAGAGTCACATGTAAAATAAAGAATAAAAATAAAAAATATGGCTATACTCACCCTCGGACACTCCCTGGTTGTAACCGCTGCAACCGCCATGCTTCCCTTCCTAAGAATGAGCGCGTGAAGGACCTACGTGTGTCAGTGTCTCCGGTACGTGAGAAAACTGTCAGTACACGTACCGGAGACACTGACGTGTGAAAGAGGCCTAAGATATGAAATTAGAAAAGTGAGTCACATCAACCTGCCAAATTAGCAAGATATCATCCACATATCTCCCGTACCAATTAAGGTATGAGTGAAATGGATTATCCTCTGTAAATATGTAAATTTCTTCCCACCACGCCATGAATAAAATGGCAAGAGATGGGGAGAATTTAGACCCCATGATATTCAATAGCTGTCGTGGCCAAGGAGTGGGGAATGCATGAATATAGATTTGTGACATCACAGGTTACAAAGAAATAATTGTGACACCATTGAAACGTGTCAAAAACCTTCAAAACTATTGAGGTATCTTTGAGATTACCAGGAATTCTTGGAATAAGAGGTTGAAGATATTCAGGACAATTTTTACAATTCTGACCACTGTCCCTTTATGAGGTTATAACTCTGGAACGCTTCAAAGGATCCCAGTGATTCTGACATTGTTTTCTCGTGACATATTGTATTTCATGATAGTGGTAAAATTTCTTTGATATTACCTGCGTTTATTTGTGAAAAAAACTGAAATTTGGCGAAAATTTAGAAAATTTCGCAATTTTCCAACTTTGAATTTTTATGCAATTAAATCACAGAGATATGTCACACAAAATACTTGTAAAGTACACGTGATAAATGTTACTTATTATCAGCACAATTTTGGAACCAAATTTTTTTTTTTTGCTAGGGAGTTATACGGGTTAAAAGTTGACCAGCAATTTCTCATTTTTACAACACCATTTTTTTTAGGGACCACATCTCATTTGAAGTCATTTTGAGGGGTCTATATGATAGAAAATACCCAAGTGTGACACCATTCTAAAAACTGCATCCCTCAAGGTGCTCAAAACCACATTCAGGAACTTTATTAACCCTTCAGGTGTTTCACAGGAATTTTTGGAATGTTTAAATAAAAATGAACATTTAACTTTTTTTCACAAAAAATTTAATTCAGCTCCAATTTGTTTTATTTTTCCAAGGGTAACAGGAGAAAATGGACCCAAAAGTTGTTGTACAATTTGTCCTGAGTACACCGATACCCCATATGTGGGGGTAAACCACTGTTTGGGCGCATGACAGAGCTCGGAAGCGAAGGAGCGCCATTTGACTTTTCAATGCAAAATTGACTGGAATTGACATGGGACGCCATGTTAGGTTTGGAGAGCCACTGATGTGCCTAAACATTGAAACCCCCCCCACAAATGACACTATTTTGGAAAGTATACCCCCTTAGGAGCTTATCTAGAGGTGTGGTGAGCACTTTGACCCACCAAGTGCTTCACTGAAGTTTAAAATGCAGAACCGTAAAATAAAAAATCATATTTTTCCACAAAAATTATCTTTTCGCCCCCAATTTTTTATTTTTCCAAGTGTAAGGGAAGAAATTGGACCCCAAAAGTTGTCCAATTTGTCCTGAGTATGCTGATACCCCATATGTGGGGGGGAATCACCGTTTGGGCGCATGGGAGGGCTCGGAAGGGAAGGAGCGCCATTTGGAATGCAGACTTAGATGGAATGGTCTGCAGGTGTCACATTGCGTTTGCAGAGCCCCTAATGTACCTAAACCGTAGAAACCCCCACAAGTGACACCATTTTGGAAAGTAGACCCCCTAAGGAACTTATCTAGATGTGTTGTGAGAGCTTTGAACCCCCAAGTGTTTCACTACAGTTTATAACGCAGAGCCGTGCAAATAAAAAATATTTTTTTCCAAAAAAATTATTTTTTAGCTTTTAGTTTTGTATTTTCCCAAGGGTAACAGGAGAAATTGGACCCTAAATATTGTTGTCCAGTTTGTCCTGAGTACGCTGATACCAGATATGTGGGGGGGCACCACCGTTTGAGCACATGGCAGAGCTCGGAAGGGAAGGAGAATCATTTGGAATGCAGACTTAGATGGATTGGTCTGCAGGCGTCACATTGCGTTTGCAGAGCCCCTAATTTACCCAAACAGTAGAAACCCCCCACAAGTGACCCCATATTGGAAACTAGACCCCCCCAAGGAACTTATCTAGATGTGTTGTGAGAACTTTGAGCCCCCCAGTGTTTCACTACAGTTTATAACGCAGAGCCGTGGATAACAGGAGAAATTGGACCCCAAAAGTTGTTGTCCAATTTGTCCTGAGTACGCTGATACCCCATATGTTGGGGTAAACCCCTGTTTGGGCACACGGGAGAGCTGAGAAGGGAAGGAGCACTGTTTTACTTTTTCAACGCAGAATTGGCTGGCATTGAGATCGGACGCCATGTCGTGTTTGGAGAGCCCCTGATGTGCCTAAACAGTGGAAACCCCCCAATTATAACTGAAACCCTAATCCTAACACCCCCCTAACCCTAATCCCCATGGTAACCCTAACCACACCTCTAACCCAGACACAACCCTGATCCCAACCCTATTCCCACCGTAAATGTAATCCTAACCCTAACTTTAGCCCCAACCCTAACCCTAACTTTAGCCCCAACCTTAACTTTAGCCCCAACCTGTAGCCTTAACCCTAGCCCTAACCCGAATGGGAAAATGTAAATAAATACATTTTTTTAATTTTTCCCTAACTAAGGGGGTGATGAAGGGGGGTTTGATTTACTTTTATAGCGGGTTTTTTAGCAGATTTTTATGATTGGCAGACACACACTGAAAGACGCTTTTTATTGCATAAAATATTTTTTGCGTTACCACATTTTGAGACCTATAATTTTTCCATATTTGAGTCCACAGAGTCATGTGAGGTCTTGTTTTTTGCGGGACCAGTTGACGTTTTTATTGGTAACATTTTCGGGCACGTGACATTTTTTGATCGCTTTTTATTCCGATTTTTGTGAGGCAGAATGACCAAAAACCAGCTATTCATGAATTTCTTTTGGGGGAGGCGTTTATACCGTTCCGCATTTGGTAAAATTGATAAAGCAGTTTTATTCTTCGGTCAGTACGTTTACAGCGATACCTCATTTATATCATTTTTTTATGTTTTGGCGCTTTTATACGATAAAAACTATTTTATAGAAAAAAGAATTATTTTTGCATCGCGTTATTCTGAGGACTATAACTTTTTTATTTATTTGCTGATGATGCTGTATGGCGGCTCGTTTTTTGCGGGACAAGATGACGTTTTCAGCGGTACCATGGTTATTTATATCTGTCTTTTTTTGATCGCGTGTTATTCCACTTTTTGTTCGGCGGTATGATAATAAAGCGTAGTTTTTTGCCTCGTGTTTTTTTTTTTTCTTACGGTGTTTACTGAAGGGGTTAACTAGTGGGACAGTTTTATAGGTTGAGTCGTTACGGACGCGGCGATACTAAGTATGTATACTTTTATTATTTGTTTTTTTAATTTAGATAAAGAAATGTATTTATGGGAATAATATTTTTTTCTTCTTTATTTAGGATTTTTTTTTTTTTTTTACACATGTGGACATTTTTTTTTTACTTTGTCCCAGGGGGGGGGACATCACAGATCGCTGATCTGACAGTCTGCACAGCACTCTGTCAGATCACCGATCTGACTTACAGCGCTGCAGGCTTACCAAGCGCCTGCTCTGAGCAGGCACTTGGTAAGCCACCTCCCTCCCTGCAGGACCCGGATGCCGCAACCATTTTGGATCCGGGGCTGCTGCAGGGAGGAAGGTAAGAGACCCTCACAGCAACGGGATCACATCGCGTTGCTGCGGGGGTCTCAGGGAAGCCCGCAGGGAGCCCCCTCCCTGCGCGATGCTTCCCTGTACCGCCGGCACACCACGATCATGTTTGATCGCGGTGTCCCGGGGGTTAATGTGCCGGTTAATGTGCCGGGGGCGGTCCGTGACCGCTCCTGGCACATAGTGCCGGATGTCAGCTGCGATAGGCAACTGACACCCGGCCGCGACCGCGGCCAATCGCGCTGGACGTACTATTCCGTCCTTGAGAATTAAGGCACACCCCACATGGACGGAATAGTACGTCCAATGGCAGAAAGGGGTTAAGATTAATAGGGGTGCCCAAACTTTTTCATATAACTGTAGCTACAGCCTGAACAGTCACCACATTTAAAATAGCCCCATTTTGGGCCTACTTTATCCGAGAAAAAAATATTTTTGGGGAGCCACATAATGACTACGAGTCAGTATATTTTTTAGATTTTTGGAGCATCTCCAGGTAATTGATGGAGCTTTTGGTAGATACCTGATAAAAGTCATCGTCCGCCCTAAGAACTCACCAATGTTTTCTCAATATCTGCAAAATATCTGTCCATCTAGAATTAAAATCTGTTATTAACCCGACTGGTTGTTCTTGTTGTATAGATTTTACTTTTTTCCATCAATAATTGGTTCCTAGGTGTAACTTTTGCACGCCATAATCTGCTCTAATATATTTGTGGTTATAACCCCGATGTTTGAAGTTCTACATCAAAATTTGAGCCTGATTCTCGAATTTCTTATCATCAGATCATATATGTCTCATACGTAAAAATTGTCTTACCAGGACGGCAGGGTTGTGTGATGGAGAGTGTTAGTAGCCCTTTCTTTCCGATATACATCCATAATCAGAAATCTATATATGTCAATTTCAATAAGTACATCAAGAAGCTCCACTCTTTTCTTACTGTACTTCCAAGCAAGATTAATATTAAGCGAGTTATCATTCAGTAACCTCTTCATGCCCGTGCCCTTTTCCGTTTTTGCGTTCTCGTTTTTCACTCCTCTCCTTTCCAGAGCCATAACTTTTTTATTTTTCCGTCAATATGGCCATGTTGTGGGCTTGTTTTTTGCGGGACAAGTTGCACTTTTCAACGACATCATTGGTTTTAGCATGTCGTGTACTAGAAAACGGGGGAAAAATTCCAAGTGCGGTGAAATTGCAATAAAAATGCAATCCCACACTTGTTTTTTGCTTGTCTTTTTTGCTAGGTTCAATAAATGCTAAAACTGACCTGCCATTTTGATTCTCCAGGTCATTACGAGTTCATAGACACCAAACATGTCTAGGTTACGTTTTATCTAAGTGGTAAAAAGAAATTCCAAACTTTACTAAAAAAAAATTAAAAAAATTGTGCAATTTTCCGTTACCCGTATTGTCTCCATTTTTCGGGATCTTGGGTCAGTTGAGGGCTTATTTTTTGAGTACCGAGCTGGCGTTTTTAATGATACCACTTTTGTGCAGATACGTTCTTTTGATCGCCCGTTATTACATTTTAATGCAATGTCGCGGCGACAAAAAAACGTAATTCTGGGGTTTCTAATTTTTTTTTTTTGAATCGCGATTTCACCCGCCGCTATTGCGGGCACATGTCAGCTGTTCAAAGCAGCTGACATGTCCCAGCTTTGAGGTGGGCTCAGCGCCAGAGCCCACATCAAAGCAGGGGACCCGACCTCCACCGTAATAGTACGGCGGAGGTTGGAAAGGGGTTAAAAAGGAGATCAATGAATCTTCAGTCCCTTTCCAGATGAAAATATCATCAATATATCTGGACCATGAGATCACGGCAGCAAAGTCCTCCAACTCATAAACCAATTCTCCACAGCCCCTGGAACAAATTGGCATACGAGGGCGCACAAGTCGCCGCCATAGCTGTGCACTGGAGCTGTAGGAAAAATCTGTCTTTAAATGTAAAAAAATTATGAGTCAAAGAGAATTGCAAAAGATTAATGATGAAACAGATTAAATCACTAATTGGAATTGTTTTGTATGAACTTGTAGATAATTATATTCAGAAGACAAAGAAGACCTATATTGACAGTAGAGCTAGAAGAAACTTGGGTTCAATCAACACTGAGTTACAAGATGTTCAAAGGATCATGGTGGCAAACATTGAAGAAGTACTGCTTCGTGGTGAAGCCTTATCAGGTAGGTCATTTCACCATAGTGGCTGCAGGCAGCCCGCCTCAGATGGACTGGCAGTATGTTTGCATATCTGTCACGTGCCATACTGGCTGGTATCTGTAATCATCCTTATTTTTCTTGGAAAACGCCATTATCACATTGGCAATTGCCTAAGAAATTCATTGGGTAATTTTTTTATTGTTTACTTCTTTTTCAGCACTGGATACAAAGGCCAGCAATCTCTCAACCTTGTCAAAAAAATACCGTCAAGATGCAAAGTACCTGAACATGCGCTCCACCTATGCTAAACTGGCTGCAGTTGCTGTATTTTCAGTCATGTTGATAGTTTATGTCCGATTTTGGTGGCTGTGAAGTACAAGAATCTTCTAACAAACTGTGAAAGTCAACAATAGGAATATATGGCAACTTTGGATGGGTTAATCTTTCAATGTCACTTGTTAGTTTGAGGCCTGTCACCAAGAAGTTAACAGTGGTACACCTTGTAAATTACTCTAGTTCGTTTGCATTGGATTACACTGTATAAATATTAGACTTTTATCTGTTTTTGGAGACAAGGCAAGACTAGAAAGACTGTTGGCGAAGTGTTCCTGTATTGTTCCTACATTCATTTTGGAATACACTTCATGCAACTTGTGACTTCATATTATCTACGTTGTCTTTTCTGTTTTAACACTTTTCCTGTTGTATAAAATGACCAACTGCAAATAACAGCCAATCTATTTACAGTTCTGTTTATTTACCGTCTATGTAGATAGTCTATTTTTTTTTCACTCTGCCGATTGCCCCGTAGTGCTTCTGTACCTATTACTATAAAGAAAACTTATTGAGGGGAAATTTATTTATTTCACTCGTATTGAGGTTTACGGAAGACAATTTCAAACAAGAAAGTATGCCTAAAACGCTCTTCATATGTGTTTTAAAAAATAGATGTAAAATAATGGCGAAGGGGAGCCATCCTAGATATATACAGAATAGTCCTATCAAGTCATACAGCCATATTGTACTTACTAGAAACAATTTTAATTAAAATATATATTATGAGCCAAATTCAAATTAAAGATGGTCTGCAGAAAATGTGTATTAATTTTGTCTCAATGATGGCAATAATACAATTGCATTTGTCTTAACCCCTTCATGACCCAGCCTATTTTGACCTTAATGACCTGGCCGTTTTTTGCAATTCTGACCAGTGTCCCTTTATGAGGTAATAACTCAGGAACGCTTCAACGGATCCTAGCAGTTCTGAGATTGTTTTTTCGTGACATATTGGGCTTCATGTTAGTGGTAAATTTAGGTCAATAAATTCTGCGTTTATTTGTGATAAAAACGGAAATTTGGCGAAAATTTTGAAAATTTCGGAATTTTCACATTTTGAATTTTTATTCTGTTAAACCAGAGAGTTATGTGACACAAAATAGTTAATAAATAACATTTCCCACATGTATACTTTACATCAGCACAATTTTGGAAACAACATTTTTTTTGCTAGGAAGTTATAAGGGTTAAAATTTGACCAGCGATTTCTAATTTTTACAACGATATGGCTGAAAATACCAAAAAGTGACACCATTCTAAAAACTGCACCCCTCAAGGTGCTCAAAACCACATTCAAGAAGTTTATTAACCCTTCAGGTGCTTCACAGCAGCAGAAGCAACATGGAAGGAAAAAAATGAACATTTAACTTTTTAGTCACAAAAATGATCTTTTAGCAACAATTTTTTTATTTTCCCAATGGTAAAAGGAGAAACTGAACCACGAAAGTTGTTGTCCA
Organism: Ranitomeya imitator; assembly: GCF_032444005.1. Classification (NCBI taxonomy): domain Eukaryota; kingdom Metazoa; phylum Chordata; class Amphibia; order Anura; family Dendrobatidae; genus Ranitomeya; species Ranitomeya imitator. The sequence continues at coordinate 91,832,027 of NC_091289.1, forward strand.
ATTTGTCCTGAGTACGCTGATACCTCATATGTGGGGGTAAACCACTGTTTGTGCGCACGGCAGGGCTTGGAAGGGAAGGAGCACCATTTGACTTTTTGAATGAAAAATTGGCTCCACTCTTTAGCGGACACCATGTCACGTTTGGAGAGCCCCCGTGTGCCTAAAAATTGGAGATCCCCCACAAGTGACCCCATTTTGGAAACTGGACCCCCCCAAGGAACTTATCTAGATGCCTAGTGAGCACTTTAAACCCTCAGGTGCTTCACAAATTGATCCGTAAAAATGAAAAAGTACACAAAAAATTTATTTTCGCCTCAATTTTTTCATTTTCACATGGGCAATAGGATAAAATGGATCCTAAAATTTGTTGGGCAATTTCTCCCGAGTACGCCGATACCTCATATGTGGGGGTAAACCACTGTTTGGGCACACGGCACTGCTCGGAAGGGAAGGCGCGCCATTTGACTTTTTGAATGGAAAATTAGCTCCAATTGTTAGCGGACACCATGTCACGTTTGGAGAGCCCCTGTGTGCCTAAACATTGGAGCTCCCCCACAAGTGACCCCATTTTGGAAACTAGACCCCCCAAGGAACTTATCTAGATGCATATTGAGCACTTTAAATCCCCAGGTGCTTCACAGACGTTTATAACGCAGAGCCATGAAAATAAAAAAGAATTTTTCTTTCCTCACAAATGATTTTTTAGCCTGGAATTTCCTATTTTGCCAAGGGTAATAGGAGAAATTGGACCCCAAATGTTGTTGTCCAGTTTGTCCTGAGTCCGCTGATACCCCATATGTGGGGGTAAACCACTGTTTGGGCCCACGGCAGGGCTCGGAAGGGAAGGCACGCCATTTGGCTTTTTAAATGGAAAATTAGCTCCAATCATTAGCGGACACCATGTCACGTTTAGAGAGCCCCTGTGTGCCTAAACATTGGAGATCCCCCCACAAATGACCCCATTTTGGAAACTAGACCCCCAAAGGAACTAATCTAGATGTGTGGTGAGCACTTTGAACCCCCCAACTGCTTCACTGAAGTTTGTAACGCAGAGCCATGAAAATAAAAAAAAATGTTCTTTTCTCAAAAATGATTTTTTAGCCCGCAATTTTTTATTTTCCCAAGAGTAATAAGAGAAATTTGAAAGTTGTTGTCCAGTTTCTCCTGAGTACGCTGATACCCCATATGTGGGGGTAAACTACTGTTTGGGCACATGCCCGGGCTCGGAAGTGAAGTAGTGACGTTTTGAAATGAAGACGTTGAGGGAATGCTCTGCGGGCGTCACGTTGCGTTTGCAGAGACCCTGATGTGGCTAAACAGTAGAAACCCCCCACAACTGACCCCATTTTGGAAACTAGACCCCGAAAGGAACTTATCTAGATTTGTGGTGAGCACTTTGGACCCCCAAGTACTTCACAGAAGTTTATAACGCAGAGCCGTGAAAATAATAAATACGTTTTCTTTCCTCAAAAATAATTTTTTAGCCCAGAATTTTTTATTTTCCCAAGGGTTACAGGAGAAATTGGACCCCAAAAGTTGTTGTCCAGTTTCTCCTGAGTACGCTGATACCCCATATGTGTGGGTAAACCACTGTTTGGGCACACGTCGGGGCTCGAAAGTGAGGGAGCACCATTTGACTTTTTGAATACAAGATTGGCTGGAATCAATGGTGGCGCCATGTTGCGTTTGGAGACCCCTGATGTGCCTAAACAGTGGAAATCCCTCAATTCTACCTCCAGCACTAACCCCAACACACCCCTAACCCTAAAGCCAACTGTAGCCATAACCCTAATCACAACCCTAACCACAACCCTAATTCCAACCCTAACCCTAAGGCTATGTGCCCACGTTGCGGATTCGTGCGAGATTTTTCAGCACCATTTTTGAAAAATCTGCGGGTAAAAGGCACTGCGTTTTACCTGCGGATTTTCCGTGGATTTCCAGTGTTTTTTGTGCGGATTTCACCTGCGGATTCCTATTGAGGAATCCGCAGCCAAATCCGCACCGTGTGCACATAGCCTAATTCTAAAGGTATGTGCACACGCTGCGGAAAACGCTGCGGATCCGCAGCAGTTTCCCATGAGTTTACAGTTCAATGTAAACCTATGGGAAACAAAAATCGCTGTACACATGCTGCAGAAAAACTGCACGGAAACGCAGCGGTTTACATTCTGCAGCATGTCACTTCTTTGTGCGGATTCCGCAGCGGTTTTACAACTGCTCCAATAGAAAATCGCAGTTGTAAAACCGCAGTGAAATGCGCAGAAAAACTGCGGTAAATCCGCCATAAATCCGCAGCGGTTTAGCACTGCGGATTTATCAAATCCGCTGCGGACAAATCTGCAGAGGACCAGAATACGTGTGTACATACCGAAACCCTAACCCCAACCTTAGTGGAAAAAAAAAATTCTTTATTTTATTATTGTCCCTACCTATGGGGGTGACAAAGGGGGGGTCATTTACTATTTTTTTTATTTTGATCACTGTGATAGGTTTTATCACAGTGATCAAAATGCACATTGGAACGAATCTGCCGGCCGGCAGATTCGGCGGGTGCACTGCGCATGCGCCCGCCATTTTGGAAGATGGCGGCGCCCATGAAGAAGACGGACGGACCCCGGGAGGCCCGGTAAGTATGATGGGGTGGGGGGAAAGACACGGGGGGGGGGTGAATCGGAGCACGGGGGTGGATCGAAGCGCGGGGGGGTGGATCGGAGCACGGGGGGGTGGATCGAAACGCGGGGGTGGATGGGAGCACGGGGGTGGGTCGGAGCACGGGGGTGGGATTGGAGCACGGGGAGCGGACAGGAGGACGGAGGGGAGCGGAGCAGTGTACAGGACTGATTGGAGGACTGGGGGAGATCGTGGGGGGGGGGCAGACCAGTGTTTTCAGCCATGGTCGATGATATTGCAGCATCGGCCATGGCTGGAATGTAATATTTCACCAGTTTTAATAGGTGAAATAATACAAATCGCTCTGATTGGCAGTTTCACTTTCAACAGCCAATCAGAGCGATCGTAGCCACGGGGGGGGGGGGGGGTGAAGCCACCCCCCGGGCTGTACTACCACTCCCCCTGTCCCAGCAGATCGGGTGAAATTGGAGTTAACCCTTTCACCGGATCTGCAGGGCCGCGATCTTTCCAATACGCCACATAGGCGTCACAGGTCAGATTCCCACCGACTTTCATGACGCCTACTTGGCGTAATGGGTCGGGAAGTGGTTAAAGATAACCTCTTAAGTTGAACATGCTGTCCCTTTTGTGTGCAGTCTGTTAGACTACATTCGTACAATCCGAAACTAGCAAGTTTTGTACACCGTGTATTTTCGCTGCATCCAAAACGCTGCCTTCTATTGAAAGCAGGTAAATCCACATATGTTCACTGATCCGTGCGGATTTATTGCATTCAGTACATTCTATTGATGGAATTTCTGCTACAGAGACTCGCGTCATCAAGAGAAATTGGCAAACTGCGGTCTGGAAAGACGCGCCACATGTCAGTTTTCGTGGGTGATCTGCAGGCACACAAATGCATGCATAGTGGACATGGGATTTCTAGAAATCCCATCCACTATACTGTAACATCTGGCCCCTGCGGCTTTGATGCATAAATACGCAGCGTCACTGCCGCAGCAATTCCTGATCGTGGGCATATACCTTAATAGAGCAGGAGAAGATGAGCAGAATAATGTGTAGTTCTGTGGGAAAAGATTTAGGTTGTGTTCCCACAGAGCCTAAATACTGTGGGGGGTTTTTGTGTGTAGAAAATCTGCACGTAACTGTCCAAGGAAAGTGGATGCGATTTCATAGAAAAAGCTCATGCCCAATTTGGATAGAACTATGAACTATGAGCTTTCTCCTTATAGGCATTTAAGGGGAGCCTGGGAAAACACAATTGCATTTTTAAGAGCAGTTAACTACAAGAAAAAAGTCAAAAACACTGAGAAGATGCAGCAAAAACACATAAAGAAGATGCAGCATGAACACAATAGTCAGACAAAATTGTTGATGCATATTTTAGTGCAGAAACCTGCAGAAAACATGTGGATGGAAAGTAGAAAAACAGCATTTACACAACATGTGAACACTGCTTTAGTACAACTAGTTAAATCCATGCTCATTTTGTGTTTAGGAATCCGTTGCAACCTCTTTCTCAATGAATGACACCCTTTATGGAAAAGTATATATAGTGGTCAGTCATAGACTAGAGCCCACTTACTGTACAAAGTCACGGAAGAGCTGTTTTTACAATGCTAGATTACAAAATCATAAATCAATCTGTCAAGTTTTTCTTAGGCACAAAACACCGGCACATCGCTAGCGCGTGCCGAAACTAGCACGCGCTAGTGATGCGTGTCCTTATTGCTGTTAATGGGCGCGCTAACGGACGCGTTGCACGGCGTTAATTTTGCCATGCAACGCTGTCCGTTAGCGCGGTCCCATTAACGCAATGGGAACCTAGCCTTAGTCTATAATGTGTTATTTGCCATCAACCAACACACTGAACAGTAAAGCTTTCCATTAACCCCTTTACCCCCAAGGGTGGTTTGCACGTTATGGACCAGGCCAATTTTTACAATTCTTACCACTGTCCCTTTATGAGGTTATAACTCTGGAACGCTTCAACGGATCCCGGTGATTCTGAAACTGTTTTCTCGTGACATATTGTACTTCATGATAGTGGTAAAATTTCTTTGATATTACCTGCGTTTATTTGTGAAAAAACGGAAATTTGGCGAAAATTTCGCAATTTTCCAACTTTGAATATTTATGCAATTAAATCACAGAGATATGTCACACAAAATACTTAATAAGTAACATTTCCCACATGTCTACTTTACATCAGCACAATTTTGGAACCAAAATTTTTTTTTGTTAGGGAGTTATAAGGGTTAAAAGTTGACCAGCAATTTCTCATTTTTACAATACCATTTTATTTTAGGGACCACATCTCATTTGAAGTCATTTTGAGGGGTCTATATGATAGAAAATACCAAAGTGTGACACCATTCTAAAAACTGCACCCCTCAAGGTTCTCAAAACCACATTCAAGAAATTTATTAACCCTTCAGGTGTTTCACGGGAATTTTTGGAATGTTTAAATAAAAATTAACATAGAGAACAGGAGAAAATGGACTCCAAACGTTGTTGTACAATTTGTCCTGAGTACGCCAATACCCCATATGTGGGGGTTAATCACAGTTTGGGCGCATGGCAGAGCTCGGAAGGGAAGGAGCGCCATTTGACTTTCAATGCAAAATTGACTGGAATTGAGATGGGACGCCATGTTCCTTTTGGAGAGCCACTGATGTGCCTAAACATTGAAACCCCCCACAAGTGACACCATTTTGGAAAGTAGACCCCCTAAGGAACTTATCTAGAGGTGTGGTGGGCACTTTGACCCACTAAGTGCTTCACAGAAGTTTATAATGCAGAACCGTAAAAATAAAAAATAATTTTTTTTCACAAAAATTATCTTTTCGCCCCCAATTTTTTATTTTCCCAATGGTAAGAGAAGAAATTGGAACCAAAAAGTTGTTGCACAATTTGTCCTGAGTACGCCGATACCCCATATTTGGGGGTAAACTACTGTTTGGGCGCATGGGAGAGCTCGGAAGGGAAGGAGCACCATTTGACCTTTCAATGCAAAATTGACAGGAATTGAGATGGGACACCATGTTGCGTTTGGAGACCACTGATGTGCCTAAACATTGAAACCCCCCACAAGTGACACCATTTTGGAAAGTAGACCCCCTAAGGAACTTATCTAGATGTGTGGTGAGCACTTTGACCCACCAAGAGCTTCACAGAAGTTTATAATGCAGAGCCGTAAAAATAATAAATACGTTTTCCCACAAAAATTATTTTTTAGCCCCCAGTTTTTTATTTTCCCGAGGGTAACAGGAGAAATTGGACCCCAAAAGTTGTTGTGCAATTTGTCCTGAGTGCGCTGATACCCTATATGTGGGGGGAACCAGCGTTTGGGCGCATGGGAGGGCTCAGAAGGGAAGGAGCGCCATTTGGAATACAGACTTGGATGGATTGGTTTGCAGGCGTCACATTGCGTTTGCAGAGCCCCTAATGTACCTAAACAGTAGAAACCCCCCACAAGTGACCCCATATTGGAAACTAGACCCCCCCCAAGGAACTTATCTAGATGTGTTGGGAGAACTTTGAGCCCCCAAGTGTTTCACTACAGTTTATAATGCAGAGCCGTGATAATAAAAAATTTCCCCCCAAAATTATTTTTTAGCCCCCAGTTTTGTATTTTCTCGAGGATAACAAGAGAAATTGGACCCCAATAGTTGTTGTCCAATTTGTCCTGAGTGCGCTGATACCCCATATGTGGGGGGGAACCACCGTTTGGGCGCATGGGAGGGCTGGAAAGGAAGGAGCGCCATTTGGAATGCAGACTTGGATGGATTGGTCTGCAGGCGTCACATTGCGTTTGCAGAGCCCCTAATGTACCTAAACAGTAGAAACCCCCCACAAGTGACCCCATATTGGAAACTAGACCCCCCCCTACGAACTTATCTAGATGTGTTGTGAGAACTTTGAGCCCCCAAGTGTTTCACTACAGTTTATAACGCAGAGACGTGAAAATAAAAAATCTTTTTTTTCCCCCAAAAATTATTTTTTAGCCCCCAGTTTTGTATTTTCCTAAGGGTAACAGGAGAAATTGGACCCCAAAAGTTGTTGTCCTATTTGTCCTGAGTACGCTGATACCCTATATGTTGGGGTAAACCCCTTTTGGGCACACGGGAGAGCTCTGAAGGGAAGGAGCACTGGTTTACTTTTCCAACGCAGAATTGGCTGGAATTGAGATCGGACGCCATGTCGCGTTTGGAGAGCCCCTGATGTGCCTAAACAGTGGATACCCCCCAATTATAACTGAAACCCTAATCCAAACACACCCCTAACCCTAATTCCAACGGTAACCCTAACCACACCTCTAACCCAGACACACCCCTAACCCTAATCCCAACCCTATTCCCAACCGCAAATGTAATCTAAACCCCAACCCTAACTGTAGCCTTAACCCTAGCCCTAACCATAACCCTAACCCTAGCCCTAACCCTAACGGGAAAATGGAAATAAATACATTTTTTAAATTTTTTAATTTTTCCCTAACTAAGGGGGTGATGAAGGGGGGTTTGATTTACTTTTATAGCGGGTTTTTTTTAGCGGATTTTTATGATTGGCAGCCGTCACACACTGAAAGACGCTTTTTATTGCAAAAAATATTTTTTGCGTCACCACATTTTGAGAGCTATACTTTTTCCATATTTGAGTCCTCAGAGTCATGTGAGGTCTTGTTTTTTGCGGGACCAGTTGACGTTTTTATTGGTAACATTTTCGGGCACGTAACATTTTTTGATCGCTTTTTATTCCGATTTTTGTGAGGCAGAATGACCAAAAACCAGCTATTCATGAATTTCTTTTGGGGGAGGCGTTTATACCGTTCCGCGTTTGGTAAAATTGATAAAGCAGTTTTATTCTTCGGGTCAGTACGATTACAGCGATGCCTCATTTTTTTTTTTTTATGTTTTGGCGCTATTATACGATAAAAACTATTTTATAGAAAAAATAATTATTTTTGCATCGCTTTATTCTGAGGACTATAACTTTTTTATTTTGTCGTTGATGATGCTGTATGGCGGCTCGTTTTTTGCGGGACAAGATGACGCTTTCAGCGGTACCATGGCTATTTATATCCGTCTTTTTGATCGCGTGTTATTCCACTTTTTGTTCGGCGGTATGATAATAAAGCGTTGTTTTTAGCCTCGTTTTTTTTTTTTCCTTACGGTGTTTACTGAAGGGGTTAACTAGTGGGCCAGTTTTATAGGTCGGGTCGTTACGGACACGGCGATACTAAATATGTGTACTTTTATAAAAAAAAAATTATTTAAATAAAAAAATGTATTTATGGGAATAATGTATTTTTTTATTTCATTATTCAGGATTTTTTTTTTTTTTTTTTTTTTTTTACACACTTGGACATTTTTTTTAACTTTTTTACTTTGTCCCGGGGGGGGGACAAAGTAGGGCCCACCCCACATGGACGGAATAGTACGTCCATTGGCAGAAAGGGGTTAATATGAAATGAATGTCAAAAATGACTCTTATAATGTTCTCTGCTGGACTTTTCTATACAAGTACGAATTTTAGATCAGCTGTTAAAAAAATGTCATGTTATGCAATGTCATAGTTATGCAAGTATAAACACGGGAATTTGTCAGTAGAATCAAATCTCCCTATATGGGTATGTAGATCTTGGGAACCTGAGTAAAATGACACCTTGATAACTGTGATCCGATTTTTTTTTTTACATGTTTTTTTCTGTAAAGTCTGTTCCAAGCTATGGCCTGGACAATACTCTCCCTTAGAATCGGCCTCCAGACATTATTTTGAATGAAAGCTGAAGTTACTAGTGTGAGATGTAGCTGACACAGAACTGAAACTTGTGTGACACATTTTTTGTAGCAATGTGAGCTCTACTGTACTTCAACTATATGAATTTATTGCCAGATCAATCAGTTTCTCGTAGCATTTTCAAGAATATAAGAGGCCTCCCCATCGGGGAATCAAACCCCGGCAGGGGCTGACTGGCAAATTTTAGCCTGGGGGGCAAGCACACAGCAGTGGCCCATGAGTAGCGGCCCATCCTTAAAGGAGTTGTCGGATCTTAAGCTACATGTCTACAGTCACTATGTGTGAATCCTCATATCGCGCGCACTGTGGGCTGTGAGGATTCTCCGATGCCTGCGCCGGGGACAGGTGGTCTTGTGACTGCAAGCATGTGATTTTATATATATATATATATATATATATATATATATATATCTATTATGACACGCACAGGCACAGTCCCACTGTATAATCACTCACACACACACAGGGCTGGAAAGGGACAAAAAAGCACCCCTGCCACAAAAAACCCCACCAGTCCACATACTCAAACACTCCCCACCCCCAATCAGTGAATTTTGCTATACTTTGTCCTGCCCTTCAACACTCCTCTTAAAGGCGTTGTTTGAAGAGCCACATGTGAATGGCACCGAAGTGCGCATGATCGACCACAGGTCAATTTACATGGTGCTCTTTAGAGCTCCAGCTCTCGGGATCGTGGGGGTCTGAGTAGTTTGACCCCGGCGATTCTAAGTTCTCGGCACAGGAGATTACTTGGGATAATCCATTTAAATGGATTTTCCAATATTTTTTTTAATTTTCCCATAAAAAAACTGAAAATAATAAACCAGTTTTGACCTTCCCAAAGACCAATGTCACCTCTCTGACAACAGAACAGGAGAAATGGTACTGTACAGTGTATATATACAGGACAGGAGAAGTGGTACTGTGCAGTGTATATATACAGGACAGGAGAAGCGGTACTGTGCAGTGTATATATACAGGACAGGAGAAGCGGTACTGTGCAGTGTATATATACAGGACAGGAGAAGCGGTACTGTGCAGTGTATATATACAGGACAGGAGAAGCGGTACTGTGCAGTGTATATATACAGGACAGGAGAAGCGGTACTGTGCAGTGTATATATACAGGACAGGAGGAGGTACTGTGCAGTGTATATATACAGGACAGGAGGAGCGGTACTGTGCAGTGTATATATACAGGACAGGAGGAGCGGTACTGTGCAGTGTATATATACAGGACAGGAGAAGCGGTACTGTGCAGTGTATATATACAGGACAGGAGATGCGGTACTGTGCAGTGTATATATACAGGACAGGAGGAGCGGTACTGTGCAGTGTATATATACAGGACAGGAGGAGCGGTACTGTGCAGTGTATATATACAGGACAGGAGGAGCGGTACTGTGCAGTGTATATATACAGGACAGGAGGAGCGGTACTGTGCAGTGTATATATACAGGACAGGAGGAGCGGTACTGTGCAGTGTATATATACAGGACAGGAGGAGCGGTACTGTGCAGTGTATATATACAGGACAGGAGGAGCGGTACTGTGCAGTGTATATATACAGGACAGGAGGAGCGGTACTGTGCAGTGTATATATACAGGACAGGAGGAGCGGTACTGTGCAGTGTATATATACAGGACAGGAGGAGCGGTACTGTGCAGTGTATATATACAGGACAGGAGGAGCGGTACTGTGCAGTGTATATATACAGGACAGGAGGAGCGGTACTGTGCAGTGTATATATACAGGAGGAGCGGTACTGTGCAGTGTATATATACAGGAGGAGCGGTACTGTGCAGTGTATATATACAGGACAGGAGAATTGGTACTGTGCAGTGTATATATACAGGACAGGAGGAGCGGTACTGTGCAGTGTATATATACAGGACAGGAGGAGCGGTACTGTGCAGTGTATATATACAGGAGGAGCGGTACTGTGCAGTGTATATATACAGGACAGGAGAAGCGGTACTGTGCAGTGTATATATACAGGACAGGAGAAGCGGTACTGTGCAGTGTATATATACAGGACAGGAGGAGCGGTACTGTGCAGTGTATATATACAAGAAAGGAGAAGCGGTACTGTGCAGTGTATATATACAGGACGGGAGAAGCGGTACTGTGCAGTGTATATATACAGGACGGGAGAAGCGGTACTGTGCAGTGTATATATACAGGACGGGAGAAGCGGTACTGTGCAGTGTATATATACAGGACGGGAGGAGCGGTACTGTGCAGTGTATAGATACAGGACGGGAGGAGCGGTACTGTGCAGTGTATATATACAGGACAGGAGGAGCGGTACTGTGCAGTGTATATATACAGGACAGGAGGAGCGGTACTGTGCAGTGTATATATACAGGACAGGAGGAGCGGTACTGTGCAGTGTATATATACAGGACAGGAGGAGCGGTACTGTGCAGTGTATATATACAGGACAGGAGGAGCGGTACTGTGCAGTGTATATATACAGGACAGGAGGAGCGGTACTGTGCAGTGTATATATACAGGACAGGAGGAGCGGTACTGTGCAGTGTATATATACAGGAGGAGCGGTACTGTGCAGTGTATATATACAGGAGGGGGCGGTACTGTGCAGTGTATATATACAGGACAGGAGGAGTGGTACTGTGCAGTGTATATATACAGGACAGGAGGAGTGGTACTGTGCAGTGTATATATACAGGAAAGGAGGAGCGGTACTGTGCAGTGTATATATAGAGGACACGAGGAGCGGTACTGTGCAGTGTATACAGGACAGGAGAAGCGGTACTGTGCAGTGTATATATACAGGACAGGAGAAGCGGTACTGTGCAGTGTATATATTCAGGACAGGAGGAGCGGTACTGTGCAGTGTATATATACAGGACAGGAGGAGCGGTACTGTGCAGTGTATATATACAGGACAGGAGAAGCGGTACTGTGCAGTGTATATATACAGGACAGGAGGAGCGGTACTGTGCAGTGTATATATACAGGAGGAGTGGTACTGTGCAGTGTATATATACAGGAGGAGTGGTACTGTGCAGTGTAAATATACAGGACAAGAGGAGTGGTACTGTGCAGTGTATATATACAGGAAAGGAGGAGCGGTACTGTGCAGTGTATATATACAGGACAGGAGGAGCGGTACTGTGCAGTGTATATATACAGGACAGGAGGAGCGGTACTGTGCAGTGTATATATACAGGACAGGAGGAGCGGTACTGTGCAGTGTATATATACAGGACAGGAGGAGCGGTACTGTGCAGTGTATATATACAGGAGGAGCGGTACTGTGCAGTGTATATATACAGGAGGAGTGGTACTGTGCAGTGTATATATACAGGACAGGAGGAGCGGTACTGTGCAGTGTATATATACAGGACACGAGGAGCGGTACTGTGCAGTGTATATATACAGGACAGGAGGAGTGGTACTGTGCAGTGTATATATACAGGACAGGAGGAGTGGTACTGTGCAGTGTATATATGCAGAATAAGGGCACAGTCACATGTTCAGTATTTGGTCAGTATTTTACATCAGTATCTGTAAGGCTCTTTTCACACTAGCGTCAGAATCTCCCCGTCGCAATGCGTCGGGGAGAGATTCCGATGCTAGCGTTTGCTGCATTGCACAATGGGTGCAGCGGATGCATTTTTCCGGCGCATCCGCTGCCCCATTGTAAGGTGCGGGGAGGTGGGGGCGGAGTTCCGGCCGCGCATGCGCGGTCAGAAAAAGTGGTCCGTCAGGAGAAAAAAACGTTACATGTAGCGTTTTTTTCTCCCGATGGTCCGCAAAAGCACGACGCATCCGTCGCTCGACGGATGCGACGTGTGGCAATCCGTCGCAAATGCGTCGTCAATGCAAGTCTATGGGGAAAAAAACGCATCCTGAAAGCACTTTTGCAGGATGCGTTTTTTCTGCAAAACAACGCATTGTGACGGATTGCAGAAAACGCTAGTGTGAAAGTAGCCTAAGGCCATGTTCACACAGTGCGTTTTTTTCTGCGGAACCGCTGCGTTTTTGCCGCTGCGGTTCCGCAGCTGTTTTCCATGCAGGGTACAGTACAATGTACCCTATGGAAAACAGGAACCACTGTGCACATGATGCGGGAATCGGGAAAAAAAGCCGCGCTGAATAGCCGCGGTAAAAAAGAAGTACCATGTCACTTCTTTTTTCGGAGCCGCAGCAGTTCTGCACCCATAGACCTCCATTGTGAGGTCAAACCCGCAGTAAAACCCGCAGATCAAAAATATATCTGCGGGTTTTATTGCGGTTTGTGGTTTTGAACCGCTGCAGCAGGAAGTGCGGGGAAGCGGGCGGAAGTGCGTGGGCGGAGTGTGGCTGCCCCGATCCCACGCCCCCATGCTCCGATGCCCACCCCCCGTGCTCCGATGCCCACCCCCGTGCTCCGATGCCCCCCCCGTGCTCCGATGCCCCCCCCCCGTGCCCTAATCTCCCCCCCTTATACTTACCCGGCCTCCCGGTGTCCGGCCGGCCGTCTTCTCCCTGGGCGCCGCCCAGATTCGTTCCAAAGTGCATTTTGATCACTGAGATAGGTTATATCTCAGTGATCAAAATAAAAAAAATAGTAAATGACACCCCCCCCCTTTGTCACCCCCATAGGTAGGGACATAGTAACATAGTAACATAGTAACATAGTTAGCAAGGCCGAAAAAAGACACTTGTCCATCCAGTTCAGCCTATATTCCATCATAATAAATACCCAGATCTACGTCCTTCTACAGAACCTAATAATTGTATGATACAATATTGTTCTGCTCCAGGAAGACATCCAGGCCTCTCTTGAACCCCTCGACTGAGTTTGCCATCACCACCTCCTCAGGCAAGCAATTCCAGATTCTCACTGCCCTAACAGTAAAGAATCCTCTTCTATGTTGGTGGAAAAACCTTCTCTTCTCCAGACGCAAAGAATGCCCCCTTGTGCCCGTCACCTTCCTTGGTATAAACAGATCCTCAGCGAGATATTTGTATTGTCCCCTTATATACTTATACATGGTTATTAGATCGCCCCTCAGTCGTCTTTTTTCTAGACTAAATAATCCTAATTTCGCTAATCTATCTGGGTATTGTAGTTCTCCCATCCCCTTTATTAATTTTGTTGCCCTCCTTTGTACTCTCTCTAGTTCCATTATATCCTTCCTGAGCACCGGTGCCCAAAACTGGACACAGTACTCCATGTGCGGTCTAACTAGGGATTTGTACAGAGGCAGTATAATGCTCTCATCATGTGTATCCAGACCTCTTTTAATGCACCCCATGATCCTGTTTGCCTTGGCAGCTGCTGCCTGGCACTGGCTGCTCCAGGTAAGTTTATCATTAACTAGGATCCCCAAGTCCTGCTCCCTGTCAGATTTACCCAGTGGTTTCCCGTTCAGTGTGTAATGGTGATATTGATTCCCTCTTCCCATGTGTATAACCTTACATTTATCATTGTTAAACCTCATCTGCCACCTTTCAGCCCAAGTTTCCAACTTATCCAGATCCATCTGTAGCAGAATACTATCTTCTCTTGTATTAACTGCTTTACATAGTTTTGTATCATCTGCAAATATCGATATTTTGCTGTGTAAACCTTCTACCAGATCATTAATGAATATGTTGAAGAGAACAGGTCCCAATACTGACCCCTGCGGTACCCCACTGGTCACAGCGACCCAGTTAGAGACTATACCATTTATAACCACCCTCTGCTTTCTATCACTAAGCCAGTTACTAACCCATTTACACACATTTTCCCCCAGACCAAGCATTCTCATTTTGTGTACCAACCCCTTGTGCGGCACGGTATCAAACGCTTTGGAAAAATCGAGATATACCACGTCCAATGACTCACCGTGGTCCAGCCTATAGCTTACCTCTTCATAAAAACTGATTAGATTGGTTTGACAGGAGCGATTTCTCATAAACCCATGCTGATATGGAGTTAAACAGTTATTCTCATTGAGATAATCCAGAATAACATCCCTCAGAAACCCTTCAAATATTTTACCAACAATAGAGGTTAGACTTACTGGCCTATAATTTCCAGGTTCACTTTTAGAGCCCTTTTTGAATATTGGCACCACATTTGCTATGCGCCAGTCCTGCGGAACAGACCCTGTCGCTATAGAGTCACTAAAAATAAGAAATAATGGTTTATCTATTACATTACTTAGTTCTCTTAGTACTCGTGGGTGTATGCCATCCGGACCCGGAGATTTATCTATTTTAATCTTATTTAGCCGGTTTCGCACCTCTTCTTGGGTTAGATTGGTGACCCTTAATATAGGGTTTTCATTGTTTCTTGGGATTTCACCTAGCATTTCATTTTCCACCGTGAATACCGTGGAGAAGAAGGTGTTTAATATGTTAGCTTTTTCCTCGTCATCTACAACCATTCTTTCCTCACTATTTTTTAAGGGGCCTACATTTTCAGTTTTTATTCTTTTACTATTGATATAGTTGAAGAACAGTTTGGGATTAGTTTTACTCTCCTTAGCAATGTGCTTCTCTGTTTCCTTTTTGGCAGCTTTAATTAGTTTTTTAGATAAAGTATTTTTCTCCCTATAGTTTTTTAGAGCTTCAATGGTGCCATCCTGCTTTAGTAGTGCAAATGCTTTCTTTTTACTGTTAATTGCCTGTCTTACTTCTTTGTTTAGCCACATTGGGTTTTTCCTATTTCTAGTCCTTTTATTCCCACAAGGTATAAACCGCTTACACTGCCTATTTAGGATGTTCTTAAACATTTCCCATTTATTATCTGTATTCTCATTTCTGAGGATATTGTCCCAGTCTACCAGATTAAGGGCATCTCTAAGCTGTTCAAACTTTGCCTTCCTAAAGTTCAGTGTTTTTGTGACTCCCTGACAAGTCCCCCTAGTGAAAGACAGGTGAAACTGCACAATATTGTGGTCGCTATTTCCTAGATGCCCGACCACCTGCAGATTTGTTATTCTGTCAGGTCTATTAGATAGTATTAGGTCTAAAAGTGCTGCTCCTCTGGTTGGATTCTGCACCAATTGTGAAAGATAATTTTTCTTGGTTATTAGCAGAAACCTGTTGCCTTTATGGGTTTCACAGGTTTCTGTTTCCCAGTTAATATCCGGGTAGTTAAAGTCCCCCATAACCAGGACCTCATTATGGGTTGCAGCTTCATCTATCTGCTTTAGAAGTAGACTTTCCATGCTTTCTGTTATATTTGGGGGTTTGTAACAGACCCCAATGAGAATTTTGTTACCATTTTTCCCTCCATGAATTTCAACCCATATGGACTCGACATCCTCATTCCCTTCGCTAATATCCTCCCTTAAAGTGGACTTTAGACAAGACTTTACATAGAGACAAACCCCTCCTCCTCTCCGATTTTTACGATCCTTTCTAAACAGACTGTAACCCTGTAAGTTGACTGCCCAGTCATAGCTTTCATCTAACCATGTCTCGGTTATTCCCACTATGTCAAAGTTACCTGTAGATATTTCTGCTTCTAGTTCTTCCATCTTGTTTGTCAGGCTTCTGGCGTTTGCGAGCATGCAGTTTAGAGGATTTTGTTTTGTTCCAATCTCCTCACTGTGGATTGTTTTAGAAATGTTCTTACCTCCCTTCTGAGTATGTTTTCCTGGGTCGTCTTTGTTCGAGTCTAATGTTTTTCTTCCCGTTTTTTTTTTTTTTCCACTAAGGTTAGAATAGGGTTAGGGGTAGGGGTAGGGGTAGGGTTAGGGTATTTTCAGCCATTTTAACCCTAAAAAACTTCCTAGAAAACACACAGACTCTGCATAGAAAACTGCATCAAAAAACGCACCAAAAAAGCACCAAAAAAAGGACCTGCGTTTTCTGCAAAGAGCTGCGGTTTCAGTCCTGAAAAAAAAAGGATGGAAATCAGGAACGTGTGAACATACCCTAAGCCAAAACCAGGAGTGGGTGATAAATGCAGAAGTGGTGCATATGCTTCTATTATACTTTTCCTCTAATTGTTCCACTCCTGGTTTTGGCTACAAATACTGATGTAAAATACTGACCAAATACTGCTCGTGTGAACGTGGGCTTAATACAGGTACTCATTAGGGTGGAATCACAGTAGAATATGGCATCAGATGTGAGAAGAAAATCATACCACTTTTGTGGAAGAAAATGGAACAGATTTTTTTTAATACTCTTTATTAGCCCATGTGGCAACATTTCACTTCCATATCAGAGAAATGTTCAGTTATGGATCCGAAATGTTGACACATGGACTAATAAAGAGTCCGCTAGTTTTCTCACAATTAATCAGAATGATAGCTAGATATATAGATGCACACATACATAATAAGAATAGATACTGAGAATTACACCATTTATGCAGGACAGTAGAAGTATACACAGCTCCGCAATATACCGTATATACTTGAGTATAAGCCGACCCGAGTATAAGCAGAGGCACCTAATTTGGCCACAAAAAACTGGGAAAACTTATTGACTCGAGTATAAGCCGGGTATACATTGTCCCCACATCCCCGTCCTTGTATGCATGGCTCCCCTGTCCCTGTATCCATGGCTCCTTATCCCCGTCCTTGAATGCATGGATCCTTATCCCTGTCCTTGTATGCATGGCTGCTTATCCCCGTCCCTGTATGCATGGCTCCTTATCCCTGTTCTTGTATGCATAGTTCCTATTTAAAAAAAAAACACATCCTACTTACCTTCCCTGCATGCCCTCGCAGCATCTCGTTCTGGTGCCAGTAGCTCCTATGGCTGGGCGATCACGTGTCCCCCGGTAAGTAGGATGTGTGCTGGAAACCGGCAGCTGTGGCTGTGCACACTGTATGAGAAATGAATAGTCACTGCCAGCGCAGTGACTATTCATTTCTCTTTAGCAGCGGCACAGGCTTTAGCCTCAGCCACCGGCTCCTGCCTCTGTGACCCGCTGCTCCCCCTCCATCTTTCTGTGACAATGACTCATGTATAAGCCGAGGGGGGCGTTTTCAGCACAAAAAAAATATGCTGAAAATCTCTTCTTTATACACTAGAATATACAGCATACTACAATCTATTATATACCGTGTTAAGGAATATAGAGCGGTGTATATATTATATAGTGTAGAGATGTGGCAGCAGTGTATATATAGTGTGAATTCCACAATATATACTTAGCGCCACATTATATAAACTTCTCTACACCATATAAACATCTCTACAGTATATAAACAGCTCTACTATATATATATATATATATATATATATATATATATATATATATATTTTACTAGATGGTGGCCCGATTGTAACGCATCGGGTATTCTAGAATATGCATGTCCACGTAGTATATTGCCCAACCACGTATATTGCCCAGTCACGTAGTATATTGCCCAGCTACGTAGTATATTGCCCAGCTACGTAGTATATTGCCCAGTCACGTAGTATATTGCCCAGCACAGAGCCACGTAGTATAGGGACTTTAAAAAAATAAAAAAAACATATACAGTACTCACCTTCCGAAGGCCCGTTGGAAGTCCTGCTATACTTACCATCTGCCGCCTTTCTCGCTCCTCTCCACGCTCCTGGGAACGCTCAGCTTCCGCTCCCAGGGCTGGTGCGAGCAGGACCTATGATGACGTCGCGGCAGGTCCTTGTCGCATACCAGTGCTGGGACGGGAGCGGAAGCTGCCGCTTGCAATGGAGCGATCCCGGGAGCGTGGTGAGGAGCGAGAAAGACGGCGGAGGGTGAGTATAGCAGGTTTTTTTTTATTATTATTTTTAACATTATCTATTTTTACTATTGATGCTGCGTAGGCAGCATCAATAGTAAATAGTTGGGGACACACAGGGTTAATAGCAGCGGTAACGGAGTGCGTTACACCGCGGGCCGTTACCGCTGCCATTAACCCTGTGTGAGCAGTGAGTGGAGGGGATTATGGAGCGGGCGCCGGGCAGTGAGAGCAGGGGAGGGACTAATCGGACTGAGCCCGTCGCTAATTGGTCGCGGCAGCCATGACAGGCAGCTGCCGAGACCAATCAGCGAATGAATAACCGTGACAGAAGGACAGACAGACGGAAGTACCCCTTAGACAATTATGTATATAGATATATATCTAAGTGTGCGCAGCGTCCAATCTGCAGCAAATACGCCACGTGTGCACACAGCCTAATACACTACAGCGGCGCTCAGGTATTTAATTACATTCCATGCGGACATCACATATTGGATCTTTCTTTGGATGAGAGACGATGATGAATTCATTGTCCCAGGAGCATTGCACTGCTGCCGAGTCAGATGGCCACTAACAGCACTCTACAGCAGTCTGTGCAGCCAGGATAGGAGATGTATGGACGTGGTGATGGGCAGTCCGGCTCTTTTTGGTGATCCGGCTCACTCGGCTCTGCTCACCAAAAAGGCTTCATCACTGATTCACTCTCCCTGTGCTGAGTGACCCAGCACCAGCTAATATCTGCGGTCCCTTTAAGAAAGGATGTATAGCAAGTCAAGCATTGTAAACACTGCTCTAAAGGTACCATCACACTAAGCGACGCTGCAGCGATACCGACAACGATCCGGATCGCTGCAGTGTCGCTGTTTGGTCGCTGGAGAGCTGTCACATAGACAGCTCTCCAGCGACCAACGATCCCGAGGTCCCCGGTAACCAGGGTAAACATCGGGTTACTAAGCGCAGGGTCGCGCTTAGTAACCCGATGTTTACCCTGGTTACCAGCGTAAAAGTTAAAAAAAAAACGTCACCGCTCTGCTTTCCGGCCGCTGTGCTTACACAGGGCAGAGAAGCAGAGCGCCGAGGGACAGACAGCGGAAGGCAAGTATGTAGTGTTTGGTTTTTTTTTACTTTTACGCTGGTAACCAGGGTAAACATCGGGTTACTAAGCGCCGCCCTGCGCTTAGTAACCCGATGTTTACCCTGGTTACCAGCGAAGACATCGCTGAATCGGCGTCACACACGCCGATTCAGCGATGTCAGCAGGAAGTCCAGCGAAGAAATAAAATGCTGGACTTTCTGCAGTGACCAACGACATCACAGCAGGATTCTGATCGCTGCTGTGTGTCAAACTGAACGATATCGCTATCCAGGACGCTGCAACGTCACGGATCACTAGCGATATCGTTTAGTGTGATGGTACCTTAAGTTTCACCTTCAACTCCTCCCAGCCCCCAGTCTGGTGGGAAGAGAAATCTAAGCAAACACCAGGAGAAAAAAAACAAAACAGCTCAGCTCCCAGTGGTGAGCCAGCTGCCGTCCTTCATATCAAAGCGCCCACATTTCATCTGGATCCTTCACAAAGGACACATCACTACTTCATTTACCTGCAGGGTGCAGGCACTGGGCAGCAGCCTGGGAATGTGGTAGACACCGGAGTGGACTGTGGGATGGGACCACTATATAGACTACTAGATCATCATTCAGCCTGCCTGTGTAATGGCTGTGGCTGCATGTCTTCCTGCTCAGCCTCAGGGGTCAGACAGGGTTCAGAGGCATGCTTACGTAGCACGCTGTACACAACAAGTTTCTCTAAACCCTACGTGAACCCTGGCCTGCTCGCACATCCAGTCCCAGCGTGCAGGGTGCCATAGCAACGGGGTCTCAGCTTGCTCGCTGTGTGAAGTGTCCAGACACAGCTGTGTGTGGCTGCAAGCAGATAGTCTTGAATAAACAGTTAACAATACATGCTGCACGGAGGAAGGGTGGCCCTGTCTGTTGATAATTAACGGCCCGGGGGGCAAATGCCTCTTTGCCACCTGGCCCAGTCCGCGCCTGAACCCCGGTCTCCCGTGTGACAGACGGGGATACTTACCACTATACTAACAAGGATTGGCTAAAAGCTCCTATGAATTTATTGCCAGATCAGTTTCTCGTAGCAATCTCAAGAATATAAGAGGCCTCCCCGTCAGGAGATCGAACCCCTGTCTCCCACGTGACAGCCCAACAAACAGGATCTCCATGCATGGGCTGTGACTATGACACAGCCATGACACATGCAGCTGTGGTGCCTATCATCCGGAGCAATCCAGTAAGCCTGGTTCTCTCTGCAGTTTATTCAGTACAAATTGGCTCAACTCTAAACACGAGTGCTATTAACGATGAGCAAGACTGTGTCAAGGTATTGTTTTTTATCAGCTTATTATGACCTGTTTGCCCATATAGACTACATAGGATGGCTGATCCTATTGACATTCTTTTAAATCATACTCATCCTTTCACTGTTGAAGAGCTAGTGCTGCCATCAGGGCAGTACAGCTGGGATTGCTGTCAAATCCATGGATAAAAGTGGCCCAACAGTGCCTCTGTCACCACAGGACAGGGTTCAGAGCATGTCCTAGCCCATCTATTCACTCCTGACAGTAATATGTATGAGATGACTGCAGTGGATTGGATAAAATACTGCTACACTAGGAAACGGGAGCCATATCAGAAGACCAGCAGTGAGACAGAATCAATGTCCTGTACTGTAGGAGAAAGATCAGTGCGCACCTAGAGCTACTGTTGATTCTGCACAGACACAAACTTCAGGTAACAGGAAATTCAATTCTTCTAAAGACATGTCTGCCAGAAACACATGCATACCCTCACTCGCACTCTACAGCAGTGCAATGTCCGTTCTCAGCATGCATTAGACACTCAAAAGTCTGGCAGGAACTATGATTTTGGTTTGTTAATATTAGATTGTGTAGAGAGAAGGGAATGGGAAGTTGCACATTATATGTGTAAACGAATGAAGGATTCTTTACTTGTCATTATTGTAGGAGACGTTGACTTGGCTCTAAATAGTATGTGTGGTGAAAGTGGGCTACCCTATAGATCAATTCTGTGCGACGAGATAACTTTCAATGCGATTTATGAAGGAAGATAATAGGCTTTAACCTGTGTGTGGCAGTGTGTGACCCCCTTCATAAATCAATTTTGTGTTGCAGGGGTTAATTGGCTATAGATGCTGTGTGTGGTGATTGGGGAATCCATGATAAAACTTTTTGTGGAATAGGAGGGCCTTGTCTATGAATGCTGTTAAGAGGGAATGGAAGTCATTTAATAGATTTAGCTAGTGGGGAATTATTGGCAATGATCAATGTTGAAGTTGGAGGGGGTCCATTTTAGATTAGGCTACTTTCACACATCAGGTTTGTTCATTCCGACTCTTTTTTAAAAAAAACGGAACCGACTAATTTAAAAACCAGAACCGGCTAATTTAAAAACCGGAAGCGGCTAATTTAAAAACTGGATGCGTTTTTTCCCCATTAACGCCGCATGACCCACCGTTCCTTCCGTTTTTTTCCGGATCCGGCGAAAATTTCCATTCCGGCGTCTGTAAAAAAACGTCTATAGTAAATTTTTTTGTCTGCGGCGACAAAACCGGAAGGGCAGGATCTGACGCTACCGGCTTTTTGCTACAATGTAAGTCTATGGGCGCCGGATCCGGAAAAAGACGGTTCTGGTACCCTGATCCGTTTTTTTAATCTGAGCATGCTGAGAAACAATTGCCCGGCCCACAGGACACATATATAAACAATCCCAGTGAGGCCCTCATTACCAGCCAGCAAGAGAGCCTGCCTGCCACAGACTCTGCCAGCAAGCCACAGACTCTGCCAGCCAGCAACAGAGCCAGCCAGCCACAGACTCTGTCAGCCAGCCACAGAGCCTATTAGCCATGTCTTCTTCTGGAAGCCCTCCCCCACGTCGGCAGGGCATTGAGGTAAATAAATGTTTTGTTTTTACTGAATTTTATTTTTGCCCTGTCTATCTTTATCTTATATCTATCTATCTATCCCATATCTATCTATCTATCTATCTATCCCCATATCTATCCCATATCTATCTATATATATATATGTTTTATTAATTAATGTATTTATCAATCTATCATTTTTGTATAACAGGAAGCTGCAGCAAAAGAGATGCTCCCAGGAGAAGATCGAAGGGGTGGAGAGAGACCTGGAGTGGGATCGCAATTGGTAAGTTTCTTGCATGCATCGCAGAACCACAACCTCACACTACACCCAACACATAAAAAACAAAGTTCATTACAGAAATAATACTGCACACAACACATACAAACTGATCATTACAGACATCACACAACATACAACACATGCAAACTGATCATTATAGACATCACAGTGCACACAACACCTAAATATAGTGATGAGCGAATATACTCGCTACTCGAGATTTCTTGAGCATGCTCAGGAGTCCTCCGAGTATTTTTTAGTGCTCGGAGTTTTAGTTTTTGGCGACCACATCTGAATGATTTACATCTGTTAGCCAGCATAAGTACATGTGGGGATTCCCTAGCAACCAGGCAACCCTCACATGTACTTATGCTGGCTAACAGATGTAAATCATGCAGCTGCGGCGCTAAAAACTAAAACTCCGAGCACTAAAAAATACTCGGAGGACCCCCCGACCATTCTCGAGTAACGAGTATATTCGCTCATCACTACTAAAAAACCAACATACAAGCACATAATTTTTTTTTTCTTATTGTCTTCGGATTCTGGTGCCCGATCCAGAGGTCCTCAGAGCGGCTCCCAGGGCCATCGGCGTGCGAGTCAGGGCAGTGGTCATCGGGTAAGCACTTTCTTTTTTTTTTTTTTAACCTTTATGTTGTTTTGAATCTATCTTTTTTTTTTTTTTTCTTTTTTAACAGGCTTCACAGCGTGCTCCCCAGACGGACGGTGAGGAGGCCCAGCTAAATATCGACCTCCTCATCGATCTGATCTGAGAGAGGGAGCCACTGTGGAACATGTGGGTGACCGCCGCCACGCTGATGTAATTGTGACCCGTCGGCTCTGGGAGCAAGTCTGCCAACAGCTTGTAGACAACTGGGAGGACCTTGATGTTCGGGCCCAGAATCAAGCACGTAAGTATACAAAGTTCAGTTATGTTGGTGGATATAAAGTGTTGTATACTAACCAATTTGTGCTTTCACTTTTCAGGCGAGAGAATTGTCAAGCAGTGGCGGTCGATCAGGGATCGCTTCAAGAAGGAGTTCAACAAAGAGATGCGGACCCCGAGTGGATCTGAAGGACGCAGGAGCAAGTATAAATATGCAAGGGCCATGTCGTTCCTCAGGTCAACGATGGTGAGCCAAAGGTAAATATTACCCACCCCATTTAATAACAAATGTTTACATGTTTAACCCCTTTTTGGTGTTTCAGCCAGGGCCATGCAATATCAATATATTATGTATTTTTTTCTCTTTGTTCCACAGCATCGTCGGCAGCACTCGGACACCTGCAGCAGAGGTGAACCCTTCTGGGGCGATCCCTCAGGAGTCCGCCACCGCCGGATACTTTGACAGTCCCGGCCCCTCTGCACCTTCCCAGCCTTCCTTTACATCTGATCCCTCGGTCCCATCCACCAACGCTGGAGCATCTTGGCCGCCTGCGTTGCATGAATCTGCTGGTGAGGATATAGCTTTTCCTGTACCCCACCCCTCTGATGCTGCTACCTCTAGTACACCTGTGGCTTCGGGGCGGCAGCGCCAGAGGGGTCAGGTACAGAGCTATGCGCCCGAGTTCTTTCACCTGAATGCAGGTTTTAATTTGATAAACAAAAGTATTCTTGAGTTGCATACACTTCTGCAATGGATGCATTCAGATGTCAATCACCGAACCACACTTTTTTCCGGTGGTACTCGAGCGCATGGATAAGCGATCTCCTAATCAGAAGATGCAAGTAATGCAATCGTGCCAGTCTGCTCTAGCGCTTGTTACCTCCTAAGCCACCACATCTGGCCCCTCTCCAGCTACTGTCCCTCCAGCCACTACCAGCATCCTGTCCCTGACCTGTACCAGGATCCTGCCCCTGACCCATACCAGCATCCTGACCCATCCCAGCATGCTGCCCATGCCCCATCCCAGCATCCTGCCCATGCCCCGTCCCAGCATCCTGACCCGTACCAAATCCCGCCCCATACCAGTTCCCACCATCATCTGCGCCTCCTCTCCCTGCCCACTACTACCAGTCTCCTTCACCCATCATGCCACTATCACAACACTCTTCTCCACCCATCACCTCTTCTGCCTCCCAATCCATCCACTCCACCCCTCCAACATTCCAAATACTACTCCCGGCTTCATGTCCACCCCTTCTCTTTCTTTCTCCACCCCCTCGCCTGTTTTACCTACTGATCCTTCACCATCACATTCCTTTCCACACTCCCAATGTCGAAGTGTCCCAATCTGACAGCCCCTCCAGCAATATCTCCACCCCGAACTATGCAAACTTATAAAAATTATATTTCTTAAAAAATGTTGTTTAATAAAATTATATGTGTTAAAAATTTGTCTTTTATTTATAAGGTATAAGGTTAAATAAGTTGGGTAAAACAAGGTTTAATAATGTGGTTAAAGGGAAAATACTTTGGGTACAACCCAAAAAGCTACACAACTTGGGTAAAATACTTTGGGTTACAAGGTCCAAGACAAATTGTTCAAACTCTCTCATCCTGCCAATCTACTCTTCCGTCAGGTGAAATAAAGTATTCTGAAAATTTGTCCCTCAATCTGGAAACTGACACAGAACTTCTATACGTAATGTTGTGGTAATCAGCCAAGGTGGTTTCTTCAGAGTGGTCTTCAATGGAAATATGTTCCTTGCATAGCACATAATTGTGCAGGACTACACACGCTTTCACCACCTCATCAACAGTCTCAGTCTTGATGTTTATAGCTGTCAATAGAACTCGCCATTTGGCGGTCAAAAGCGCACTCCACCATTCTGCGTTCTCGTGAGGCGGTAATTAAAAATTTGTTTAGTTTACATTATTCCACTACTGGAGTAGGGTTTCAGCAGGTGTTCCGACAGCTGGAAGGCTTCATCCCCAACACAAACAAAAGGCATGGTGGCCCAGAGGTTTGAGGCAGTGGTCTTGGGGGGAATTGGAAGGTGTTTCCATACAGATGATGGCCCATAGCAGGCAATTTGAAAACTTGGGAATCATTGGAGCGGCCATACACCCCAATGCCCACCACTATAAACTTGTATTCCGCGTCTGCGATGGCCATAAGCAGAATAGAGAAGTATTTTTTATAGTTACATAGTAACATAGTTATTAAGGCTGAAGGAAGACTTTAAGTCCATTTAGGTCAACCCATAGCCTAACCTAACATGATGATCCAGAGGAAGGCAAAAAAAAACACTACTGAATGTCCATAGAAAAATAGATTGTGCCTCAAAAACAACACTCGCAAAGAATCAAAACAACAAAATCCAAAATCTTTATTACAAAAATAAGTTAAAAAAACCTAATCGGTGACAGGGCTAAAAAAACCTCCATAGGGAAGGACCAACAGCATGGCAGACGCGACAAATGAGTATACATGAATCATACAAAATGTAAATTACCTAACAGTGTATAGCAAAAAATAAATGTATAATAAATATACAGACAATAAGTCCAACTGCAAGTAATATAAATGTATACAGATCAGCGGAAGATAAATAACCCTCACCTAACAACAAGGGAACCCAAAAAATATAGTAACCATGTATAAATATACACAGTGTCAATGTGCAAAGTGACACTGTCAGGCCATAATGGTATAATGCAGAGAGAAATATACACAAGCTGTAGCCATAAGTAAAAGAATGGCAATCTGATAGCGCAGGTAATCAGCTAAAGAATAACTAAAAGTGCCCCCTGGTATGGCCAGATATCAGGAGAAAGTGCCCAAAAAGGGTATAACACCATGAGACAAAGTACAGATGCTGCCACAGAGTAAACAGGAATGGCAATATAACACGGCAGATACACAAGTAATAGGCCAAATGGTTAGCACCAGTGGTGCCAAGTAGTAGTTGAAAATGTGGGGGAGCTTACCGCCGGAGTACACTGCGTCTGGTGTCCTTCCCTCCCACCCAATGGGTGCCGTTTCGCTGCTCGCTTCTTCCGGGGGCGTGTGAGGTGAGGGGTGCTGACGCTGTATAAATGGGCCATGAGCGATCGTGATAGGATGCGCCTCCCGAAATAACGGCGCATGCGTCAAGACGAATCATCCCCGTAGGAAAAAGTGACTTCCGGGAGATGCCTGTTGGAATGCAGTGACAAGCACTGCGGTCACATGATAGGCACTCCCGAAAGTCCTGGGGAATCAGACCCAGCGCATGCACACCCAGGAGGAAAGTGGAGAGAATAGAAAGAGATAGAGCCTGCAAAAGCTGGCGAACGTATATCCCCCAGGAGGAAGCTGTCGTGAAACGCGCGTCGGGGTTTGTGGAAAGCGGCGTGCCATGTGCGGCTGGAAGCGAGAAGCACCTCACAATTAGGTAATATGTATATGTGTGGGTCTTTTTGTACCCATTATTTAGGCATGCGTTAATGTACACAGGTGACTGATTACACGGCATTTAAATCCATCTGGGACCGGGTAATGGGCGCATTGTTTATTTATGTATTTATGAGTGGCCATATCGCTCTATTATAGTTCTTAGTATTGCTTGCTAGCTTGTTCATAGCACCATATGGAAATCTTTGATATAGAGCGTACTTACCTCATGCGGTGTTGAAATCAGGGCGTGCAGCGGCTCTGCATCGTTGGTTTATCGCAGCTAGTGTTGTCAACACTTGGTATGTGTTGGAATACATCTATCCAGTGTATGTTGTGTGGCCAAATTCAGCTTTTGATATTTTGGAGCTATTTACCCTCACGGCAACAAACGCTTATGTATAACGGGCTGTGCTGTCTATATTATTATTAGTCCAGCGGTCACGGCACCAATAGTAGTTGATTTGACATTTTAGAGCCGTGTATCCATACGGCAGCAAGCGCGTAGTTATAACAGGCTGCCCTGTGTTTATAATCATTAATCCTATAGTTACGGTATCAACAGTAGCTAGTCTGTCATCTTAAAGCTATTTACTCATACGGCGGCAAGCGCTTATTTCTATCAGGCGGCTCGGTTTATATAATTATTAATCCAGCGGTCACGGCACTAATAATAGCTGGTTTGATATTTTGGGGGTATTTACCCATATGGCAATTAACGCCTATTCATAATAGACTGCCCTGACTATATAATCATCAGTCCAGTAGTTGTTGTACTAGCTGGGGTTTAAGTAGGGGATTCTCCGATGGTGTATGCAAATCATCACCAAGTAGCACTTTAAACGAAATTATTAATTGTAGACTCTATACTCTTTGCGCCTTTTGGCAGTATCTATTTTGATATAAACTATACCGTGAATAAGGCATTTGCAATAGTGTGCCCAGCGCCTGTGCGCAGTAATTTGCTTTAGTGCTCTCTAGTGCCTGTTTTTTAGCATGCCTTTAATAGAAATGATACAATCTATATCTTCATTAAATTACTTAGATGTATGGAATTAGTGCATAGATTGGTATTATCAGGTAATAAAGAATAAATACTAAACTTTATCAAGAATTTTCTTAGCATGCTTTAGTGCCAAATACAACATGTTTACTTATATGAATATTACCTAGTGCTTTCCTAGAATTCTATAAACGCCTATTTCCAGTGTATATTGTGCATGGTTTTGAGGCATTGTTTTATTAAGTGTATTGTTTGTGTTAATAAATTTCTAACTTTTTATTAAAAAAATATATGGCACTCTTTTTGATTCGACATGCAGCTTAATATCTGCTTAGTGGATCAGTATGTTTAGTGTTGTATCGGAGTGTTACCCATCCTAAGTGTGTGGTAATGGGTTTGGGTTATATGTTTACATAATGGTATAATGCCAAGAGAAATATACACAAGCTGTAGCCATAAGTGAAAGAATGGCAATCTGATAGCGCAGGTAATCAGCTAAAGAATAACTAAAAGTGCCCCCTGGTATGGCCAGATATCAGGAGAAAGTGCCCAAAAAGGGTATAACACCATGAGACAAAGTACAGATGCTGCCACAGAGTAAACAGGAATGGCAATATAACACGGCAGATACACAAGTAATAGGCCAAATGGTTAGCACCAGTGGTGCCAAGTGGTAGGTGAAAATGTGGGGGATATTACCGCCAGAGTACACTGCGTCCGGTAAACGGGCGCCGTTTCGCTGCTCGCTTCTTCCGGGGGCGTGTGAGGTGAGGGGTGCTGACGCTGTATAAATGGGCCGTGAGCGATCGTGATAGGATGCGCCTCCCGAAATAACGGCGCATGCGTCAGGACGAATCATCCCCGTAGGAAAAAGTGACTTCTGGGAGATGCCTGTTGGAACGCAGTGACACGCACTGCGGTCACATGATAGGCACTCCCGGAAGTCCTGGGGAATCAGACCCAGCGCATGCGCACCCAGGAGGAAAGTGGAGAGAATAGAAAGAGATAGAGCCCGCAAAAGCTGGCAAACGTATATGGAGTGCAACCAAGTTAAAAGATGGAGTAATACGGGGACATCCATGGTATGAAATGAAAAATATTACTGTGAACCAATAAAGAAAAAGAATAGAAAAGGAGAAAGTGCCCAGGATGCGCGTGTAATGTTTATTAATAAACATCTTTGTATGAAATGAATCTAAAAATACATAATATGAACACAATATGTGTAAACCGTGAAAATATATAAATATATGAACAAATATAAAAACGCTAATATCTATAAAATAGCGATAAATATGTTATGCAAAAAATACATGTAGAAAAATATATATGTGATAATATAAATATTGATTAAATAATTTATCGGTATACCAGCACATGTATTATAATAAATTACACCCATTAATAATATATAGAAAAGACAACAATACATTAACGGCAAAATACATAACTACATAAAGATGACATAAAAAATATATATTTAAAATATTAATAATAAATATTATACCAGGTGATATAAAAGGATTTTTTTTTGGGTGTCCAATATATATATTTATATATATATATATATATATATATATATATATATATATATATATATATATATATATATACATATATATATATACAGTTAGGGCCAGAAATATTTGGACAGTGACACAATTTTCGCGATTTGGGCTCTGCATGCCACCACATTGGATTTGAAATGAAACCTCTACAACAGAATTCAAGTGCAGATTGTAACGTTTAATTTGAAGGGTTGAACAAAAATATCTGATAGAAAATGTAGGAATTGTACACATTTCTTTACAAACACTCCACATTTTAGGAGGTCAAAAGTAATTGGACAAATAAACATAACCCAAACAAAATATTTTTATTTTCAATATTTTGTTGCAAATCCTTTGGAGGCAATCACTGCCTTAAGTCTGGAACCCATGGACATCACCAAACGCTGGGTTTCCTCCTTCTTAATGCTTTGCCAGGCCTTTACAGCCGCAGCCTTCAGGTCTTGCTTGTTTGTGAGTCTTTCCGTCTTAAGTCTGGATTTGAGCAAGTGAAATGCATGCTCAATTGGGTTTAGATCTGGAGATTGACGTGGCCATTGCAGAATGTTCCACTTTTTGGCACTCATGAACTCCTTGGTAGCTTTGGCTGTATGCTTGGGGTCATTGTCCATCTGTACTATGAAGCACCGTCCAATCAACTTTGCAGCATTTGGCGGAATCTGGGCTGAAAGTATATCCCGGTACACTTCAGAATTAATCCGGCTACTCTTGTCTGCTCTTATGTCATCAATAAACACAAGTGACCCAGTGCCATTGAAAGCCATGCATGCCCATGCCATCACGTTGCCTCCACCATGTTTTACAGAGGATGTGGTGTGCCTTGGATCATGTGCCGTTCCCTTTCTTCTCCAAACTTTTTTCTTCCCATCATTCTGGTACAGGTTGATCTTTGTCTTATCTGTCCATAGAATACTTTTCCAGAACTGAGCTGGCTCTTGAGGTGTTTTTCTGCAAATTTAACTCTGGCCTGTCTATTTTTGTTATTGATGAATGGTTTGCATCTAGATGTGAACCCTTTGTATTTACTGTCATGGAGTCTTCTCTTTACTGTTGACTTAGAGACAGATACACCTACTTCACTGAGAGTGTTCTGGACTTCAGTTGATGTTGTGAACGGGTTCTTCTTCACCAAATTAAGTATGCGGCTATCATCCACCACTGTTGTCATCCGTGGACGCCCAGGCCTTTTTGAGTTCCCAAGCTCATCAGTCAATTCCTTTTTTCTCAGAATGTACCCAACTGTTGATTTTGCTACTCCAAGCATGTCTGCTATCTCTCTGATGGATTTTTTCTTTTTTTTCAGCCTCAGGATGTTCTGCTTCACCTCAATTGAGAGTTCCTTTGACCGCATGTTGTCTGCTCACAGCAACAGCTTCCAAATGCAAAACCACACACCTGGAATCCACCCCTGACCTTTTAACTACTTCATTGATTACAGGTTAACGAGGGAGACGCCTTCAGAGTTAATTGCAGCCCTTAGAGTCCATTGTCCAATTACTTTTGGTCCCTTGAAAAAGAGGACGCTATGCATTACAGAGCTATGATTCCTAAACCCTTTCTCCGATTTGGATGTGGAAACTATCATATTGCAGCTGGGAGTGTGCACTTTCAGCCCATATTATATATATAATTGTATTTCTGAACATGTTTTTGTAAACAGCTAAAATAACAAAACTTGTGTCACTGTCCAAATATTTCTGGCCCTAACTGTATATATATATATATATAGGGTGTGCATAAATAACTCCATTCGTCCCTGATAGATTCTTCCACTTGATCCTCCAAAGGCCATTTTTAAGATAATTGGCATCATCCTTGCCATTTGTAGCGGGAATAAATATATTAATATTTCTCATAACACGGTGTGTTATCCCATATTCAAACTCTCCTATCACGAACGCTTCTGTAAAGAAAAAATATATTAAAACCAAATAAAAAAAACAATGACTAACAACAATAAATTAAAAAGGAACCCCTAACCTACATTCAGGAAAATTACCATTGGAAACAACCAACTATGCTATAAGAAGGCATTGAAACCCAAGTTTTCATTAAGGCCTTGTGGTGTGAGTGTGCCGAGACGAAAAATCCATCTGCTGTCATATTGAGCCAGCACTTGGCCTAAATCTCCTCCCCTAATACCAAGATCGACCTGATCAATTCCCCAAATAACTATCCCTCTTGGATTACATTGATGGTGGGCCTTAAAGTGCCTGGGGAGGGTTTTAAGTATGTAGACGTCTTCAACTGTTGCTGCTTTCTATATGTCTCTTACATGTTCTCTCACCCTTATTTTAAGTTCTCGAGTGGTGAGACCAATATAGATCATATTACAAGGACATTTGGCATAGTAGATGACGTCTAGTGATGCGCATGTCAGAAGTTTTCTAATCTCGTATTTTTTGGATCCATTCCAATTAGAAAAGGAGGATGATTTGCGCAGATTTAGGCAAGCTTTACAAAAGCCACAAGGAAAGAACCCATCCTGCAAGGTCTTCTTCTTGGTCTTCCGATTCGAATCATAGTGGCTATGAACTAGCAAGTCTTTGATGTTCTGACTACGCTTGGCTACCATCTGTGGAGATGCAGGAATCACTTCCCATAACATGGAATCTGATTTCAAAATATCCCAATGTTTTCTCAGGATGCTCCTAAGTTCATCCCACTGATTATTAAAATTTGAAATGAATCTCACTGGCTCCCCAGTGTTAGAGTGACACTTTTTAAGAGGGGGATGGATCAGTCTTGCACGAGGGGTGTTGATGGCTCTCTTATAACCTCGTCTGATTGATTTTTTACTGTACCCTATATTCGTGAATCTCCATGCCAAATCTACCGCCTGATCTTCAAAGGTCTCTTGTTGGGAACACATTCTTCGAGCCCGAAGAAATTGACCAATCGGTATTCCTCTAATCGTGGAAGCAGGATGTGATGAGGAATAATGCAGTAAAGAATTAGTGGAAGTAGGCTTCCTATACAAATCTGAAGACACAAAAGAGAATAGTAAAACCAAAAACACTCAGTTTGAAAAAATGTTGCAGTAATCCGCAAGTGCTAGTAAAAGATGTAAAAAACAGGGTATTTGGTTGATACGTTTTTTGCAAAAAATGTATACTAAGCTGCTCTACCAATCTTCACGGTATACCCTTATCAGAGCAGTCCTAACTAATGTATGCAATCCCTATCTGATGTATTTAAAAACCTGATCATCTGTATATAACCTGTGTGAACAGGGTTCAGAGAGGAAAAATCCATGTGTGCATACAGGGTATAACAGCTTTTGTGCAGATAGCCCAAGAGGAGTGGTGGAACTCCCCAGTCTTGTAGACACAAGAGAACAATTATGGAAACAGGAACACATGGGCTACTTGCACAGTGAACAAGTCTGTATGATCATGTTCACACACCACCAAGAAACCTGAAGACACAAAAGAGAATAGTAAAACCAAAAACACTCAGTTTGAAAAAATGTTGCAGTAATCCGCAAGTGCTAGTAAAAGATGTAAAAAACAGGGTATTTGGTTGATACGTTTTTTGCAAAAAATGTATACTAAGCTGCTCTACCAATCTTCACGGTATACCCTTATCAGAGCAGTCCTAACTAATGTATGCAATCCCTATCTGATGTATTTAAAAACCTGATCATCTGTATATAACCTGTGTGAACAGGGTTCAGAGAGGAAAAATCCATGTGTGCATACAGGGTATAACAGCTTTTGTGCAGATAGCCCAAGAGGAGTGGTGGAACTCCCCAGTCTTGTAGACACAAGAGAACAATTATGGAAACAGGAACACATGGGCTACTTGCACAGTGAACAAGTCTGTATGATCATGTTCACACACCACCAAGAAACCTGAAGACACAAAAGAGAATAGTAAAACCAAAAACACTCAGTTTGAAAAAATGTTGCAGTAATCCGCAAGTGCTAGTAAAAGATGTAAAAAACAGGGTATTTGGTTGATACGTTTTTTGCAAAAAATGTATACTAAGCTGCTCTACCAATCTTCACGGTATACCCTTATCAGAGCAGTCCTAACTAATGTATGCAATCCCTATCTGATGTATTTAAAAACCTGATCATCTGTATATAACCTGTGTGAACAGGGTTCAGAGAGGAAAAATCCATGTGTGCATACAGGGTATAACAGCTTTTGTGCAGATAGCCCAAGAGGAGTGGTGGAACTCCCCAGTCTTGTAGACACAAGAGAACAATTATGGAAACAGGAACACATGGGCTACTTGCACAGTGAACAAGTCTGTATGATCATGTTCACACACCACCAAGAAACCTGAAGACACAAAAGAGAATAGTAAAACCAAAAACACTCAGTTTGAAAAAATGTTGCAGTAATCCGCAAGTGCTAGTAAAAGATGTAAAAAACAGGGTATTTGGTTGATACGTTTTTTGCAAAAAATGTATACTAAGCTGCTCTACCAATCTTCACGGTATACCCTTATCAGAGCAGTCCTAACTAATGTATGCAATCCCTATCTGATGTATTTAAAAACCTGATCATCTGTATATAACCTGTGTGAACAGGGTTCAGAGAGGAAAAATCCATGTGTGCATACAGGGTATAACAGCTTTTGTGCAGATAGCCCAAGAGGAGTGGTGGAACTCCCCATTCTTGTAGACACAAGAGAACAATTATGGAAACAGGAACACATGGGCTACTTGCACAGTGAACAAGTCTGTATGATCATGTTCACACACCACCAAGAAACCTGAAGACACAAAAGAGAATAGTAAAACCAAAAACACTCAGTTTGAAAAAATGTTGCAGTAATCCGCAAGTGCTAGTAAAAGATGTAAAAAACAGGGTATTTGGTTGATACGTTTTTTGCAAAAAATGTATACTAAGCTGCTCTACCAATCTTCACGGTATACCCTTATCAGAGCAGTCCTAACTAATGTATGCAATCCCTATCTGATGTATTTAAAAACCTGATCATCTGTATATAACCTGTGTGAACAGGGTTCAGAGAGGAAAAATCCATGTGTGCATACAGGGTATAACAGCTTTTGTGCAGATAGCCCAAGAGGAGTGGTGGAACTCCCCAGTCTTGTAGACACAAGAGAACAATTATGGAAACAGGAACACATGGGCTACTTGCACAGTGAACAAGTCTGTATGATCATGTTCACACACCACCAAGAAACCTGAAGACACAAAAGAGAATAGTAAAACCAAAAACACTCAGTTTGAAAAAATGTTGCAGTAATCCGCAAGTGCTAGTAAAAGATGTAAAAAACAGGGTATTTGGTTGATACGTTTTTTGCAAAAAATGTATACTAAGCTGCTCTACCAATCTTCACGGTATACCCTTATCAGAGCAGTCCTAACTAATGTATGCAATCCCTATCTGATGTATTTAAAAACCTGATCATCTGTATATAACCTGTGTGAACAGGGTTCAGAGAGGAAAAATCCATGTGTGCATACAGGGTATAACAGCTTTTGTGCAGATAGCCCAAGAGGAGTGGTGGAACTCCCCAGTCTTGTAGACACAAGAGAACAATTATGGAAACAGGAACACATGGGCTACTTGCACAGTGAACAAGTCTGTATGATCATGTTCACACACCACCAAGAAACCTGAAGACACAAAAGAGAATAGTAAAACCAAAAACACTCAGTTTGAAAAAATGTTGCAGTAATCCGCAAGTGCTAGTAAAAGATGTAAAAAACAGGGTATTTGGTTGATACGTTCCTGTTTCCTATACAAATCTGTTGTGATGGTTACATCATCTAGAACCTCAATTTTTAAATCCAGGAAATCCAGTTTCCTACCGCATTTGTAAGTTAAGTGGATATTCAAAGAGTTGTCATTAAGTTTATCCATGAGACTATGTAATTCCTCCATCATCCCCTCCCACACAAACCATATATCATCGATATATCGCATCCATCCCTGAACTTTATCCATTTCAGGGATGGTGCCGTCTTGGAAAATACTTCTCTCCCAAGCCTCCATAAATAAGTTGGCATAAGAGGGGGTACAGACAGCCCCCATAGCTGTGCCTTGTAGTTGGAGGTATGTCTGATTATTGAATGTGAAGATGTTATGAGTTAAGACGTATTCCAAAAGAATAAGGATCAATTCGATCAGCTCGGGCATGAAATTGGTGCATCTTAGATAAAAAGCCACTGCACGGAGGCCGTCCTGATGTTTGATTGACGTATATAATGCCTCGACGTCTGATGTCACCATGATCATATTATCCTCTAAACTAAGACTATCCAGTCTCTGTAAGGCGGCCGTTGTGTCATGTATGAAGTAGGGTAATGTGGACACAAGGGGTTTTAAGTACCAATCAATGAAATTACAAATAATTTCATTGAGTCCCCCATTACCGGCCACAATTGGTCTGCCGGGTGGGTCCAAAGAATTTTTGTGCAATTTTGGGATCAAATAGAATGTAGGTAATTTAGGATGTAAATTACGAATTGAATCTACCATCTTTTTTTAAATAATTCCTTGGTCCCAAGCTTTGTCCAGAATGCTAACCAACTTGGTTTGGAAGTTAAGGGTTGGATTAAAATTCAATTTTTTATATCCTGAGGGAGCATAACATATTTATCGCTATTTTACAGATATTAGCGTTTTTTTATTTGTTCATATATTTATATATTTTCACGGTTTACATATATTGTGTTTATATTATGTATTTTTTAGATTAATTTCATACAAAGATATGTTTATTAATAAACATTACACGCGTATCCTGGGCACTTTCTCCTTTTCTATTCTTTTTCTTTTTTCTTTATTGGTTCACAGTAATATTTTTCATTTCATACCATGGATGTCCCCGTATTACTCCATCTTTTAACTTGGTTGCACTCCATATACGTTCGCCAGCTTTTGCAGGCTCTATCTCTTTCTATTCTCTCCACTTTCCTCCTGGGTGTGCATGCGCTGGGTCTGATTCCCCAGGACTTCCGGGAGTGCCTATCATGTGACCGCAGTGCTTGTCACTGCATTCCAACAGGCATCTCCCGGAAGTCACTTTTTCCTACGGGGATGATTCGTCTTGACGCATGCGCCGTTATTTCGGGAGGCGCATCCTATCACGATAGCTCACGGCCCATTTATACAGCGTCAGCACCCCTAACCTCACACGCCCCCGGAAGAAGCGAGCAGCGAAACGGCACCCATTGGGTGGGAGGGAAGGACACCAGACGCAGTGTACTCTGGCGGTAAGCTCCCCCACATTTTCAACTACTACTTGGCACCACTGGTGCTAACCATTTGGCCTATTACTTGTGTATCTGCCGTGTTATATTGCCATTCCTGTTTACTCTGTGGCAGCATCTGTACTTTGTCTCATGGTGTTATACCCTTTTTGGGCACTTTCTCCTGATATCTGGCCATACCAGGGGGCACTTTTAGTTATTCTTTAGCTGATTACCTGCGCTATCAGATTGCCATTCTTTCACTTATGGCTACAGCTTGTGTATATTTCTCTCTGCATTATACCATTATGGCCTGACAGTGTCACTTTGCACATTGACACTGTGTATGTTTATACATGGTTACTATATTTTTTGGTTCCCTTGTTGTTAGGTCAGGGTTATTTAGCTTCCGCTGATCTGTATACATTTATATTACTTGCAGTTGGACTTATTGTCTGTATATTTATTATACACTAGATGGCAGCCCGATTCTAAAGAATCGGGAGTCTAGAATCCATATATACTTTATTTATTCAAATGTAAGAATAATACAATTAATAAATAATAGTAAGAAGGAACAAAAATAATAGGCAGTATATGGAGAAAACACCAAACAAAAGTTCAAAATTGGTGTGAAAATGTCACTGAACCACTTCACAACTAAATATATATAGTTTTGGTAAATGGTATTATCATTTTTTTGACGAAATTCGGCAGGAGCTTGAAGAGCAACGTCACTGGGCCCGCCTCCACGCAGAAGAAACTTGCTGTGAGGTAAAAATTCAAAAATCACACCAAAATGGCGGGCGGAGTGTGTCACAGTACGGCACGTTTCTGATTGGTCGCTCGCAGCAGGCGGCAACCAATCAGACACTGGACACTGTTGACGTCACTTATCTCCGGACATTAGCTCCGGACATTAGCTCCGGACATTAGCTCCGGACAGGAAGTTGGCACAAATTGCAGGAAGTAGTATTCTAGGCAATTATATATTAGATTTATTTTTTTCTATACACTGTTAGATAATTTACATTTTGTATGATTCATGTATACTCATTTGTCGCATCTGCCATGCTGTTGGTCCTTCCCTATGGAGGTTTTTTTAGCCCTGTCACTGATTAGGTTTTTTTAACTTATTTTTGTAATAAAGATATCATTTTAAATTTACCCTCTGCCTTATCACTTTTTTTCCATGGGCTATGATACCATCATGGATTTTGTTGTTTTGATTCTATGCGAGTGTTGTTTTTGAGGCACAATATATTTTTCTATGGACATTCAGTAGTAATATATCTTTTCTGTTTTGCGTGACAGCTTTTTATCCTAGATATATAATATGGACTTCAAAGCTAAGGATAAAGACTGGCAGTCCAAAGCATCGGACCTATTCAAACAGGGCACCTCCTCAGGAACCCAGGAAACGACCACTGCTAATAAGGATCTTATGAAATCCTATAAAAATGCTCTCTACAAAAAAACCCGCCTTTGGTGGAATAAATCATCGTTGGAAAATTACTTGGACAAACAGATAATACCACGGGGTCTCCGTGTCCAGATATATCCCTCATTTGAATTAGGAGATGACACACTCATAAAAAGGTGGATATCTGCGGCTATGACATGTTTGTTTGACTTTATGCAAATCATTGTTGACAAAAACTCCCAGTCCTTAAAAATCCTTGATGAGGAAATTGATGAAATGGAAAAAAAATATTTTAAAACAGATACCTGTAGATAGTTTTGATAATACTCTAGCAGAAATTAATAAAGAGGTGGACAAAAGGGAAAGTAACATCAGCCAAAACAAACTGAAAAAACTACAACGAGATCTTAAGGACTATGAAAATGATAAAATTTACCGATGGCAATATAAAAATGTAAGAAAAACTAATAAAGAAGATATAGAGGGAAGCAGGCCAGATTTGCCTCAAGAAAGAACAGTATCAGAGAGTTCTTGTGCTTCAACATCTGATAACCATAACACTTCGACAAGCGAGAGTGAGAATTATGTCAGAGAGAGAAGACCTCGTAGGGGTAATCAAAGGAATGAGAAACGTCTACACGACATCTTTACAAGAACTAAGGGGAAGAAATCGTCTGGAGAACAATATAAGGTAGTTAACTTGTCACAACATATGATAACAGAGACGCAATTGCGTCTTCTAGAAAAAGGACTAACGTTCTCTTCCTCATGCCGTTTAGACCCGTTTACAGCGGTAAAAGACCTACACCTGTTCGCCAGGAAATTAATCTTTAAAAAGTTCCACTACAAGAAAGAGATTGAGGACATGACTACGACATGCGAGGAAAGTGAAGCTTTACAAATCTTGGAATCATTACTGGATGAAAATACAACCTCAACAACAGTAAGTACCTTCCCTGATAGCCTTCTAGGTAAATAAAAAAAAATTCCACCGCTTAGTACTTGTTCTGCTATAAAAATATTTACCAAAATGGTTACAGCAGATATTGAGGGCCTAGCATCTAAGCCTACATATAATACTAATATCACTCGAGAAGAGAAACAGGCTCTGAGGGAATTCCTGATGTTGTATTTAAAGAAGCAGATAAGGGTGGGAATTTGGTCATTTGGCCCATTGACCAATAAGAGAGGCAAGCTTACAAATTATTGAATGCTCCCTCAGGATATAAAAAATTTAATTTTAATCCAACCCTTAACTTCCAAACCAAGTTGGTTAGCATTCTGGACGAAGCTTGGGACCAAGGAATTATTTCAAAAAAGATGGTAGATTCAATTCGTAATTTACATCCTAAATTACCTACATTCTATTTGATCCCAAAATTGCACCAATATTCTTTGGACCCACCCGGCAGACCAATTGTGGCCGGTAATGGGGGACTCAATGAAATTATTTGTAATTTCATTGATTGGTACTTAACCCTGCTGTTCTGTTGGTCAAAAATGACCGACTTTGAACTTCAATATTCTTTAAAATATTCAAGATGCGGCTCTGAAACCCGTGGCCGACCGACCCATCCTCATTTAAGTCAATCAACCAAAAGTTTCAGAACCGCATCTTGAACACCCCAAAAAATACCAAAGTTCAAAATAGGTCTCCCCAGACCGAACAGAACAGCAGGGTTAAAACCCCTTGTGTCCACATTACCCTCCTTCATACAAGACACAACGGCCGCCCTACAGAGACTGGATAGTCTTAGTTTAGGGGATAATATGATCATGGTGACATCAGACGTCGAGGCATTATATACCTCAATCAAACATCAGGACGGCCTCCGTGCAGTGGCTTTTTATCTAAGATCCACCAATTTTATGCCCGAACTGATCGAATTGATCCTTATTCTTTTGGAATACGTCTTGTGACAAAACACTCTGGGATCGCCTTTGCTGGGGTCAAAGGACACGTGGTTTGTGCATTGAATCTGAGGCGTACAGCAGGTTTCTGAGCAGGCTGACCTCAGGTCAGATTTATTAACGTGAAAGCAACACAAAAAACAAAACATAAAAATAAACCCTAGCCTGTCCGGCACTAACTAAACAAATACGTTGCTATCTCAACAACTGGGGGGGCTTCTCCCACCCAGCTAACATCATACAGATCTTGAGCAGAGCTCTTCACTCACGTTTGTCTCACACAGGCAGGCAATCTGTGTGCCCCAGGCAGACACTGGAAACACCCAGCTGGTCATCTTTTATTCCTGCAATCATTAACCCATTAGCACCCTGAAGATACTGAGTGGCCTAATTCACATAGGACAAACACCTGGGCGAGATATACCTGCCTCCATCTACCACACCAGCATGAGTCTTACATATCCCCCCCCCTTGCTCAGACCACTCCGGTCGAGCAAGAACACTTTTGAAACAGTGCACTCGGGATAGGGCATCGGCGTTCCCCATCTGCACCCCAGGTCGGTGCTCCACCGTAAAAGAGTAAGCCTGCAGGGCAAGGAACCACCTGGTTACCCGACTATTACGGTCCTTGTGGAGGTGCATCCACTTGAGAGGGGCATGGTCTGTGACCAGCCTAAACTTCCTACCAGCCAGGTAATACTTGAGGGAGTCGAGAGCCCATTTAATGGCTAGGCACTCTTTTTCAACCACGGCATACCTCTGCTCATGTACATTAAGTTTCCGACTGAGATAGAGGACCGGGTGTTCGACTCCGTCCCTCACCTGGGAAAGTACAGCTCCGACACCAGTATCAGAGGCATCAGTTTGTACCACAAACTCGCTGCTGAAATCAGGAGTCACTAGTACGGGCTGAGAGCACAAAGCCCGTTTCAGGCTGTGGAAGGCCTCTTCAGCAGCTGAGGTCCATTTTACCATGACGGAACCCTTCCCCTTGGTAAGATCCGTCAAGGGAGTAGCCATGGCTGCAAAATTGGGTATGAACCGGCGATAATAGCCGGCAATCCCCAGGAAAGCCTGCACTTGTTTCTTGTTCACTGGTTGTGGCCAGCCCTGAATTGCCTGTATTTTGTCGATCTGGGGTTTAACCACTCCTCGGCCAATCACGTAGCCCAAGTATCGGGCTTCTTCAAGCCCGATGTGGCATTTCTTGGGGTTTGCCGTTAAACCTGCATCTCGCAGGTCATCAATCACGGCTTGTACCTTCTGGAGATGAGTTTCCCAGTCCATGCTGTAAATTACGATGTCATCCAGGTAGGCAGAAGCGTACTGTCTGTGAGGCCTCAAGACTCGATCCATCAATCTCTGGAACGTTGCGGGAGCTCCGTGAAGTCCAAACGGCATATAGACATACTGGAACAGACCTTCCGGTGTAGCAAATGCCGTGTTCTCTCTGGCCGCCTCGGCCAGAGGAATCTGCCAGTACCCCTTTGTTAAATTCAGGGTCGTAATGTGTCGGGCTTTACCAAGCCGGTCGATCAACTCATCGACCCGGGGCATAGGGTACGCATCAAATTTAGAAACTGCATTCAGTTTCCTAAAGTCATTACAAAACCTGGATGGAGCCATCCGGTTTAGGTATCAACACAATTGGACTGGACCAGGCGCTGTGTGACTCCTCAATGACTCCTAAGTCCAACATTGCCATCACTTCCCGGGAGACGGCTTCACGGCGGGCTTCCGGAATCCGGTAGGGCTTCACATGAACAGTGACGCCAGGCTCTGTGACAATCTCATGTTTCACCAACTTCGTCCGGCCAGGTTTTTCGGAGAAAAACTGTCGGTTCTGTAACAAAAATTGCTTAACCTCAGATTTTTGTCGTTCTGAGAGAGTCTCAGCAACCTGCACCTCTGGTACAGTAGGTGAACAAACCGGACGGGGCAGATCCGCCGTTAGGGCAGAGCGGTCTTTCCAGGATTTTATCAGATTCACATGATAAATCTGTTCCGGTTTTCTCTTACCCGGCTGGTACACTTTATAGTTCACTTCACCAACTCTTTCTCGGACCTCAAATGGGCCCTGCCATTTCGCCAGGAATTTACTATCCACCGTAGGGATTAGGACCAACACCCTATCGCCGGGTGCAAATGTACGGACCTTAGCGCCTCTATCATAACTTTGCCTCTGGTCCCTAACAATGGGCATGACAGCGGCAATACGATCCTGCATTTGGGTTACATGGTTGATCACCGTTTTAAAGGGAGTGACTTGACCTTCCCAGGTTTCTTTTGCGACGTCCAGCAGTCCCCGGGGACGACGGGCGTACAACAGTTCGAAAGGCGAAAATCCTGTGGAAGACTGGGGAACTTCCCTAATGGCAAACAGCAAATAGGGTAACAAGTAATCCCAGTTCTTCCCATCTTTGTCTATCGCCTTCCGGAGCATCTGTTTTAAGGTTTTGTTGAAGCGCTCAACCAGGCCATCTGTTTGAGGGTGATAGACAGACGTACGCAACGGGTCTATTTGTAAGAGCCTGCAGAGCTCCTTCATTACCCTCGACATAAAGGGAGTCCCCTGGTCGGTGAGTATCTGTTTTGGAATTCCCACCCGACTAAACACTTGTACCAATTCCTTGGCGATCGTCTTGGTAGCTGTGTTACGCAAAGGGACGGCTTCCGGGTAACGAGTGGCATAGTCCACGATGACGAGGATATGTTGGTGCCCACGTGCGGATCGGGGAAGGGGCCCAACCAAATCCATCCCAATTCTCTCAAAAGGGACCCCGATGATAGGAAGGGGTACCAAAGGGCTACGGAACTGAGATTTAGGGGCCGCGATTTGGCACTCTGGACAGGACTCACAATAGTTACGCACATCACAATGTATTCCAGGCCACACAAAACAATGCAATATCCTTTCTGTGGTTTTCTGTACCCCCAGATGTCCCCCCATTATATGTCCGTGGGCCAAATCCAGTACCTTCCGCCGATAAGGTTTGGGTACCACTAACCGTTGCACTGTGTCTTCCCCTTTTTTTTCTACCTGGTAGAGCAAATCATTTTCAAGAACCATATACGGGTACGCTAGCCTAGTGTCAGGTTCTACGGGTACCCCATCTATCATTTTTACATTTTTCCTAGCCGGAGTCAGGGTAGGATCTTTCATTTGCTCGCTGTGGAAGTCATCCACCTGGACTCCCAAATCTGGCAGGCAGGGTGCCGCATGGCTGTCTGCCTCCGCCTCTCGCTGAGGTTCCTCAGTTTCCTCTGTTTCCCCCGCCATGACGGAGAAGGGGTACTGAAGGTTAGATTCACTAACCTCCCCAGCAACATCTTCCTGTGGGGTCTCCTCTAGGGACTCGGGACCTCCAGATGGCATGGGAGAAGATTCACGGGTACAGCTACCGTGAAGGAGTAACTGATTCTCCCACAACTGCCAGAAATAGGGAAAATCCCTGCCCAGGATTACATCATGTAACAATGCGGGAACGAGTCCCACTTTGTGCTGCACTGACCCATAGGGAGTAGAAATCCATATGACCGCTGTTAAGTACGAGCGGGTGTCACCATGCACACACATAGTTACATAGTTACATAGTTATTAAGGTTGAAGGAAGACTATATGTCCATCTAGTTCAACCCATAGCCTAACCTAACATGTTGATTCAGAGGAAGGCAAAAAAAACCCATGTGCAAAGAGTAAGCTCCACATTGGGGAAAAAAATTCCTTCCCGACTCCACATACGGCAATCAGACTAGTTCCCTGGATCAACGCCCTATCAAGGAATCTAGTGTATATACCCTGTAACATTATACTTTTCCAGAAAGGTATCCAGTCCCCTCTTAAATTTAAGTAATGAATCACTCATTACAACATCATACGGCAGAGAGTTCCATAGTCTCACTGCTCTTACAGTAAAGAATCCGCGTCTGTTATTATGCTTAAACCTTTTTTCCTCCAACCGCAGAGGATGCCCCCTTGTCCCTGTTTCAGGTCTATGATTAAAAAGATCATCAGAAAGGTCTTTGTACTGTCCCCTCATATATTTATACATTAAAATAAGATCACCCCTTAGTCTTCGTTTTTCCAAACTAAATAGCCCCAAGTGTAATAACCTATCTTGGTATTGCAGACCCCCCAGTCCTCTAATAACCTTGGTCGCTCTTCTCTGCACCCGCTCCAGTTCAGCTATGTCTTTCTTAAACACCGGAGACCAGAACTGTGCACAGTATTCTAAGTGTGGTCGAACTAGTGACTTGTATAGAGGTAAAATTATGTTCTTCTCATGAGCATCTATGCCTCTTTTAATGCATCCCATTATTTTATTTGCCTTTGTAGCAGCTGCCTGACACTGGCCACTGAATTTAAGTTTGTCATCCACCCATACACCCAGGTCTTTTTCATTGACGGTTTTGCCCAGAGTTTTAGAATTAAGCACATAATTATACATCTTATTACTTCTACCCAAGTGCATGACCTTACATTTATCCCCATTAAAGCTCATTTGCCATTTATCAGCCCAAGCTTCTAGTT
Organism: Ranitomeya imitator; assembly: GCF_032444005.1. NCBI lineage: Eukaryota > Metazoa > Chordata > Amphibia > Anura > Dendrobatidae > Ranitomeya > Ranitomeya imitator. The sequence continues at coordinate 91,876,308 of NC_091289.1, forward strand.
TACATAAATCATCCTGTAATATAAAATTGTCCTCCTCTGTATTGATTACCCTGCAGAGTTTAGTGTCATCTGCAAATATTGAAATTCTACTCTGAATGCCCCCTACAAGGTCATTAATAAATATGTTAAAAAGAAGAGGGCCCAATACTGACCCCTGTGGTACCCCACTGCTAACCGCTACCCAGTCCGAGTGTGCTCCATTAATAACCACCCTTTGTTTCCTATCCCTGAGCCAGCTCTCAACCCACTTGCACATATTTTCCCCTATCCCCATTATTCTCATTTTATGTATCAACCTTTTGTGTGGCACCGTATCAAAAGCTTTTGAAAAGTCCATATACACTACATCCACTGGGTTCCCTTGGTCCAATCTGGAACTTACCTCTTCATAGAAACTGATCAAATTAGTCTGACATGAACGGTCCCTAGTAAACCCGTGCTGATACTGAGTCATGAGGTTATTCCTCTTCAGATACTCCAGTATAGCATCCCTTAGAATGCCCTCCAGTATTTTACCCACAGTAGAGGTTAAGCTTACTGGCCTATAATTTCCGAGTTCAGTTTTTGTCACAGAAAACTTGTCAGATGGACCAGACGGAAGTGCCACCAGACTAGCTTTCACCAGAGTCACCACACTTCCAGAGTCTAGTAATGCCACAACATTTTTCCCATCAACAGATAATTCACACAGGTGTTTCACTGTATCATTTTGACCCGCATTCACACTCACTAGCTGTGTAACCAAAGACATACGTTTTCTAGAGTCTATAATGTCGCACTGCATGGGTTCAGCGGTAACAGGACAGTTCGCAGAAACATGACCCTTCTCATGGCAGCAGAAACACCTAACAGGTCCCCTACTGAGACCACCGTCCAATACTCTTGGTCTCGGAGTGCGAGCAGTCCCGGACTCCTCCCCCACAGTTTTAAGCGATTTTCCTTCACCCGTGGTCCCTGGAACAGTCTTACCGGTTCCACGAGGAGGAGGCACAGTCCGGGGTTTGGCGGTGTCGTCGGGAAGTCCTTCTGCCACGGAATAACGCTCGACCAACTCCACAAGTTGATCCGCTGTCGTGGGATTTCCTTGGCTTACCCACCTTTTCAGCGCTGGGGGTAGTACTCTCAGGTACTTGTCCAGGACAACCCGCTGGATTATTTCGGGTATTGTCAATACCTCGGGTTGCAGCCATTTCTTTGTCAAGTAGATCAGGTCGAACATCTGAGACCGCGCTGGTTTATCTTGCTGGTATGTCCACTGATGTACCCTCTGTGCACGGACAGCCGTCGTCACACCCAGCCGGGCCAGGATCCCAGCTTTCAGCTCCTCAAAGTCCTGAGCGACCTCCGGGTCCAAATCATGGTAAGCTTTTTGGGCCTCGCCGGAGAGAAACGGGGCAATCAAATCGGCCCATCGTGCCTTCGGCCACTTCTCTCTCAATGCCGTCCGCTCAAAAGTTGTCAGATATGCCTTGACGTCATCTTCTGCAGTCAGCTTTTGCCAGTATCGACTCACATGGATCCTTCTGGACTCTGCTTCCGGGTCAGCGTCAGGCATGCTCACCAGGCGCTGCGCCACCTGTTGGAGAAGTTGGCGGTCTGCAACCGTCATGTCCAGTAACTCCTTCAGCTGTGCGGCCATCAAGTGATTAGCTTCGTGCTGTGCGGCAGTGGCCTGCTGCTGTACGGCAGTGGACTGTACTAAGGCTTTCACCACGTCTTCCATGCTGTCGCCTGTGCCACGGTATGCCCGCGTTCTCCACCACAATGTGACAAAACACTCTGGGATCGCCTTTGCTGGGGTCAAAGGACACGTGGTTTGTGCATTGAATCTGAGGCGTACAGCAGGTTTCTGAGCAGGCTGACCTCAGGTCAGATTTATTAACGTGAAAGCAACACAAAAAACAAAACATAAAAATAAACCCTAGCCTGTCCGGCACTAACTAAACAAATACGTTGCTATCTCAACAACTGGGGGGGCTTCTCCCACCCAGCTAACATCATACAGATCTTGAGCAGAGCTCTTCACTCACGTTTGTCTCACACAGGCAGGCAATCTGTGTGCCCCAGGCAGACACTGGAAACACCCAGCTGGTCATCTTTTATTCCTGCAATCATTAACCCATTAGCACCCTGAAGATACTGAGTGGCCTAATTCACATAGGACAAACACCTGGGCGAGATATACCTGCCTCCATCTACCACACCAGCATGAGTCTTACAGTCTTAACTCATAACATCTTCACATTCAATCAGACATACTTCCAACTACAAGGCACAGCTGTGGGGGCTGCCTGTGCCCCCTCTTATGCCAACTTATTTATGGGGGCTTGGGAGAGAAGTATTTTCCATGACGGCACCATCCCTGAAATGGATAAAGTTCAGGGATGGATGCGATATATCGATGATATATGGTTTGTGTGGGAGGGGACGATGGAGGAATTACATAGTCTCATGGATAAACTTAATGACAACTCTTTGAATATCCACTTAACTTACAAATATGGTAGGAAACTGGATTTCCTGGATTGAAAAATTGAGGTTCTAGATGATGGAACCATCACAACAGATTTGTATAGGAAGCTTACTTCCACTAATTCTTTACTGCATTATTCCTCATCACATCCTGCTTCCACGATCAGAGGAATACCGATTGGTCAATTTCTTCGGGCTCGAAGAATCTGTTCCCAACAAGAGACCTTTGAAGATCAGGCGGTAGATTTGGCATGGAGATTCACGAATAGGGGGTACAGTAAAAAAATCAATCAGACGAGGTTATAAGAGAGCCATCAATACCCCTCGTGCAAGACTGATTCATCCCCCTCTTAAAAAGTGTCACTCTAACACTGGGGAGCCAGTGAGATTCATTTCAAATTTTAATAATCAGTGGGATGAACTTAGGAGCATCCTGAGAAAACATTGGGATATTTTGAAATCAGATTCCATGTTATGGGAAGTGATTCCTGCATCTCCACAGATGGTAGCCAAGCGTAGTCAGAACATCAAAGACTTGCTAGTTCATAGCCACTATGATTCGAATCGGAAGACTAAGAAGAAGACCTTGCAGGATGGGTTCTTTCCTTGTGGCTTTTGTAAAGCTTGCCTAAATCTGCGCAAATCATCCTACTTTTCTAATTGGAATGGATCCAAAAAATACGAGATTAGAAAACTTCTGACATGCGCATCACTAGACGTCATCTACTATGCCAAATGTCCTTGTAATATGATCTATATTGGTCTCACCACTCGAGAACTTAAAATAAGGGTGAGAGAACATGTAAGAGACATTGAGAAGGCAGCAACAGTTGAAGACGTCTCCATACTTAAAACCCTCCCCAGGCACTTTAAGGCCCACCATCAATGTAATCCAAGAGGGCTAGTTATTTGGGGAATTGATCAGGTCGATCTTGGTATTAGGGGAGGAGATTTAGGCCAAGTGCTGGCTCAATATGATAGCAGGTGGATTTTTCGTCTCGGCACACTCACACCACAAGGCCTTAATGAAAACTTTGGTTTCAATGCCTTCTTATAGCGTAGTTGGTTGTTTCCAATGGTAATTTTCCTGAATGTAGGTTAGGGGTTCCTTTTTAATTTATTGTTGTTAGTCATTGTTTTTTTATTTGGTTTTAATATATTTTTTCTTTACAGAAGCGTTCGTGATAGGAGAGTTTGAATATGGGATAACACACCGTATTATGAGAAATATTAATATATTTATTCCCGCTACAAATGGCAAGGATGATGCCAATTATCTTAAAAATGGCCTTTGGAGGATCAAGTGGAAGAATCTATCAGGGACGAATGGAGTTATTTATGGACACCCTTTATATATATATTGGACACCCAAAAAAAATCCTTTTATATCACCTGGTATAATATTTATTATTATAGAGCAAGAGACACTCTCACAAATCATTTAACCATCTGCTCACTCTTTCGATCCTCCTTCTCCTAGTCGCTGGAGACATCTCTCCAAACCCCGGCCCCCATGTTATAGCCAGTCAAACCTCCCAACTGCTACACTCAGAAACCCCTCTAATCTTATTAATATTCCCTGCATGCCTTCTGTCTCTTTGAATTGTGCCCTTTGGAATTCTCGCTCTGTGTGTAATAAACTCTCCTTCATTCATGACTTCTTCCTTTCTAATTCTCTTAATCTCCTGGCTCTTACTGAAACCTGGATCCAGCAGTCAGACACCACCGTGGCTGCTGCTCTTTCATATGGTGGACTACACTTTTCTCATACCCCAAGATCAGACAACCGAGCAGGTGGAGGCGTTGGTCTGCTCCTTTCACCCAAATGTACTTTCCAAGTTATCCCCCAAGTACCCTCACTTGTCTTCCCTTCCTTTGAGGTCCATGTCGTCAGACTCTACGTCCCTCTCTCCATGCGAGTGGCGGTGGTGTATCGTCCTCCCGGCCCCTCTCATCAGTTCCTGGATCACTTTGCCACCTGGCTTCCACACTTTCTCTCCTGTGACACCCCCACCCTTATCACGGGTGATTTCAACATCCCCATTGCCTCTCCCCTCTCCCCATCTGCTTCTCACCTTTTATCTCTATCCTCCTCTTTCAGCCTCTCGCAGCATACTAACTCTCCAACACATGAAGATGGAAACTCCCTTGACTTGGTCTTCTCCCGGCTTTCCTCAGTGGATGATTTCACAAACTCCCCTCTCCCACTCTCTGACCACAACCTTCTTTCATTCTCTATCAAGAACTGCCATCCCGCTCAGATCACCCCCACTTTCCACACTTATAGAAACATACAGGCCATTAACACCCAGAAACTTATGAAGAACTTGCAGTCCTCATTGGCCCCAATCTGCTCCATCTCATGTCCTGATTCTGCTCTGAAGCATTACAATGAAACCCTGCAAAGTGCTCTGGATGAAGCTGCTCCTCCTATACATAAAACAACTCGGCACAGACGGCAACAACCGTGGCACACGCTGCAAACACGTTTCCTGCAGCGGTGCTCCAGGTGCGCAAAACGTCTGTGGAGAAAATCTAATCTACCCGAAGATTTCATCCATTATAAGTTCATGCTAAAGACATACAATTTTGCCCTTCACCTCTCCAAACAAACCTACTTCAACACCCTCATCACCTCCCTGTCCAATAACCCTAAACGTCTCTTTGACACGTTCCAGTCCCTACTCAACCCAAGAGAGCAGGCCCCAACCACGGATCTCCGTGCTGACGATCTGGCCAATTACTTCAAAGAAAAAATTGACCACATTCGACAGGAAATCATCTCGCAATCTCTTCATACCATGCACTGTCCTCCCTCCCCCACTGCATCTAGTTCACTCTCTGACTTTGAAGCAGTTACAGAAGAAGAAGTAAGCAGGCCCCTTGCATCTTCTCGCCCGACCACTTGCACCAGTGACCCCATTCCGTCACATCTCCTCCAGTCCCTTTCCCCGGCTGTCACCTCTCACCTAACAAAAATATTCAACCTTTCCCTCACTTCCGGTATTTTTCCCTCCTCATTTAAGCATGCCATCATACATCCATTACTTAAAAAACCATCCCTTGATCAAAACTGTGCTGCTAATTATAGACCTGTCTCTAATCTTCCCTTCATCTCTAAACTCCTCGAACGCCTGGTCCACTCCCGTCTTACCCGCTATCTCTCAGATAACTCTCTTCTCGACCCTCTTCAATCTGGCTTCCGCTCTTTACACTCTACTGAAACTGCCCTCACTAAAGTCTCTAATGACCTACTAACAGCTAAATCTAATGGTCACTACTCCATGCTAATTCTCTTGGATCTCTCTGCAGCATTCGATACTGTGGATCATCAGCTCCTCCTCACTATGCTCCGCTCCATCGGCCTCAAGGACACCGTTCTCTCCTGGTTCTCCTCCTATCTCTCTGACCGATCCTTCACTGTATGTTTTGCTGGTTCCTCCTCCTCTCACCTTCCCCTTACTGTTGGGGTTCCTCAAGGATCAGTCCTAGGCCCCCTCCTCTTCTCGTTGTATACTGCCCCTATTGGACAAACAATCAGTAGATTTGGTTTCCAGTACCATCTCTATGCTGACGACACCCAATTATACACCTCTTCTCCTGTTGTCACGCCGACCTTTTTAGAAAAAAAACAGTGATTGTCTTACCTCTGTCTCTAACATCATGTCCTCCCTCTATCTAAAACTAAACCTGTCAAAAACTGAACTCCTCGTGTTCTCTCCCTCTACTAACCTACCTTTGCCTGACATTGCCATCTCCGTGTGCGGTTCCACCATTACTCCAAAGCAACATGCCCGCTGCCTTGGGGTCATCCTTGATTCTGACCTTTCATTCACCCCCCACATTCGATCACTGGCTCGCTCTTCTTACCTGCATCTCAAAAACATTTCTAGAATTCGCCCTTTTCTTACTTTCGACTCTGCAAAAACTCTTACTGTTTCACTTATTCATTCTCGTCTGGACTATTGTAACTCTCTACTAATCGGCCTCCCTCTTACCAAACTTTCCACGCTCCAATCTGTCCTGAATGCTGCTGCCAGGATCATATTCCTCACCAACCGTTACACCGATGCCTCTACCTTGTGCCAGTCATTACACTGGCTACCCATCCACTCCAGAATCCAGTACAAAACTACTACCCTCATCCACAAAGCACTCCATGGCTCTGCACCACCCTACATCTCCTCTCTGGTCTCAGTCTACCACCCTTCCCGTGCCCTCCGCTCCGCTAATGACCTCAGGTTAGCATCCTCAATAATCAGAACCTCCCACTCCCGTCTCCAAGACTTTACATGTGCTGCGCCGATTCTTTGGAATGCACTACCTAGGTTAATACGATTAATCCCCAATCCCCACAGTTTTAAGCGTACCCTAAAAACTCACTTGTTCAGACTGGCCTACCGCCTCAATGCATTAACCTAACGATCCCTGTGTGGCCTATTTATATAAAAAAAAAAAAAAACAGGTTCCTCGCATCATGTTCTAATTCACTTTATGCAGTTAGTAGCCCTCTGTGTCTGTACTGCTACATACTTAGGCAGTTAACTGGTTCATGCAGCTTTACATGAACACCCGAGCCTTACACTATGGCCGGTCCGAATAACTAAAGCAATTGTTACCATCCACCTCTCGTGTCTCCCCTTTTCCTCATAGTCTGTAAGCTTGCGAGCAGGGCCCTCATTCCTCCTGGTATCTGTTTTGAACTGTATTTCTGTTATGCTGTAATGTCTATTGTCTGTACAAGTCCCCTCTATAATTTGTAAAGCGCTGCGGAATATGTTGGCGCTATATAAATAAAAAAATTATTAATTATAATTATAATATTTTAAATATATATTTTTTATGTCATTTTTATGTATTTATGTATTTTGCCGTTTATGTATTGTTGTCTTTTGTATATATTATTAATGGGTGTAATTCATTATAATACATGTGCTGGTATACAGATAAATTATTTAATCAATATTTATGTTATCACATATATATATTTTTCTACATGTATTTTTTGCATAACATATTTATCGCTATTTTATAGATATTAGCGTTTTTATATTTGTTCATATATTTATATATTTTCACGGTTTACACATATTGTGTTTATATTATGTATTTTTTAGATTAATTTCATACAAAGATATGTTTATTAATAAACATTACACGCGTATCCTGGGCACTTTCTCCTTTTTTATTCTTTTTCTTTTTTCTTTATTGGTTCACAGTAATATTTTTCATTTCATACCATGGATGTCCCCGTATTACTCCATCTTTTAACTTGGTTGCACTCCATATACGTTTGCCAGCTTTTGCGGGCTCTATCTCTTTCTATTCTCTCCACTTTCCTCCTGGGTGCGCATGCGCTGGGTCTGATTCCCCAGGACTTCTGGGAGTGCCTATCATGTGACCGCAGTGCTTGTCACTGTGTTCCAACAGGCATCTCCCGGAAGTCACTTTTTCCTACGGGGATGATTCGTCCTGACGCATGCGCTGTTATTTCGGGAGGCGCATCCTATCACGATTACTCACGGCCCATATATACAGCGTCAGCACCCCTCACCTCAAACTCCCCCGGAAGAAGCGAGCAGCGAAACGGCGCCCGTTGGGCTGGAGGGAGGGACACCGGACGAAGTGTACTCTGGCGGTAAGCTCCCCCACATTTTCACCTACTACTTGGCACCACTAGTGCTAACCATTTGGCCTATTACTTGTGTATCTGCCGTGTTATATTGCCATTCCTGTTTACTCTGTGGCAGCATCTGTACTTTGTCTCATGGTGTTATACCCTTTTTGGGCACTTTCTCCTGATATCTGGCCATACCAGGGGGCAATTTTAGTTATTCTTTAGCTGATTACCTGCGCTATCAGATTGCCATTCTTTCACTTATGGCTACAGCTTGTGTATATTTCTCTCTGCATTATACCATTATGGCCTGACAGTGTCACTTTGCACATTGACACTGTGTATATTTATACATGGTTACTATATTTTTTGGTTCCCTTGTTGTTAGGTCGGGGTTATTTAGCTTCCGCTGATCTGTATACATTTATATTACTTGCAGTTGGACTTATTGTCTGTATATTTATTATACATTTATTTTTTGCTATACACTGTTAGGTAATTTACATTTTGTATGATTCATGTATACTCATTTGTCGCGTCTGCCATGCTGTTGGTCCTTCCCTATGAAGGTTTTTTTAGCCCTGTCACTGATTAGGTTTTTTTAACTTATTTTTGTAATAAAGATATAATTTTAAATTTACCCTCTGCCTTATCACTTTTTTCCATGGGCTATCATACCATCATGGATTTTGTTGTTTTTAAAAAAAAAAAAACATGTGGCAAATAGTAAGCTCCACTTTGGGGGAAAAAATTCCTTCCCGACTCCACATACGGCAATCAGACTAGTTCCCTGGATCAATGCCCTATCAAGGAATCTAGTAAATATATACCCTGCAACATTATATTTTTCAAGAAAGGTATCCAATCCCCTCTTAAATTTAAGTAATGAATCACTCATTACAACATCATACGGCAGAGAGTTCCATAGTCTCACTGCTCTTACAGTAAAGAACCCGCGTCTGTTATTATGCCAAAACCTTCTTTCCTCCAGACGTAGAGGATGCCCCCTTGTCCCTGTCTCAGGTCTATAGTTACATAGTTATTAAGGTTGAAGGAAGACTATAAGTCCATCTAGTTCAACCCATAGCCTAACCTAACATGCCCTAACATGTTGATCCAGAGGAAGGCAAAAAAAAAACATGTGGCAAAGAGTAAGCTCCACATTGGGGAAAGAAATTCCTTCCCGACTCCACATACGGCAATCAGACTAGTTCCATGGATCATCGCCCTATCAAGGAATCTAGTGTATATACCCTGTAACATTATGCTTTTCCAGAAAGGTATCCAGTCCCCTCTTAAATTTAAGTAATGAATCACTCATTACAACATCATACGGCAGAGAGTTCCATAGTCTCACTGCTCTTACAGTAAAGAACCCGCGTCTGTTATTATGCCTAAACCTTCTTTCCTCCAGACGTAGAGGATGCCCCCTTGTCCCTGTTTCAGGTCTATGATCAAAAAGATCATCAGAAAGGTCTTTGTACTGTCCCCTCATATATTTATACATTAAAATAAGATCACCCCTTAGTCTTCGTTTTTCCAAACTAAATAGCCCCAAGTGTAATAACCTATCTTGGTATTGCAGACCCCCCAGTCCTCTAATAACCTTGGTCGCTCTTCTCTGCACCCGCTCTAGTTCAGCTATGTCTTTCTTATACACCGGAGACCAGAACTGTGCACAGTATTCTAAGTGTGGTCGAACTAGTGACTTGTATAGAGGTAAAATTATGTTCTCCTCATGAGCATCTATGCCCCTTTTAATGCATCCTATTATTTTATTTGCCTTTGTAGCAGCTGCCTGACACTGGCCACTGAATATGAGTTTGTCATCCACCCATACACCCAGGTCTTTTTCATTGACGGTTTTGCCCAGAGTTTTAGAATTAAGCACATAATTATACATCTTATTACTTCTACCCAAGTGCATGACCTTATATTTATCCCCATTAAAGCTCATTTGCCATTTATCAGCCCAAGCTTCTAGTTTACATAAATCATCCTGCAATATTAAATTGTCCTCCTCTGTATTGATTACCCTGCAGAGTTTAGGGTCATCTGCAAATATTGAAATTCTACTCTGAATGCCCTCTAAAAGGTCATTAATAAATATGTTAAAAAAAAGAGGGCCCAATACTGACCCCTGTGGTACCCCACTGCTAACCGCTACCCAGTCCGAGTGTGCTCCATTAATAACCACCCTTTGTTTCCTATCCCTGAGCCAGCTCTCAACCCACTTACACATATTTTCCCCTATCCCCATTATTCTCATTTTATGTATCAACCTTTTGTGTGGCACCGTATCAAAAGCTTTTGAAAAGTCCATATACACTACATCCACTGGGTTCCCTTGGTCCAATCCGGAACTTACCTCTTCATAGAAACTGATCAAATTAGTCTGACATGAACGGTCCCTAGTAAACCCGTGCTGATACTGGGTCATGAGGTTATTCCTCTTCAGATACTCCAGTATAGCATCCCTTAGAATGCCCTCCAGGTTTTTCCCACAGTAGAGGTTAAGCTTACTGGCCTATAATTTCCGAGTTCAGTTTTTGTCCCCTTTTTGAATATTGGCACCACATTTGCTATACGCCAGTCCTGTGGTACAGACCCTGTTATTATGGAGTCTTTAAAGATTAAAAATAATGGTCTATCAATGACCGTACTCAATTCCTGCAGTACTCGAGGGTGTATCCCATCCGGGCCCGGAGATTTGTCAATTTTAGTGATTTTTAGACGCCGCCGCACTTCCTGCTGGGTTTAGCAGGTGACATTTAATTGGGAATTTTTATCACTAGTCATTTTATCTGCCATGGGATTTTCTTGTGTAAATACTGATGAAAAAAAGTCATTTAGCATATTGGCTTTTTCCTCATCCTCATCCACCATTTCACCCAGACTATTTTTAAGGGGGCCAACACTATCATTTTTTAATTTCTTACTATTTATGAACTTAAAGAATATTTTAGGATTATTTTTACTCTCTCTGGCAATGAGTCTCTCTGTCTCAATCTTTGCTGCCTTGATTTGCTTTTTACAGAATTTATTTAATTTTTTGTATTTATTTAATGCCTCCCCACTACCTACTTCCTTTAATTCTCTAAATGCTTTCTTTTTGTCACTTATTGCGCCCCTTACAGCTCTATTTAGCCATATTGGTTTCCTCCTATTTCTTGTATGTTTATTCCCATACGGTATATACTGTGCACAGGTCCTATCCAGGATGCTAATAAATGTCTCCCATTTTCTTTGTGTATTTTTGTGTCTCAGGATATCGTCCCAGTTAATTGCACCAAGATCCTCTCTCATCCGTTGGAAATTTGCCCTCCTGAAGTTTAGTGTCCTTGTAACCCCTCTATTACACATCTTTTTAAACGATACATGAAAACTTATTATTTTGTGATCGCTATTTCCCAAGTGACCCCCAACCCTTATATTTGCTATGCGGTCTGGCCTGTTGGTTAATATTAAGTCTAGCAGTGCCCCCCTTCTTGTTGGGTCCTGAACCAGTTGTGAAAGGTAATTGTCTCTCATAGTTGTCAAAAACCGATTACCTTTGCTGGAACTGCAGGTTTCTGTTCCCCAATCTATTTCAGGGTAGTTGAAGTCCCCCATAATAATGACTTCCCCTTGAGTCGCAGCTTCATCTATTTGCTTTACGAGGATATTCTCCATTGTTTCCATTATTTTTGGAGATTTATAACATACCCCTATCAGTAATTTATTATTTTTTCCCCCTCCCCTTATCTCCACCCACAGGGATTCTACATTTTCATTAAATTCACCTATATTATCACGCAGGATGGGTTTTAAAGACGATTTTACATACAGACACACCCCTCCCCCTCGCTTATCTGTACTGTCATTTCTGAACAGGCTATAGCCCTGCAAGTTAACAGCCCAGTCATGGCTCTCATCCAGCCACGTTTCAGATATCCCCACCATGTCATAATTATGCTCCAACAACATTAGTTCTAATTCGTCCATTTTGTTGGCGAGGCTTCTGGCATTAGTATACATGCACTTGATTTTCCTCTCTGTACCTCTATTTCTTAAATTATTAACTGTTCTAACCCCACCCCCCATGCCACCGCCACCCCCATCTTCCTTATTTGTGCCCAGGTCTCTATCTGCACTATCTTCCCCTCCTATAAAATGAATACCCTCCCCCCCAATTCCTAGTTTAAACACTCATAGTAACATAGTAACATAGTAACATAGTTAGTAAGGCCGAAAAAAGACATTTGTCCATCCAGTTCAGCCTATATTCCATCATAATAAATACCCAGATCTACGTCCTTCTACAGAACCTAATAATTGTATGATACAATATTGTTCTGCTCCAGGAAGACATCCAGGCCTCTCTTGAACCCCTCGACTGAGTTCGCCATCACCACCTCCTCAGGCAAGCAATTCCAGATTCTCACTGCCCTAACAGTAAAGAATCCTCTTCTATGTTGGTGGAAAAACCTTCTCTCCTCCAGACGCAAAGAATGCCCCCTTGTGCCCGTCACCTTCCTTGGTATAAACAGATCCTCAGCGAGATATTTGTATTGTCCCCTTATATACTTATACATGGTTATTAGATCGCCCCTCAGTCGTCTTTTTTCTAGACTAAATAATCCTAATTTCGCTAATCTATCTGGGTATTGTAGTTCTCCCATCCCCTTTATTAATTTTGTTGCCCTCCTTTGTACTCTCTCTAGTTCCATTATATCCTTCCTGAGCACCGGTGCCCAAAACTGGACACAGTACTCCATGTGCGGTCTAACTAGGGATTTGTACAGAGGCAGTATAATGCTCTCATCATGTGTATCCAGACCTCTTTTAATGCACCCCATGATCCTGTTTGCCTTGGCAGCTGCTGCCTGGCACTGGCTGCTCCAGGTAAGTTTATCATTAACTAGGATCCCCAAGTCCTTCTCGCTGTCAGATTTACCCAGTGGTTTCCCGTTCAGAGTGTAATGGTGATATTGATTCCCTCTTCCCATGTGTATAACCTTACATTTATCATTGTTAAACCTCATCTGCCACCTTTCAGCCCAAGTTTCCAACTTATCCAGATCCATCCACTCCTCCAACCTTCTAGTCACTTTCTCCCCCAACACAGCTGCACCCTCCCCATTGAGGTGCAGCCCGTCCCAAGCGTAGAGCCTGTAGCCAACTGAGAAGTCGGCCCAGTTCTGCAGGAACCCAAACCCCTCCTTCCTACACTAATTTTTGAGCCACTTATTAACCTCCCTAATCTCCCGTTGCCTCTCTGGCGTGGCACGTGGTACAGGCAGTATTTCGGAAAATACCACGTTAGAGGTCCTTGCTTTCAGCTTGCAGCCTAATTCCCTGAAATCATCTTTAAGGACCTTCCACCTACCTCTAACTTTGTCATTAGTGCCAATGTTCACCATGACCCCTGGGTCCTCACCAGCCCCTCCCAATAATCTGTCCACCCGATCAGCGATTTGTCGGACTCGAGCGCCAGGTAGGCAGCACACCGTTCGACGATCCCTGTCTTTGTGACAGATTGCCCTATCTGTTCCCCTAAAAATTGAGTCACCCACTACCAGCACCTGTGTGGCCTGACCTGCTCTCCTTTTTCCCTCCTTACTGGAGCAGTCACTCCTCCGGCTTTCAGAGGACATGCCTGGCTGCAGCAGTGCTACCCCCTTACTGGCACCCCCCTCATCTGCCAACTTAGCAAACTTATTGGGGTGTTCCAGATAAGGACTAGCCTCCCTGGCACTCTTCCCTCTACCCAGCTTCCTAACTGTCACCCAGCTTGCTACATCATCGTCCTGCAGCTCCATCCCACCATCCCCCCCCCCCTCATCTATCCCATTGAGCGTCTGCTCCGTGAGCAGAAGACTCCTCTCCATATTGTCTATGGATCTCAGTGTTGCCAGCTGCACATTTAGATTCAGAATCTGGTTTTCCAAATGCACAACGTGCTCACATCTTGCACAGCAGTATGCACCCTCGATCGGCTGCTCAAGGACTGCATACATGTGGCAAGATGTGCACTAGATGGCATTAACAATAGTGGAGCACATTTCCTAATGGGGATTGCACCAGACAGAAAAGTTAAATAAAAAAAATACAAAATAAATACAAAGTATTAATAAAAAACAGACATCAATTCAGTAATTCCTCCCTTGGAAACTCCCTGACTCCAAAGTCACTGAATCACAAGTCACACTTACCGCCGTTCACACTTACGCTCTGGTCACACTCAGCTCACTCACACTCGCTATGCTGAAGATTTATAGATTTTTTTTTCTCTAGTTCCCTTAACAGCAATCCACCTTGCTGTCCAAATGCACTTCCAAAAAGGAAGGATTAAAATGATCATCAGAAAGGTCTTTGTACTGTCCCCTCATATATTTATACATTAAAATAAGATCACCCCTTAGTCTTCGTTTTTCCAAACTAAATAGCCCCAAGTGTAATAACCTATCTTGGTATTGCAGTTGAAATATCCTGATCCAGCCGGTTATGGCTTACTGAAGACTGACCTTCAGACGCTCTGCCGGTGAAATGGAGAATCTGCAATACGTGTCACTCCTTCGGATGAGATGTGCAATTCGGTCCACCAATAGATCAAAGTTCTCCGCTTTCATCCCCACATATGAGAAAAATGTCTCTGGGTCTCCTTGTAGCTCCATTTACAGTGTATAAAACACCCCATGTGTCATTCTCTGTGCAGTGATGGGGTGGATCCACAAACACCGTCGGCGCAGACACATAATGCGCTGTCTCTCTTGCTCCTCCAGAACAATTGTTTTCAAGCGATTTGCCTCTACAGTAAAATCCACGTTGATCTTCAGAATATTTTGCAATAACGACATCCATCTTGCTCTCAAAACACTTGCTCCTCTACAACCTGTCACAGATGGGCTGTAGGAAAACTTTAGGTTTTCAGTGGCCAATCACAGTTGGTAGCCTCCCAGGGGTGTTTTTAAAAACCGGATCCATCAAAAAACGGAAGAAACGGATGCAAACTGAAGGAACGGATCCAGTTAGCGGAACCGGTGGAAAACCGGATCCGTTCCATCAGTTTTTCAAATTTTACGCCAGAGCCGGTGCTGCGGCACGACGCCAGAACCGACATGACGGCAAAAGCCTGATGTGTGAAAATAGCCTACTATAGGTGGAGAAGGTCCAGATCTAAATGGTATGTGTGGCGGAGGGGGACCTGGCTTTAAGTCTGTTCCAATGTGTCAGATTTTCTGCAGAAAAGTCCCCAAATAAATTCACAGCTGCAAATCCAAATCGTATGGGATTGATGAGGATTTTGTTCTGAAATAGATCCTGCTATATTCCTCTCTAGCCATTCCGTGATTCTCATGCCTTGTCCAATGTGGGTCTCTGTACAACCTGACCCCTGTCATGATGTCTCATCCTGTGTGACCTCTGCAACATGGGAAGAAACATCATCAGAGTAGATAAGTCCAATGCATGAGATCAATGGAAGTACTCGTTTCTTCAGTAGTGAGTGCCGCTTCATGCATTCATCTTATTGAAGAAAACTAATTGTTCATCCTTATAAGTTGAGGTGTGTGTCTGACATAGCTCACATATTGAGTGTTATATTATTGAAACAAGTGTGTAGTAGCTGTGTTGGCATTTTTCTTAATCGATTGCTAAAATATGATGAGGCACCTGGTGAATAAGGTAACAATCTAAAAAGGATCTAATGGAGTCTTAATTAGTATAATGTCATCAAAGCCAGAAATTTAGACAAAGACATTTTGAAATTTAGACAAAGAAGCAGAACTGGGGTTCTAAGAGTTTAGTCAACCTAAGGCTAAAAAAGTCAACAACCTACAAAACACCGGAAGGTTCAGCTTTATCTTAGTGTCTATTCTAGCTGATTGTTCCTTGGGAGCAGTGGCCCTCCTGGTGTATTGTAGGTTGTTGACTTTTTCATTGAGAAGCTGACTTTGGAACAAAACTGGCAGTCCATTACATTCTATTTGAGGTCACTGACTTGGTAAGCTCTATTAACATGTGTTGACTTTTATTAGTTTAAAAAAGGTGATGTTTTGCAGAGGGTCCATACTTTTCTAATGCCTGTCTTTTGATAGCTATAGGGTTGATTATTCTTGAAAAGTGCAAATCATGCCACTGCTACACTAAAAAAAGAGTACGGTAGTTTATCAGCTCGCAGCTTGAAGACATGAGGAATACAATACAAAGAAAGGGTATTGTTTCCAGCACCTGGTTAAAAACTTCCACTTTATTTGAAAATTTTAACCCCTTAACCCCTTCATGACCCAGCCTATTTTGACCTTAAAGACCTTGCCGTTTTTTGCAATTCTGACCAGTGTCCCTTTATGAGGTAATAACTCAGGAACGCTTCAACGGATCCTAGCGGTTCTGAGATTGTTTTTTCGTGACATATTGGGCTTCATGTTAGTGGTAAATTTAGGTAAATAAATTCTGCGTTTATTTGTGATAAATACGGAACTGTGGCGAAAATTTTGAAAATTTCGGAATTTTCACATTTTGAATTTTTATTCTGTTAAACCAGAGAGTTATGTGACACAAAATAGTTAATAAATAACATTTCCCACATGTATACTTTACATCAGCACAATTTTGGAAACAAAATTTTTTTTTGCTAGGAAGTTATAAGGGTTAAAATTTGACCAGCGATTTCTCATTTTTACAACGAAATTTACAAAACCATTTTTTTTAGGGACCACCTCACATTTGAAGTCAGTTTGAGGGGTCTATATGGCAGAAAATACCCAAAAGTGACACCATTCTAAAAAATGCACCCCTCAAGGTACTCAAAACCACATTCAAGAAGTTTATTAACCCTTCAGGTACTTCACAGCAGCAGAAGCAACATGGAAGGAAAAAATGAACATTTAACTTTTTAGTCACAAAAATGATTTTTCAGCAACAATTTTTTTATTTTCCCAATGGTAAAAGGAGAAACTGAACAACGAAAATTGTTGTCCAATTTGTCCTGAGTACGCTGATACCTCATATGTGGGGGTAAACTACTGTTTGGGCGCACGGCAGGGCTTGGAAGGGAAGGAGCGCCATTTGACTTTTTGAATGAAAAATTGGCTGCACTCTTTAGCGGACACCATGTCACGTTTGGAGAGCCCCCGTGTGCCTAAAAATTGGAGCTCCCCCACAAGTGACCCCATTTTGGAAACTAGACGCCCCAAGGAACTTATCTAGATGTATAGTGAGCCCTTTAAACCCCCAGGTGCTTCACAAATTGATCCGTAAAAATGAAAAAGTACTTTTTTTTCACAAAAAATTCTTTTAGCCTCAATTTTTTCATTTTCACATGGGCAACAGGATAAAATGGATCCTAAAATTTGTTGGGCAATTTCATCTGATTACACCAATACCTCACATGTGGGGGTAAACCACTGTTTGGGCACATGGTAAGGCTCGGAAGGGAAGGAGCGCCATTTGACTTTTTGAATGAAAAATTATATATCTCCATCGTTAGCGGACACCATGTCGCGTTTGGAGAGCCCCTGTGTGCCTAAACATTGGCGCTCCCCCACAAGTGACCCCATTTTGGAAACTAGACCCCCCAAGGAACTTATATAGATGCCTAGTGAGCACTTTAAACCCTCAAGTGCTTCACAAATTGATCTGTAAAAATTAAAAAGTATTTTTTTTCACAAAAAAATTATTTTCGCCTCAATTTTTTCATTTTCACGTGGGCAATAGGATAAAATGGATCATAAAATTTGTTGGGCAATTTCTTCCGAGTACGCCGATACCTCACATGTGGAAGTAAACCACTGTTTGGGCACACGGCAGGGCTCGGAAGGGAAGGCGCGCCATTTTATTTTTTGAATGGAAAATTAGCTCCAATTGTTAGCGGACACCATGTCGCGTTTGGAAAGCCCCTATGTGCCTAAACATTGGAGCTCCCCCACAAGTGACCCCATTTTGGAAACTAGACCCCCCAAGGAACTTATCTAGATGCATATTGAGCACTTTAAACCCCCAGGTGCTTCAAAGAAGTTTATAACGCAGAGCCATGAAAATAAAAAATAATTTTTCTTTCCTCAAAAATGATAAAAATGATTTTTTTAGCCTGGAATTTCCTATTTTGCCAAGGGTAATAGGAGAAATTGGACCCCAAATGTTGTTGTCCAGTTTGTCCTGAGTACCCTGATACCCCATATGTGGGGGTAAACCACTGTTTGGGTGCACGGCAGGGCTCGGAAGGGAAGGCACGCCATTTGGCTTTTTAAATGGAAAATTAGCTCCAATCATTAGCGGACACCATGTCACGTTTGGAGAGCCCCTGTGTGCCTAAACATTGGAGATCCCCCACAAATGACCCCATTTTGGAAACTAGACCCCCAAAGGAACTAATCTAGATGTGTGGTGAGGACTTTGAACCCCCAAGTGCTTCACAGAAGTTTATAACGCAGAGCCATGAAAATAAAAATAAAAAATTATTTTCTCAAAAATGATCTTTTAGCCTGCAATTTTTTATTTTCCCAAGGGTAACAGGAGAAATTTGACCCCAAAAGTTGTCCAGTTTCTCCTGAGTACGCTGATACCCCATATGTGGGGGTAAACCACTGTTTGGGCACATGCCGGGGCTCGGAAGTGAAGTTGTGACGTTTTGAAATGCAGACTTTGATGGAATGCTCTGTGGGCGTCACGTTGCATTTGCAGAGCCCCTGATGTGACTAAACAGTAGAAACCCCCCACAAGTGACCCCATTTTGGAAACTAGACCCCGAAAGGAACTTATCTAGATGTGTGGTGAGCACTTTGAACCCCCAAGTGCTTCACAGAAGTTTATAATGCAGAGCCGTGAAAATAATAAATACGTTTTCTTTCCTCAAAAATAATTATTTAGCTCAGAATTTTTTATTTTCCCAAGGGTAACAGGAGAAATTTGACCCCAATATTTGTTGTCCAGTTTCTCCTGAGTACGGTGATACCCCATATGTGGGGGTAAACTACTGTTTGGGCACATGCCGGGGCTCGGAATTGAAGTAGTGACGTTTTGAAATGCAGACTTTGATGGAATGCTCTGCGGGCGTCACGTTGCGTTTGCAGAGCCCCTGATGTGGCTAAACAGTAGAAACCCCCCACAAGTGACCCCGTTTTGGAAACTAGACCCCGAAAGGAACTTATCTAGATGTGTGGTGAGCACTTTGAACCCCCAAGTGCTTCATAGAAGTTTATAATGCAGAGCCGTGAAAATAAAAAATATGTTTTCTTTCCTCAAGAATAATTATTTAGCCCAGAATTTTTTATTTTCCCAAGGGTTACAGGAGAAATTGGACCCCAGAAGTTGTTTTCCAGTTTCTCCTGAGTACGCTGATACCCCATGTGTGGGGGTAAACCACTGTTTGGGCACACGTCGGGGCTCAGAAGGGAAGTAGTGACTTTTGAAATGCAGACTTTGATGGAATGGTCTGCGGGCGTCACGTTGCGTTTGCAGATCCCCTGGTGTGCCTAAACAGTAGAAACCCCCCACAAGTGACCCCATTTTAGAAACTAGACTCCCCAAGGAACTTATCTAGATATGTGGTGAGCACTTTGAACCCCCAAGTGCTTCACAGACGTTTAGAACGCAGAGCCGTGAAAATAAAAAATCATTTTTCTTTCCTCAAAAATGATGTTTTAGCAAGCATTTTTTTATTTTCACAAGGGTAACAGGAGAAATTGGACCCCAGTAATTGTTGCGCAGTTTATCCTGAGAATGCTGGTACCCCATATGTGGGGGTAAACCACTGTTTGGGCACACGTCGGGGCTCGGAATTGAGGGAGCACCATTTGACTTTTTGAATACAAGATTGGCTGGAATCAATGGTGGCGCCATGTTGCGTTTGGAGACCCCTGATGTGCCTAAACAGTGGAAACCCCTCAATTCTACCTCCAACACTAACCCCAACACAACCCTAACCCTAATCCCAACTGTAGCCATAACCCTAATCACAGCCCTAACCCCAACACACCCATAACCACAACACTAACCCCAACACACCCCTAACCCTAATCCCAACTGTAGCCGTAACCCTAATCACAACCCTAACCACAACCCTAATTCCAACCCTAACCCTAAGGCTATGTGCCCACGTTGCGGATTCGTGTGAGATTTTTCAGCATCATTTTTGAAAAATCCGCGGGTAAAAGGCACTGCGTTTTACCTGTAGATTTTCCACGGATTTCCAGTGTTTTTTGTGCGGATTTCACCTGCGGATTCCTATTGAGGAACAGGTGTAAAACGCTGCGGAATCCGCACAAAGAATTGACATGCTGCGGAAAATACAGCGCAGCGTTTCCGCGCGGTATTTTCCGCACCATGGGTACAGCGGATTTGGTTTTCCATAGGTTTACATGGTACTGTAAACCTGATGGAACACTGCTGCCAATCCGCTGCGGATCCGCAGCCAAATCCGCACCGTGTGCACATAGCCTAATTCTAAAGGTATGTGCACACACTGCGGAAAACGCTGCGGATCCGCAGCAGTTTCCCATGAGTTTACAGTTCAATGTAAACCTATGGGAAACAAAAATCGCTGTACACATGCTGCAGAAAAACTGCACGGAAACGCGGTTTACATTCCGCAGCATGTCACTTCTTTGTGCGGATTCCGCAGCGGTTTTACAACTGCTCCAATAGAAAATCGCAGTTGTAAAACCGCAGTGAAATGCGCAGAAAAAACGCGGTAAATCCGCCATAAATCGGCAGTGGTTTAGCACTGCGGATTTATCAAATCCGCAGCGGAAAAATCCGCAGAGGACCAGAATACGTGTGCACATACCGAAATCCTAACCCTAGCCCTAACCCTAAACCTAGCCCTAATCCTAACCCTAGCCCTAACCCTAACTCTATTCTAACATTAGTGGAAAAAAAAAATCTTTATTTTTTTATTGTCCCTACCTATGGGGGTGACAAGGGGGGGGGTCATTTATTATTTTTTTTATTTTGATCACTGTGATAGATTATATCTCAGTGATCAAAATGCACTTTGGAACGAATCTGCCGACCGGCAGATTCGGCGGGCGCACTGTGCATGCGCCCGCCATTTTGGAAGATGGCGGCGCCCAGGGAGAAAACAGACGGACCCCGTCAGGATCGGTAAGTATGATGGGGTGGGGGGGCACGGGGGGGGA
Source organism: Ranitomeya imitator (assembly GCF_032444005.1). Taxonomy (NCBI): domain Eukaryota; kingdom Metazoa; phylum Chordata; class Amphibia; order Anura; family Dendrobatidae; genus Ranitomeya; species Ranitomeya imitator. The sequence continues at coordinate 91,897,515 of NC_091289.1, forward strand.
ATCGGAGCATGGGGGGTGGATCGGAGCGCGGGAGGGTGGAACGGAGCACGGGGGGTGGAACGGAGCACGGGGGGGTGGATCAGAGTGCAGGGGGGGTGATTGGAGCACGGGGGGGTGATTGGAGCACGGGGGAGCGGACAAGAGCACGGGGGGAGCGGAGCACATGACGGAGGGGAGCCGGAGCAGTGTACCGGACAGATCGGAGGGCTGGAGGGGCGATCGGTGGGGTGGGGGCACATTAGTGTTTCCAGCCATGGCCGATGATATTGCAGCATCGGCCATGGCTGGATTGTAATATTTCACCAGTTTTAATAGGTGAAATATTACAAATCGCTCTGATTGGCAGTTTCACTTTCAACAGCCAATCAGAGCGATCGTAGCCACTGGGGGGTGAAGCCACCCCCCCTGGGCTAAACTACCACTCCCCCTGTCCCTGCAGATCGGGTGAAATGGGAGTTAACCCTTTCACCCGATCTGCAGGGACGCGATCTTTCCATGACGCCACATAGGCGTCATAGGTCGGATTGGCCCCGACTTTCATGACGCCTACGTGGCATCATGGGTCGGGAAGGGGTTAAGGTGCCATTACACTAAACGATTTACCAACGATCACGACCAGCGATACGGCCTGGCCGTGATCATTGGTAAGTCGTTGTGTGGTCGCTGGGGAGCTGTCACACAGACAGCTCTCTCCAGCGACCAACGATCCGGGGAAAGACTTCGGCATCGTTGAAACTGTCTTTAACGATGCCGAAGTCCCCCTGCAGCACCCGGGTAACCAGGGTAAACATCGGGTTACTAAGCGCAGGGCCGCGCTTAGTAACCCGATATTTACCCTGGTTACCACTGTAAAAGTAAAAAAAAAAAACCATTACATACTTACATTCCGATGTCTGTCACGTCCCCCACCGTCAGCTTCCCGCACTGACTGTGTCAGCGGCGCCGACCGTAAAGCAGAGCACAGCTCAGTTATTTTATTATGTTAGCATTTTAGGAGGTTTAAAAATGTAGCAGTTATTTTTAATTTTTCACGGAAATTTACTAAATGTATTTTTTTAGGGACCCATCCAGGTCTGAAGTGACTTTTAGGGGTCATATATTGGACAAACCCCAAAAGTGATACCATTTTAAAAACAGCACCCCTCGACATTAAAATTTGCCATCACGTAGTTTATGAACCCTTCAGGTGATTTTCAGGAATTAATGCAAAGTGACATGACAGAATTAAAAAGTGTATTTTTACTTCTTAAATGTCGCTAACTTTTGAACAGGCCACTGTAGCCGGCAGACTCTAAGGCCGCTATTTGGTCCTGAATTGCCATGGCAAACATCAGGACCACACAATCGTGATCTCAGGGTGCTAATGGGGATAAAGAGGAATAAACCACACTCTTAAATATTTATATGATACTAGCTGAAGAGCCCGGCGTTTCCTGGGCATAGTAAATATCTGTTGTTAGTTATAGCACGTCACTTCTCTCATTTTCCCATCACGCGTCTCATTTTCTCAATCACATCTTTAATTTTCCCCCTCACATCTCTAATTTTCTCCCTCACACCTCTCATTTTCTCCCTCACTCCTCTCATTCCCGCCTAACACTTGTCATTTCGACCTCACATCTGTCATTTTCTGATCACTACAGTATTTTCCCTCACTCCTCTCATTTTGCACTCACACCTTTTTATTTTCACCTCACACCTCTCATTTTCACCTAAGTATATACATGTTTGTCATCTCTTATATATAGTATACACCTGTATGTCATCTCTCCTGTATATAGTATGTACCTGCTGTGTGTCATCTCCCCTGTATATAGTATATACCTGTATGTCATCTCCTCCTATATATAGTATATACCTGTATGTCATCTCCTCCTATATATAGTATATACCTGTATGTCATCTCCTCCTATATATAGTATATACCTGTATGTCTACACCTGTATGTCATCTCCTATATATAGTATATACCTGTATGTCATCTCCCCTGTATATAGTATGTACCTGCTGTGTGTCATCTCCCCTGTATATAGTATATACCTGTATGTCATCTCCTCCTATATATAGTATATACCTGTATGTCATCTCCTCCTATATATAGTATATACCTGTATGTCATCTCCTCCTATATATAGTATATACCTGTATGTCATCTCCTCCTATATATAGTATATACCTGTATGTCATCTCCTTCTATATATAGTATATACAGTTAGGTCCATATATATTTGGACAGAGACAACATTTTTCTAATTTTGGTTATAGACATTACCACAATGAATTTTAAACAAAACAATTCAGATGCAGTTGAAGTTCAGACCTTCAGCTTACATTTGAGGGTATCCACATTAAAATTGGATGAAGGGTTTAGGAGTTTTAGCTCCTTAACATGTGCCACCCTGTTTTTAAAGGGACCAAAAATAATTGGACAATTGACTCCAAGGCTATTTCATGGACACATATGTGCAATCCCTTCGTTATGTCATTCTCAATTAAGCTGATAAGAGGCCTGTAGTTGATTTGAGGTGTGGTGCTTGCATTTGGAAGGTTTTGCTGTGAAGTAAACATGCGGTCAAAGGAGCTCTCCATGCAGGTGAAACAAGCCATCCTTAAGCTGCGAAAACAGAAAAAAACCTATCCGAGAAATTCCTACAATATTAGTAGTGGCAAAATCTACAGTTTGGTACATCCTGAGAAAGAAAGAAAGCACTGGTGAACTCATCAATGCAAAAAGACCTGGGCGCCCACGGAAGACAACAGTGGTGGATGATCGCAGAATAATCTCCATGGTGAAGAGAAACCCCTTCACAACTGCCAAACAAGTGAACAACACTCTCCAGGAGGTCGGCGTATCAATATCCAAATCTACCATAAAGAGAAGACTGCATGAAAGTAAATACAGAAGGTTCACTGCACGGTGCAAGCCACTCATAAGCATCAAGAATAAAAAGGCTAGACTGGACTTTGCTAAAAAAAATCTAAAAAAGCCAGCACAGTCCTGGAAGAACATTCTTTGGACAGATGAAACCAAGATCAACCTCTACCAGAATGATGGAAAGAGAAAAGTATGGCGAAGGCGTGGTACAGCTCGTGATCCAAAGCATACCCCATCATCTGTAAAACACAGCGGAGGTAGTGTGATGGCTTGGGCATGCATGGCTGCCAGTGGCACTGGGTCACTAGTGTTTATGGATGATGTGACACAGGACAGAAGCAGCCGAATGAATTCTGGGGTATTCAGAGACATACAGGGTGCTCAGATCCAGCCAAATGCAGCAAAACTGATTGGTCGTCATTTCATTCTACAGATGGACAATGACCCAAAATATAAAGCCAAAGCAACCCAGCAGTTTATTAAAGCAAAGAAGTGGAATATTCTTGAATGGCCAAGTCAGTCACGTGATCTCAACCCAATTGAGCATGCATTTCACTTGTTAAAGACTAAACTTCAGACAGAAAGGCCCACAAACAAACAGCAACTGAAAGCCACCGCAGTGAAGGCCTGGCAGAGCATCAAAAAGGAGGAAACGCAGCGTCTGGTGATATCCATGAGTTCAAGACTTCAGGCAGCCATTGCCAACAAAGGGTTTTCAACCAAGTACTAAAAATGAACATTTTATTTAAAATTATTGAATCTGTCCAATTACTTTTGGTCCCTTTAAAAACAGGGTGGCACATGTTAAGAGGATGAAACTCCTAAACCCTTCATCCAATTTTAATGTGGATACCCTCAAATGAAAGCTGAAAGTCTGAACTTCAACTGCATGTGAATTGTTTTGTTTAAAATTCATTGTGGTAATGTATATAACCAAAATTAGAAAAATGTTGTCTCTGTCCAAATATATATGGACCTAACTGTACCTGTATGTCATCTCCTCCTGTATATAGTATATACCTGTGTGTCATCTCCCCTGTATATAGTATATATCTGTGTGTCATCTCCTCCTGTATATAGTATATACCTGTATGTCATCTTCTATATATAGCATATACCTGTATGTCATCTCATCCTGTATATAGTATATACCTGTAGGTAATCTGCTCCTGTATATAGTATATACCTGTGTGTCGTCTCCTCCTGTATATAGTATATACCTGTATGTCATCTCCTCCTGTATATAGTATGTACCTGTATGTCATCTCCTCCTCTATATAGTATATACCTGTGTGTCATCTCTCCTGTATATAGTATATATCTGTGTGTCATCTCCCCTGTATATAGTATATACCTGTGTGATCTCCTGTATTAGACCTCGTTCACACGTTATTTGCTCAGTATTTTTACCTCAGTATTTGTAAGATAAATTGGCAGCCTGATCCCCAGCCAACAGGAAGCCCTCCCCCCTGGCAGTATATATTAGCTCACACATACACATAATAGACAGGTCATGTGACTGACAGCTGCCGTATTTCCTATATGGTACATTTGTTGCTCTTGTAGTTTGTCTGCTTATTAATCAGATTTTTATTTTTGAAGGCTAATACCAGACTTGTGTGTGTTTTAGGGCGAGTTTCGTTTGTCAAGTTGTGTGTGTTGAGTTGTGTGTGGCGACATGCATGTAGCGACTTTTGTGAGATGAGTTTTGTGTGGCAACATGCGTGTAGCAACTTTTTGTGTGTCGAGTTGCATGTGACAGGTAAGTGTAGCAAGTTGTGTGCAGCAAGTTTTGCGCATGGCGAGTTTTGCACGTGGCGAGTTTTAAGTTTGGTGCCTTTTGAGTATGTGCAAGTTTTGTGTGAGGCAACTTTTGCATGTGTTGCAAATTTTGTGCATGTGGCAATTTTTCCGCGTGTGCAAGTTTTGCATGTGGCGAGTTTTCCATGAGGTGAGTTTTGCACTTGTGGCGAGTTTTGCGTGAGCCTAGTTTTTGCATGTGGCGAGTTTTGCGCGTGGTGAGTTTTGAGCGGCGACTTTTGTGTTTCGACTTTTATGTGGCGAGGTTGGTGTATGTGTGGTGAAATGTGTGCTGAGGGTGGTATATGTGTTCAAGCACGTGGTAGTGTGTGGCGCATTTTGTGTGTGTGTTCATATCCCCATGTGTGGTGAGTATCTCATGTCGGGGCCCCACCTTAGCAACTGTACGGTATATACTCTTTGGCGCCATCGCTCTCATTTTTCAATTCCAGTTGTTCACATCTGGCAGCTGTCAATTTGCCTCCTACACTTTTCCTTTCACTTTTCCCCATTATGTAGATAGGGGAAAAATAGTTTGGTGAATTGGAAAGCGCGGAGTTAAAATTTCACCTCACAACATAGCCTATGACGCTCTCAGGGTCCAGACGTGTGACTGTGCAAAATTTTGTGGCTGTAGCTGCGACGCCTCCAACACTTTTCATTTCACTTTTTCCCCATTATGTAGATAGGGGAAAAATGGTTTGGTGAATTGGAAAGCGCGGGGTTAAAATTTCACCTCACAACGTAGCCTATGACGCTCTCAGGGTCCAGACGTGTGACTGTGCAAAATTTTGTTTCTGTAGCTGCGACGCCTCCAACACTTTTCCTTTCACTTTTTTCCCCATTATGTAGATAGGGGCAAAATTGTTTGGTGAATTGGAAAGCGCGGGGTTAAAATTTCACCTCACAACGTAGCCTATGACGCTCTTAGGGTCCAGACGTGTGACTGTGCAAAATTTTGTTGCTGTAGCTGCGACGCTTCCAACACTTTTCCTTTCACTTTTTCCCCCATTATGTAGATAGGGGCAAAATTGTTTGGTGAATTGGAACGCGCGGGGTTAAAATTTCGCCTCACAACATAGCCTATGACGCTCTCGGGGTCCAGACGTGTGACTGTGCAAAATTTTGTGGCTGTAGCTGTGACGGTGCAGATGCCAATCCCGGACATACACACACACATACACACACACACACACACACATTCAGCTTTATATAGTAGATAGTCATTATTGACAGCAGTATCTATAATAATAATAATAATAATAATTTTATTTATATAGCGCCAACATATTCCGCAGCGCTTTACAAATTATAGAGGGGACTTGTACAGACAATAAACATTACATCATAACAGAAATACAGTTCAAAACAGATACCAGGAGGAGTGAGGGCCCTGCTCGCAAGCTTACAAACTATGGGGAAAAGGGGAGACACGAGAGGTGGATGGTAACAATTGCTTTAGTTATTCGGACCAGCTATAGTGTAAGGCTCAGGTGTTCATGTAAAGCTGCATGAACCAGTTACCTGCCTAAGTATGTAGCAGTACAGACACAGAGGGCTAATACTGCATAAAGTGTATGAGAACATGATGCGAGGAACCTTTTTTTTTTTTTTTTTTTTTTTTTATTATAAATAGGCCACACAGGGATCGTTAGGTTAATGCATTGAGGCGGTAGGCCAGTCTGAACAAATGAGTTTTTAGGGCACGCTTAAAACTGTGGGGATTGGGGATTAATCGTATTAACCTAGGTAGTGCATTCCAAAGAATCGGCGCAGCACGTGTAAAGTCTTAAGTCTAAAGGGTTAAACAGACATGGACAGTGACAACACTGATTGTGGCTGATGCAGCAAGTTGTCAGCTATAGTGTACAGCTGACGTGCTGGATTGTCACCTCTATGGGGAGGATATCTTTTATCTCAGGTCAGTAAAAAGACGTATTGACGGTCATTAAGGGTTTTTAAAATTAATTACAAAAACAGCATGGTAGGAAAGAGCTATGTTTCTAACACAAGCAGGCGTTCTTTGTCAAAGCTCGATGGGAACATTTTGCCAGCAGCCCCACATATCCCTACTCACATATGGGAGTGGGAATCAGAGACATGTGATAGGATGGGATAATTAAAACCACAGATTTGAAATAAAACTAATGTAACAATAACAGAAAAAACAACAAGCCTGTGCATTAATAATGATATATAATCTCCGTATGTAAATTTAGACCATCTGGAAATCTAGAGCCTAGGTTAAAAATATGGAGGGGGTGATGTGTGTGCCACACCACACTTCATCACATATATTAATTCTAATTCATATAATCTTAAATTTACAGTTTCATATCATTGCTCTGTTATTTCTTGTGTTTATAACTATCAGATGTTCCAGGACAAATCATTTCCATGTCCGTGTATCACAAACCTTTGGCGGCCAACACCTTCTTGCATGCTGCAAGTATCCTCGCAAAGCATGTTGTGCATGCCATACCTGTATGTGAATTTACTAGAATCATGAGAAACTGCTGTGATCCCTCTAATGCTGCATGTGAAATTGACAATTCATGTGCAAGACGAATTGATTGTGGTTATAATCGATGGATGTTGAACAGAGGTAAGTGTATTGCGCAGACCAAAACTGAGCAGATCTCCTTAACAATAACATAACAATTAAAAAAACAAATCTAAACAGTTCTCAGTTCACCTCCATCAAACACATCATCAATAAGTACAAGGTGCTCCTCACAAAATTAGAATATCATCAAAAAGTTTATTTGAGCTCTTCAATACAAAAATTGAAACTCATATAGTCATTACAAACAGAGTGATCTATTTCAAGTGTTTATTTCTGTTAATGTTGATGATTATAGCTTGCAGCCAATGAAAACCCAAAAGTCATTATCTCAGTAAATTATAATACTTTTTAACACCAGCTTGAAAAATGATTTTAAAATCCAAAATGTTGGCCTAATGAAATGTATGTTCAGTAAATAACTTCAATACTTGTTTGGTTCTCTTTTTGCATCAATTACTACATCAATGCTGTGTGGCAAAAGGGTGATCGGCCTGTGGCACTGCTGAGGTGTTGTGGAAGCCCAAGTTGCTTTGATAACAGCCTTCAGCTCATCTGCATTGTTGGGTCTGGTGTGTCTCTTCTTCCTCTTGTCTAGTGGGGTGTGCAATATTATGGATATTAGATTCTCTATGGGGTTAAGGTTAGGTAAGTTTGCTGGCCAATCAAGCACAGTGATACTGTTGTTTTTAAACCAGGTATTGGTACTTTTGCAGTGTGGACAGGTGCCAAGTTTGCTGTAGAATGAAATTTCCATTTCTAAAAGCTTGTCAGCAGAGGGAAGCATGAAGTGCTCTAAAATTTACAGGTAAACGGTTGTGCTGACTTTGGTCTTGATAAAACAGTGGACCTAGAACAGCAGATGACATGGCTTACCAGCCACCACTGGTTGTGGAAACATCACACTAGAACTCAAGCTACTTGGATTGTGGGTATCTCAACTCTTCCTCCAGACTCTGGGGCCTTGATTTCCAAATTAAATGCAAAATTTACTTTCATTTGAAAACAACACCTTGGACCAGTGAGCAATAGTCCAGTTCTTTTTCTCCTTGGCCCTGGTAGGACACTTCTGGTGTTGTCTGTTGGTCACGAGTGGCTGGACTCAAGGAATGCGACAATTGTAGCTGATGTCTTAGGGTACCGTCACATTATACGATTTACCTACGATCACGACCAGCGATATGACCTGGCCGTGATCGTAGGTAAATCGTAGTGTGGTTGCTGGGGAGCTGTCACACAGACAGCTCTCCAGCGGCCAACGATGCCGAGGTCCCTGGGTAACCAGGGTAAACATCGGGTAACTAAGCGCAGGACCGCGCTTAGTTACCCGATGTTTACCCTGGTTACAAGCGTTAAACTAAAAAAAAACAAACAGCACATACTTACATTCTGGTGTCCGTCAGGTCCCTTGCCATCTGCTTCCCGCACTCAGTGACTGCCGGCCGTAAAGTGAAAGTGAAAGCACAGCCGCTGTGCTCTGCTTTCACTTTACGGCCGGCAGTCACAGTGCGGGAAGCAGACGGCAAGGGACCTGACGGACACCAGAATGTAAGTATGTGCTGTTTGTTTTTTTTTAGTTTAACGCTTGTAACCAGGGTAAACATCGGGTAACTAAGCGCGGTCCTGCGCTTAGTTACCCGATGTTTACCCTGGTTACAAGCGAACGCATCGCTGGATCGCATCGCTAGATCGCTAGATCGGTGTCACACACACCGATCTAGCGATGACAGCGGGAGATCCAGCGATGAAAGAAAGTTCCATACGATCTGCTACGACGTACGATTCTCAGCAGGATCCCTGATCGCTGCTGCGTGTCAGACACAGCGATATCGTAACGATATCGCTGGAATGTCACGAATCGTACCGTCGTAGCGATCGAAATGTTATAGTGTGACGGTACCCTTAGATGTGTCTGTGTGTGGTGGCTCTTGAAGCAATGACTCCAGCGGCAGTCCGCTCCCTGTCAATCTCCCCCAAATGTTTGAATGGCCTTTTCTTAATCATTTCAAGGTTGCGCTTATCCCGGTTGCTTGTACACCTTTTTCTGCCACACTTTTTCCTTCCACTCAACTTTCCATTAATATGCGTGGATACAGCATTGGGTGAACAGCTAGCTTTTATAGCAATGACCTATTGTGACTTACACTCCTTGTGAAATGTGTCAATGATTGCCTTCTGGACATCTGTCAAGTCAGCAGTCTTCCCCATAATTGTGGGGCATACTGAAACTGACTAAGGGACCTTTGTAAACACTTAGGAAGCCTTTGCAGGTTTTTTTTGTTAATTATTCTAATTTACTGAGATAACGACTTGGGTTTTTATTGGCTGTAAGCCTTAATCATCATCATAAACAGAAATAAACACTTGAAATTGATCACTCTGTTATGTCTTTATGAGTTTCACTTTTTATATTGAAGAGCTGAAATAAGTTAACTATTTTATTATATTCAAATTTAAGGAAAAGCACTTGTAGATACTGTAACTGAAGCAAGCTGACTACATAGACACGAGAGTGAAAGCAAGATTACTGCCAGATACGGAGCTGAAAGGAACTTACTAAAGAGATATGGGAGCAGATCCAAGCTTTCTCCAGAGAAATGGGAGCAGAACCAAGCTTACTACAGAAATAAAGGAGCAGAACCAAGCTTACTACACAGATATGGGAGCAGAAATGAGTTTATTACAGAGATACGGGAGCAGAACAGAGCTTCCTCCAGAGGTATCGGAGCAGAACCGAGCTTACTGGAGAGACATGGGAGCAAACTTGAGCTCATGGCAGAGTTATGGGAGCAGCATCGAGCTTACTACAGAGATATGGGAGCAGAAATGAGCTTACTACAGAGATAAGGAAGCAGAACAGAGCTTACTACAGAGCTACAGGAGCAGAACCAAGCTTATTATAGAGATATGGGAGCAGAATTGAGCTTACTACAGAGATAAGGGCGCAAAACAGCTTACTAATAGTGATGAACGAGTGTACTCGTTGCTCGGGTTTTCCAGAGCACGCTCGGGTGACCTCCGAGTATTTGTTAGTGTTCGGAGATTTAGTTTTCATCACCTCAGCTGAATGATTTGCAGCTACTAGCCTGCTTGATTACATGTGGGGATTACCTAGCAACCAGGCGACCCCCACATGTACTCAGGCTGGGTAATAGCTGTAAATCATTCAGCTGAGGTGATCAAAACTAAACACTTGCTCATCACTACTTACTAAGTCTACTCATTAGACACGGTTATAGAGCCAAGCTTACTGCATACATATGGTATACATTGATAAAGTACCAGAACCAAGCAAACACAGTACAGCAGTGGTGTTACTAGGGTCCTAAAACATCAGGGGCACCAGCCCCCAAAGTGCATGTCTCCCCATAAGACCCCCTATAGACATTTAAATTAGCATCTATATACATATATACAGTGCAGACCAAAAGTTTGGACACAACTCATTTAAAGATTTTTCTGTATTTTCATGACTATGATAATTGTACATTCACACTGAAGGCATCAAAACTATGAATCAACACGTGGTATTATATACTTAACAAAAAAGTGTGAAACAACTGAAATTATGTCTTTTATTCTATTTTCTTCAAAGTAGCCACCTTTTGCTTTGATGACTGCTTTGCACACTCTTGGCATTCTCTTGATGAGCTTCAGGAGGTAGTCACCGGGAATGGTTTTCACTTCACAGGTGTGCCCTGTCAGGTTTACTAAGTGGGATTTCTTGCCTTATAATTGGTGTTGGGACCATCAGTTGTGTTGTGCGGAAGTCTGGTGGATACACAGCTGATAGTCCTACTGAATAGACTGTTAGAATTTGTATTATGGCAAGAAAAAAGCAGCCATGTAAAGAAAAAAGTGGCCATCATTACTTTAAGAAATGAAGGTCAGTCAGTCCCCTGCCGGGGGTCTGTACGGGCCTCTCGGGGGTCTGTGCGGGCTGCCGGGGGTCTGTGCGGGCCTCTCGTGGGTCTTTGTGTCTGTGTGCAGGCATCGTCCGATGGGACTACAAATCCCATCAGGCTATGCCTGCTACAATGGCAGTGATTGACACATTAGCCAATGATGGGACAGTAGTAGTCCCATCATCCGTCCATACTACATACATACAACATACATACATACAACATACTACATACATACCACATACATACAACATACATACATACAACATACCACACACATACTACAATCATACATACAACATACCACATACACACAACATACATACAAAATACATACATACTACATACAACATACTGCATACATGCATACAACATACTGCATACATACAACATACTACATACATACTACATACATGAAACATACATACAACATACTGCATACATATTACATACATACTACATACATACAACATACACCATGCATACAACATACATACTACATACATGCTACATACAATACATTTCAAAACTTTTGAAAAAAAAATCCGTTTTTTTCTGCTGGATCCGTTTTTTCTCATAGTTTTATAAGCACCGGATTGCACCTGATGGCCACATGTTTCTTCCGTTTTTGCCAGATCCTTCAAAAAAGCTGTTTCCGCCGGACGGAAAACACATACAGAGGAACGGTTTTTCTGTCCGGCGAAAAAATGCACAGCGACGGATCCGGCAAAAAACAGATGAAACGTGTGGCCATCAGGTGCAATCCGGCGCTAATACAACTCTATGAAAAAACGGATCCAGCAGAAAAAAAACCGAATTATTTTTTTTTTCAAAACTGGAACTTTCTCACACAGCAATGCCAAAAGTGAGACTAGGGACTATTTTTTTACAGTGGCGGAGGAATACAGTGCGGAAGGATACCTTCCTCCTGTAATTGTATTCCTGGAGCCCCTATAGAGCGGTCGCATCAGCTGATGCTGCTGTTCTCCACGGGGGATCGTCGTGGGACACTCGCGTATTTCTGTGGATCCGGGAGTATATTGTTTGTTATTTTAATATTTTTTACAGATGACACTGGCTTCGGGGAACAAAGTGAAAAGTGATGGTCGGTTTGTACTCTGTTATATGTACTGTATTATTATTATTATTATTATTTATTATTATAGCGCCATTTATTCCATGGCGCTTTACATGTGAGGAGGGGTATACATAATAAAACAAGTGATGTCTAGACTGTATGTCTATATGTATGTATTGTATGTAATGTATGAATATATTGTATGTAGTATGTATGTTGTATGTATGTATGATGTATGTTGTATGTATGTATGTTGTATGTATGTTGTATGTAGTATGTTGTATGTATGTAGTATGTATGTTGTATGCAGGTAGTATGTATGTAGTATATATATGTAGTATGTGTGTATGTAGTATGTTGTATGTATTTAGTATGTATGTAGTATGTTGTATGTATGTCTGTAGTATGTATGTAGTATATAGTATGTTGTATGTAGTATGTATGTTGTATGTATGTAGTATGTTTGTTGTATGTATGTTGTATGTATATAGTATGTTGTATGTATGTTGTATGTATGTATGTAGTATGTAACATGTATATAGTATGTTGTATGTATGTAACATGTATGTTGTATGTATGTATGTAGTATGTATGTGGGTTTTTTTTTACATTCAACACATTAGCCGGATGATGGGACTACTACTGTCCCATCATTGGCTAATGTGTCAATCACTGTCATTGTAGCAGGCATAGCCCGATGGGACTTGCAGTCCCATCAGACGATGCCTGTACACAGACACAAAGACCCCCGGCAGGCTCACACAGACCCCCGAGAGGCCCACACAGACCCCCGGCAGGCCCATACAGACCCCCAAGAGGCCTGTACAGACCCCCGACAAGCCCACACAGACCCCCGAGAGGCCCGTACAGACCCCCGGCAGGCCGCACAGTCCCCCGAGAGGCCCGTACAGACCCCCGGCAGGCCCGCACAGACCCCCAAGAGGCCCGTACAGACTCCCGGCAGGCCCGCACAGACGCGCAGTCTCCGCCACGCACCGCCCACCACTGACATCATTTCAGCAGCCAATCACAGCCATGCCATTAGTTAACATGGCTAACATGCCTAACAGGATGTGCCCACACTTCTTAGGATCCTCATTGGCTAAATAGAATAAAACTAGCTCATTGCATTAGGGGAACTTCCGATTCCGTTATTCGATATTGTAAAATTATCGGAACTCCGATACAGCGAATATCGGCCGATACCAGATATTTGCAGTATCGGAATGCTCAACACTACTGATTAGTCCAAATTTGAGATCTTTGGTTCCAACCACCGTATCTTTGTGCGACTCAGAAAAGGTGAATGGTTGGACTCTACATGCCTGGTTCCCACCGTGAAGCATGGAGGAGGAGGTGTGATGGTGTGGGGGTGCTTTGCTGGTGACACTGTTGGGGATTTATTCAAAATTGAAGGCATACTGAACCAGCATGGCTAACACAGCATCTTGCAGCAGCATGCTATTCCATCCGGTTTGCGTTTAGTTGGACCATCATTTATTTTTCAACAGGAAAATGACCCCAAACACACCTCCAGGCTGTGTAAGGGTTATTTGACCAAGAAGGAGAGTGATGGGGTGCTACACCAGATGACCGGGCCTCCACAGTCACCAGACCTGAACCCAATCAAAATGGTTTGGGGTGAGCTGGACCGCAGAGTGAAGGCAAAAGGGACAACAAGTGCTAAGCATCTCTGGGAACTCCTTCAAGATTGTTGGAAGACCATTCCCGGTGACTAAAAGTACCATCACATTAAGCGACGCTGCAGCGATATAGACAACAATGTCGATCGCTGCAGCGTCGCTGTTTGGTCGCTGGAGAGCTGTCACACAGATAGCTCTCCAGCGACCAACGATGCCGAAGTCCCCGGGTAACCAGGGTAAACATCGGGTTACTAAGCGCAGGGCCGCGCTTAGTAACCCGATGTTTACCCTGGTTACCATTGTAAATGTAAAAAAAAAACACTACCTACTTACATTCTGGTGTCTGGTCACGTCCCTCGCCTTCAGCTTCCCGCATTGACTGTGAGCGCCGGCCGTAAAGCAGAGCGGTGACGTCACCGCTGTGCTCTGCTTTACGGCCGGCCGGCGCTCACATTCAGTGCAGGAAGCTGAAGGCGAGGGACGTGACCAGACACCGGAATGTAAGTATGTAGTGTTTTTTTTTTTTACATTTACAATGGTAACCAGGGTAAACATCGGGTTACTAAGCGCGGCTTTGCGCTTAGTAACCCGATATTTACCCTGGTTACCAGTGAAGACATCGCTGAATCGGCGTCATACACGCCGATTCAGCGATGTCAGCGGGAGATCAGCGACCAAAATAAAGTCCTGATCATTCCCCAGCGACCAACGATCTCCCAGCAGGGGCCTGATCGTTGGTCGCTGTCACGCATAACGATTTCATTAACGATATCGTTGCTACGTCACAAAAAGCAACGATATCGTTAACGATATCGTTATGTGTGACGGTACCTTAACTCTTGAAGCTCATCAAGAGAATGCCAAGAGTGTGCAAAGCAAAAGGTGGCTACTTTGAAGAACCTAGAATATAAGACATAATTTCAGTAGTTTCACACTTTTTTGTTAAGTACATAATTCCACATGTGTTAATTCATAGTTTTAATGTCTTCAGTGTGAATGTACAATTTTCTTAGTCATGAAAATACAGAAAAATCTTTAAATGAGGTGTGTCCAAACTTTTGGTCTGTACTGTATATAAAAAATTATCAATATGCACCAGTGTCAATATGCACAGCATACAACTATAGAAAACAATATAAAATATCTTGGATACCAATGTTGTACAGTTATTCCTAGAGTTGCGCGTCCACCATGACACGCGTTTCGAAGGCAGGACCAAAACATGCATTGAGGCGGAAGCACAATCACTTCATTTTAAGAAAAAGTACGGGACCCTCCAACCTTGCATCATTTATAGGAGACTCAAAATGATCACAGTGAAGAAAAAGTACCTGTTGACGTTTATTCCGGAGCTGTTTGACCGCCTCAGAGGTGCCTCGGTCTTTACCAAATTAGATCTGTGTGGTGCATATAATCTTATCTGAATTCATCGAGGAGATGAATGAAAGATGGCCTTCAACACCTGGGACTGTCATTATGACATCTGAACTCAGCAATGCCCCAGCTGTCTTCAAAGAATTTGTGAACAATATCTTTTGAGATGTTTTCTACACTTTTGTGTACTTTTGTCTACCTGGACAATATCTTGATCTTCTCTGCAAACCTGTTCTCTCATAGCTGAAATGTCAGCCAATTCCTACAGCAACTCAGAGAAAACTGCCTGTATTCTGCATTTGAGAAATGTGTCTTTGAACAATCTTCTCTCCCTTTCCTATGTTATATCATCTCAGACACAGCCCTGGAGATTGATACAGAGAAGGCGTGTTCTCTCTTTGAGTGACTGTATTCTGATTGCATTAAAGCTATCCAGCGATTGCTGGGATTTGCCATCTACTACCAGCTATTCATTTCGCATTTCTCATCCTGGATTGCTCTTATCTGCACCATGATCCATAAGGGTGGCCAATCCGAAGGTGTGCACTTCAGAAGCTGAAAACGCTTTTCTCTCCCTAAAGCAGGCCTTCTCTTCCGTTCCAATATTACATCGATCAGACATGAACAAACAGTTCTTTCTGGAGGTAGACGCCTCATCTATTGGGGCTGGAGCCATTGTTACCCAGATGTCTCCTTCTGGCCATATGGTGATCTGTGGTTTCTTTTCCAAGGCCTTCCCTGCCTCAGAGTGCAACTACTCGATCAAGAATTGTTAGCAAGTAAAATGGCTATAAAATGGTGGTACCTTATCGAGGGAGCAGTCCATCCTGTCATCATTTATACTGACCAAAAGAACCTGGCGTAACTGCAGTCCGCGCAAAGACTAAACCCATGGCAAGCTAGGTGGTCGCTATTTGTTTGCCTCTTTTGATTTAATTCTGCATTTTCAGCCTGCTCACAAGAACATCAAAGTTGATGCTCTTTCCTGCTCTTTCCTGCCCATCGATCAAGAGGGAGAGCCTCAACTTATCATTGAGCCATCCAATATTGTTAATGTGGCTTCGGTAAACGTATCCCAAATTCTACTGCAAAAGACTTTAGTGTCAAAATCAGAAAAGAGGCAAGTTCTGTAATGTAGGCATGCATCCAAGGAAGCTGGACATGCAGGGCAGAAAATGACTTTGCAGCTCATATCTTGTCACCACTAGTGGTCTACTATGTGTAAGGAAATCATGGAGTTTGTTTCTGCTTGCCCTTCCTATGCCCATAACTATTCTCCTAGGCAACTCCCGTCATATCTACTCCTACCACTCTCTGTGCCATTGGCTCCCTGTCAGCATATTGCTATGAACTATGTGACAAATCTCCCTGTGTCCTCGAGCTGTTTTTCATCTGGGTAGTGGTAGATTGCTTCTCAAAGATGGCACATTTCACACCACTGCCAGGCGTTCTATCTGTTCCAGAACTTGCAGAGATGTTCATTCAGCACATCTTTTGTCTTTATGGATTCCTTTGCCACATTGTTTCCAACTTAGGTTTCAAATGCACATCCAGATTCTGGTGAGCTTTGTGTAGACTTCTGAACATTGTCCTGGATTTGTCATCTGCATACCAATCTTCAGTCCAATGGACTGGTAGATAGAGTCAACCAGATACTGGCCAGGATTTCTTTAAAATATGGGAGGACACTAAAGTTACTCTGGAAAGATTGTCTGTACGTATTATAGTGCATCGGTATCCACGCTGTGCAGAGAAGAGGCAGTGACCCAGGATAGTTACAAAGTAAAAGTCTCTAATGCTCAACTCACAAAATTACACAGCACACGATATCCTCCGGATCGCAGCCGGGAAACATTTCCTCCAGATTGCAGCCAAAAAACATGCCAGTCCTCCTCCGAGACTTGTTGCCGTGGATGCCAGGCCTTTCAGCTCCCATGGCTGTTTGGCTCTATTTGCCTGTGTTGCCTCACACAGGTGGAGCTCTGCAGAGTCTTCTGCTCTGCACTCTGGCACAAATGAAACTGACACTGCCACTGACCCTGACACATCAAAACCCTTTACTACATGGTTCTTAACTGGAATCTGTGGCCATGGGCCACATGGAAAACGCAGGCTGGGGGAGGAAACACTGCCCCACTACCATCCTGTAGTTCATTCCAAAAATAAAAGCCCAGCAGGTTTTCTCAAATCTGCCTTGGACAAATAGCTTGTGAAAGACCTATATTCACTTTTATTCTGCATTGCAATCACAGCTACGCTTGTGACTGCAATGCACTCCCATAGTCTCAATGTGCCTCTGTGCGCATCCTGGGGGGAACACACACCGACCCTCACAAGTGACACCGATCACTACCACACAGTATGAAGAACCATTCAGACAAGAGAAAATTGGATCCACCTTGTTATTCTCCTGGAGATAAGGTGTGGTTGTCTTCTAAGTACATTCATATTAAAATCCATTCCTACAAGTTGGATCCTCGCTTCAATGGTCCCTTTAAAGTCTTCAAGCAAACTAAAGCTGTATCCCATTGTTGAAGCTGCCTGCATCCTATATAGTTGAAGCTGCCAGCCTCCTTATGGTTATCCAATTCCTTCTGGAGTTCCGAAGACGAGGAGGCATAAAAGAGGGTATTGTTACAGCAGTTGCGGCACCCCTGCACTTGTCCTTTCCCTCACTCTCACTCATCCATCCATGCTTCCTCGGCATCTTCTCCCTCCCAGGACCTGAGCACGGCATTTAGGCTTCATGGGAGGCCAGCGCGCATTGCTAAAACATCCCCATCCAAAAGCACAATAGCTAGGAGATGTCATAGAGTTAGGCCATGTGCACACGTTCAGGTTTTTTCGCGCTAAAAACGCTATAAAAACTCATTAAAAACGCATACATTATGCATTCTATCATTTAGAATGCATTCTGCATGTTTTGTGCACATGGATGCGTTTTTTTCCGTGAAAAAAACGCATTGCGGTAAAAAAATGAGCATGTTCATTATTTTTGCGGATTTTCTGCGTTTTTCTCACAATTCTATGCATTTGGGAAAAACGCACAAAAAACGCATCAAAAACGCGTCAAATTTTTGCGTTGCGTAAAATCGCGGTAAAAACGCATGTGGATTTCTGGCAGAAATGTCCGGTTTTTGTCAGGAAAATTTCTGCAAGAAATCCTGACGTGTGCACATACCCTTACCGTTACAGAGAGAGAAGCCAGAAGAACACAGCGTTTGATTGCTCCTACTCCTGCACTGATAAGTGTTGCCTTGTTTGTCAGGTTGGTATACTGCAGTGCATTGCAGCTCTCCCCTCTTCCCTGGGTGGGGGAAGGGAACAGACAGAGGCCTGATTCAGGAGATAAGGAAAGGCTGAAGGCCCAACATTTTCACCTTAAGAGGTATCCCGGGGAATAGGGCGAGTTAGGACGTACCCTATTGTTAGGGACAGGGAAGAAGCCCCTGTTCCTAGGTCACACGACAGCTGAGTAATGACATTAGCTCTGACTGTAACCATTTTTTGATCCATTATGCATCCTATTACTGCTCTGACAGGGCAACTGCAGCAGCGCAGTCTAGAGGTGGCAGATATACATTTGTTTGCAGCACCCAATACATCTGGTGTAGGAATCATGTCTCCCAGACAAACCATAGTGGGGCCCAAGATAGCTTTCCTTGACAGGTTCCTTGGTGGGAGTGACAAGTTTGTGATTTTCAAAGATGCCTGTAATCTGTACTTTAGGTTACGTAATATTTCCTCAGGTATAGAGGAGCAACGCGTGGGTACAATAATTTTGCTCCTTCAGGGGGACCCCCAAGCATGGGCGTCACCCATCTGACTCCAGGTCACTTCAGACTGTGGAGGATATTTTTTTTGGTGCTGGGCTTTATATATGACGACCCCAACTGCATCTCCTTGGCTGAGTGCACATTGCACCAACTTCAGCAAGAAGACCAGCCGGAGGAGGAGTATTGCTCTGAGATTTGGAGGTGGGCCACGGACACTAAGTAGAATGACCCCGCACTCCATAGCCAGTTCTGTGAGGGGCTTACAGTAAGGGTGAAGGATTGAGGTGGCCATGTCTCTGGAAATCTGGGTTGATTGCCATCTTTGCCAGAGACATAGTGAGACACCACTGTGTACGGGAGGTCCGGGGCCAAGGGAGATCGGGACTGAGTAATCTGAAGAACCCATGAAGGCGGGTGCGGCAACTCACTCAGAAAAACTGTCTGTTCGGCGCAAAGGGGGAGTGTGTTTTCACTGTGGTAAAAAGGGCCATTTCGTGGGCACATGCCTTTCCTGACCTCACAGTAAACAGCTGCTAGAAAATAAAGAGGCCCGGGTTGCGGGGAGCTTAGCAACCCGGGTGTACGCATCACCTCCTTGGGTAGGACACAATTTTTTCTGCCAGCTGAAATTCACCTTGGTGAATTTAAGGTAGATTTGTCTGCATTTCTGGACAGTGGGGCAGGGTTTAACTTGATCGACGCTAGGTTCATCCAGGTCCAAGACCTCAAACTACATACTCTGTCCAGACCCATACCATAATTACCATCGACTCCGCCTCTTTGAGACAGGCATATTTTACTCAAGTTGTCCAAGGTTTACATCTTCAGGTGGGGGCCATGCACTCTGAGGTAATAGACTTTTATGTGCTAGAGGGTCTGCCCTCACCTGTGGTTCTTGGACTTCCTTGGCTCTCTCTGCGTAATATAGTAGATTGGTAGACTCAAGAAGTGCTAAAGTGGAGTGAGTATTGTCAAGGACACTGCTTGAGCACCTGGATTGCTAGGGTGGATACCCAGTCTGTGTCAAAATACCTGTCTGACTTTGGGGATGTTTTCTCAGAGCAGGGGTGCCAAGAACTTCCTCCCCATTGCCCTTATGACTGCACCATTAATCTTGTTCCTGGAGCCAATCTGTCTAAGAGCAGACTGTATAATATCTTTGGTCCAGAGAAGCAAGTCGTTAAAGACTATATCGCAGAAAGTTTGGCAAGGGTCATATCAGACCATCCTCATCCCCCATTGCCACGGCGTACTTTTTTTGGAAAGAAAAAAGATGGGGGTTACGCATTGACTAAGATCTGACACGATCGAAACGCATCACATATTCTTCTGTACCTAAGTATTTGCACAATAGCAAGGAATTATGGAATTGAAGGAATTTTAATGAATGAATAAATAAACATTGTTTTATGGAGCCGGAACGCTTTCTTTTTGTTGCTGTATCTTCTCTTGTCGTGGTCCTGGACGAAGTTCCGAGCACCTGCGTCTGATCGGTGAGCTGGCTGAGGTTTATATCAAACCTTTTTTTTTTTTTCTTTGGTTTCGCCCATGCCTAGATTTCCGCAAACGCAATATGATCACGGTCCAGGATCCATATTCGCTCCCTTTCATCCTGGACCTCTTTAATAAGATTGTAGGAGGAAAATGGTTTTCAAAACTGGACCTCAGCGGGGTGTATAAACTCATTCACTTTAATGAGGGGTATGAATGGAATACAGCATTCAATACGCCTGAGGGACACTATGAGAACCTGGTGATGCTGTTTGGGTTGACCAACGAGCCCGCCGTCTTTCAGCACTTTGTAAATTACATCTTTAGTCACCTGGTAGTCACATTTGTGGTTATCTATCTGGATGACATATTAATTTATTCACCTAACCTTGAGTCAGATCAGGTACATGTCAGGCAGGTCTTACATATACTCAGAGACAATAACTTATTTATTAAACCTAAGAAATGTATGTTCTTGGTTGAGATCCCTTTCCTAGGATATGTGTTGTCATCCACCGGTTTTCGCATGGATCCGACGAAAGTCCGGGCAGTATTGGATTGGGATCATCCTGAAGATTTGAAGGTGTTACAAAGGTTTTTAGGTTTTGCCAACTTTTACCGTAATTTCATCAAAAACTTTTCGGTAGTAGCAAACTTCTGACGGATATGAATAGGAAGGGGACGGAATTTTCAAAGTGGTTCAGTCTGGCTAGAGAGGCATTCAATTCTTTAAATAGGTGTTTTTCGTCTGTGCCAATCCTCATACAGCCTGAGGTCTCTCAGCCTTTTATTCTCAATGTTGACATGTCTGAGGTGGGAGTGGGGGCTGTGTTGTCACAGAGTTAGTCTCCTGGTAAATGGGGTCCATGTGTATATTTTTAGAAAAAACTCACCTGCAGAGAAAAATTATGACATTAGTAATAGGGAACACAATCAAGTGGGCTTTTGAAGACTGGCATTATTATTTGGAGGAAGTGGTTCATCCGGTTATGGTGATCACGGTTCATTAGAATCTTGTATATTTGGATTCTGCAAAACGTCTAATCCCTCGACAGGCAAGATGGGCATTGTTCCTCAAGAGGTTTAACTTTTTGTCACATATAGGCCGGGGAACATAATTATTAAGGCAGATGCCTTATCTCGTTGTTTTCCTGGAGGAGGAAATAATTGTGAACCAGTACCTATTCTACAAAAAGGGGTGGTTGTATCGTCTATATGCTCTGATCTGAAAAGAGAGGTTGTTGACACTCAGGGAGACGCCCCTGCTGCCTGTCCGTTAGGTAAACTGTTTGTTCTTGTGAATCTTCATCTAAGAGTCCTTAGTGAACATCACAATTCGGCCTTGGCCGGACATTCTGGAAATAAAGCCACCACTGATGATATTCTTAATCAGCGTTTTTGGTGACCAGAGGTTTATCAGGATGTCCGGGAGTATGTAGCTGCCCCTGCAGTGTCTGTGCACGTTCTAAGACCTCTCATACTTGTTTGTCGGGGGCTCTGCAACGATTGGAGATTCCCAGTAGACCTTGGACTCATTTGTCGTTCGATTTTATCAGGGGTCGCCCCTTGTCGGCGGGGAATACAGTAATTTTGGTGGTCATGGATAGATTCAATAAGACGTCTCATTTTATTGCATTACCAGCTTTAACGAACGCCATGTCCTTGGCGC
Source organism: Ranitomeya imitator (assembly GCF_032444005.1). Taxonomy (NCBI): domain Eukaryota; kingdom Metazoa; phylum Chordata; class Amphibia; order Anura; family Dendrobatidae; genus Ranitomeya; species Ranitomeya imitator. The sequence goes on from NC_091289.1 coordinate 91,919,689, forward strand.
AAATATTTGTCATGGCAATTGTAAAATTACATGGGATTCTGACCGATATTGTTTCTGACCAGGCAGTACAGTTTTTGTTTCCAAGTTTTGGAGGGCATTTTGCACCCGTCTAGGGATCCATCTTTCATTTTCTTCTTAATTTCACCTGCAGTCTATTGGGCAGACTGAACGTGTTAAAGAAAATCTGGGGATTTACCTTAGATGTTGAGTTTGAGAATCAGGAAGATTGGGTTACCTACTTACTGTTAGCTGAATTCTCAGTAAATAATAGTTGTCATGAATCTACTGGTAAGTCCCCGTTTTTCAGGGCATATGGGTTTCATCCTCCGTTCAGCTCATTTAATAAGAATCGTTCTGGATTACCTGAAGAAGAATGTTTTTTTCATCATCTATTATGTCTGTGTGACAGGGGGTTACTAATAGTTTGAGGAAGAAGGGATCTAAATATAAGTATGGCTGATTGGAGACGTTTGGTGCATCCCGACCTGTGTGTTGGTGACGTGGTGTGGTTGTCCTGTAGGAACATTAAGTTGAAGGTTCCATCTTGAAAACTAGGTCCCAGGTTTATCAGTCCTTATAAGATCATAGGCATCGTCAATCCCGTAGCATTCCACCTTGCTTTGTTACCTACTTTTAGGATCCATAATGTATTTCATCAATCTCTCCTCAAAAAATATGTTGCATATTTGGTACCTTGACCACTATCACCATCTCTTGTCATTATCGATGAAAATTTAGAATTTCAGATAGCGAAAATCATGGATTTTTGTTTAGATTGTCGCTCGCTTCAGTATCTGGAACATTGGAGGGGAGTCAGTCCTGAGGAGAGGATGTGGGTACCAGCATTTGACGTCCATATGGCCAGAATGATCTGGTCTTTTCACGTGGCACACTCCGATGAACCCGGTCCTGAGGTTCCAGATGTCCCTCGTAGAAGGGGGGGTGCTGCCACGGGTTACTGCAACAGAGAGGAGCCAGAAGACTGCAGCATCTGATTGCTCCTACTCCAGCTCTGAAAAGATATAGTTCACTTTTTTTAAATGGTGTTAATTTCTTTTCACAGAATAGGGGTAAATCGCCCATGTTGGGAGCTATGGTAGTCTGAGCTCTCAGCTGAGCTCGGTTAGCTGTTCCTATCCCCTTTATTATCTGGGTCCTGATTGAAACACATCATCAGAGCTAGCTTATGCTGCATGGCTTGGAGGAGAGGTGTTTTGTTGGTTAAATGAGAAGGAATTTGGAGGAGCTATCTGTGACTGTTGCGTGTGTTTGTAAGTGTGATAATTCCCTTCCATCCTTATACTTTGGTTTTCCCCATCCTCCTCTTCCTGATGCATTCCTCTGTTATATGTGAATATTTGTATGCTTGGCATTTTCAGTTACCCTTGTTTGTTGGGTTTGTGTACTGTGGTGCTCGGCAGCTCCCCTCTTCCCTGGGCGGGGGAAGGGAATAGACAGAGGGCTTATTCAGGAGATATCAGAAGTATCCTGGGGATTAGGGTGAGCTAGGTTGCTCCCTAGTGTTAATGACAGGGATGGAGCCCCTGGTCCCGGGTCACCTGACAGCTGAGTCATGACGGGAGACACCTGGTAAATAAGTCATCCTCCCCTATTGCGAGGTGCCTTAGCAACTTTAGTGTATCCTGCTATGATTGTTAGGTCCCATCCCATCCGCCCTGTCTACTCCTGTTCCAATCTGTCCTGCTGAACCTTTACCTGAAACCATCCTGACTATGTGTAGTCCTGTTCCTAGTCCACCTAACCATCACCTGTGCAGCTACAATCACCTGCCCTGTCTGAGCCAGCACCTATAAACCTGCATCAGTGATCCGGTACCAGTGGTCGTTCCGTGTTCCTATCAGTCCAGTCTGTGCGATGAGGTCCTGGTTAGTCCTGCTTCCCTGTCCCCCTTGGGGGTCAGTTGCTACAGATCCGTGGGGCCTTCCTGGAGTAGCACCTGATGGTCACCTGGAGTCAAGTCTAACCCCACCATCAGGGGCTCTAGCAAAAAGCCAGGTGTTCATTTAGCAACCAGGCAACCCCCACATGTACTTATGCTGGCTAACAGTTGTAAATCATCCAGCTGCGGCAAGAAAAACTAAATCTCCGAGCACTAAAAAATACTCAGAGGACCCCCAAGCATGCTTGAGAAATCTCGAGTAACGAATATATTCGCTCATCACTACTAATGAGTATATATGCAAATGAGATCTATATGAAATATATATATTTCCATCACAATATCAGAGCTGTTTGATCATCTCAAAGGTGAGAGTCTTTACTAATCTTAACCTGCAGGGAGCATATAACCTGATCTGAATGCTCCAGTGATGAAGGGAAGACTGCCTTTAACACTGGAGATGGTTATTATGAATTTTGCATAATGCCATTTGGGCTCTTTAAAGCCCCATCTGTTTTTCAAGAATTGGTGAACGATATCTTCCGGACCTTCTCTGTTCATGTGTGGTGGCTTACCTGGACGACATAGTAATGTTCTCTCCCGATCTGCTCACACACAGGATGGATGTTCTCCAGCTTCTGCAGAGACTGAGGAAGAATCATTTTTACGCCAAGTTTGAAAAATGTGTCATCGAGCAAACCTCTCTTCCATTCATTGGGTACATCATCTCTGAGACGGGGCTAAGGATGGATCCCAAGAAGTTATCCGCTGTCCTAAAGAGGCCTTACCCTGACGGTCTGAAGACAATCCAGCACTTCCCCGGATTCACCTAATATCGCTAGTTCATTGACAATCTCAAGCCCATGGCCTCTTTACGCAACCCAGCTCAAGCTCTTAAATTTATTCTTCAAGGACCTTGGGTACCAATCCTGACCCAATCAGCTCTAAATATGTCTTTGAGGTAGAGAACATTCTGGCTTCTAAGAGGTAAGAGGAAAAACCTTTATTCTAGTAGATTGGAAGGGGTTCGGTTCTGAAGAGAGCTTGTTGGAGCCCAGAGAGAACATTCATGCTTCTCTACTTCTTCTTGAAGGCTTGAAGAAGAGAAGGTGTAAAGTGGGAGTACTGTATTGTAGCACTGGCGTTCCTGTACGCTTCCTCCCTTCCCCCAACAGGGACTCACCTCCATTGCCCCTGTCCCGCACTTCCTGTTCCTCCTGCTGCTGCCTGGGGTCTGTGTATGGCACACAGATCCTCGGGCACTGTGCTTAGCATCCAGTGCTCCCTCCTTCTTAAAAGTACAGCGCACAATGCCCTAAAGTGTCCCCAGCTAAAGGAACCTCTACATGATGTTGGTAGGTGTCTGAGCAACATGTTCAGTCACTTAGTCTGCACACTTCCTAACTCTCAGATTCTCTTTCTTTGTGTACCCACCTGTTCCCCCTAGTTCCCTCTAGTGCCTGCCTATACCCACTTGCTCTGCTAGTTCCTGCTTGTCCCTGCTTGTGCCTTCAAGATGGAAAAAAACCAGAGTATTTAGTTGATATGTTTTTTTGCAAAAAAAATGTATACTAAGCTTTTCCATCTTTTGACAAGCACTTGCTTATTACTGTGATTTTTTTTTACAACAGAGTATTTTTTGACCTCACTGTGCTTTTTTGTGTCTTCAAGTTTTTTGGTGGTGTGAACAGGTTCCTACAGACTTGTTCAATGTGCAAGTAGCCCATGTGTTTCTGGTTCTATAATTGTTCTCTTGTTTCTACAAGACTGGGGAGTCCATCACTCCTCTGTGGGTCATTTGCATTTAAGCTGTTCCATCCTGCATGTCCACATGGATATTCCTTCTCTGAACCCTGCTTATACAGGTACTATACAGATGATCAGGTTTTAAATACATCAGATAGGGATTATATACATTAGATAGGACTGCTCTATAAGGGTATACCTTGACGATTGGTGGAGCAGCTTAGTCTACATTTTTTTGCAAAAAAAAGTATCACCTAAATACCCTGGTTTTTTTTCTATCTTTTGACAAGCACATGCTTATTACTGTGATTTTTTTTTTACAACAGAGTATTTTCAGTCTACATACCAGCTGTATCTGCCTGCACCTGCCGTGCTGATCTGTATACCAGCCATACCTGCCTGCACGTGTCTTGTCTTCCATTATTCCTGCCTTGCCTGTCTTTACTTGCCAAGTCCATCCATTCTTGGCCGTTCTAGCTTCCTGCCATTTTGGTGGTCATCAGCTGTGAGGGAGCCAAGTCTAACCCCACCAACAGGGGCTCTAGAGAAGAGTTAGGTGTTTACTACCACGAACATTACAATTATGATGCATATACACCGTATTATGCCCCATATACACAGTAGGATGTCCCATAGCCCCTCTATACATAGAATGATGGCCTCTATAGCTCCTCTATATACAATATGATGCCAGTGCAGCTTCCCTTTACATAAAATAGTGGCACATAGACCCCTAAACACAATAGTATGGCCCTCACAGCTCCCCTATACACTGGAAGATGCCCCATCTTCCCATATACATAGTGATGTCCCATAGCATTCATATCCGGTACATAGTATGATGGCCCTCTGTGAGTGAGATATCAAACTAAAGTCCCCCTGCATGGCACCTATCTTCAACAGGCCACAGGCCAGAAAAAGAGGCATAGAAGGGAGCCACATTAAGCAGACCATAGCCTCAGAATTTAAATTTTAAGCCAATTATACTAGAAATATTTTGAGTGTTGAAATAGAAAGTAAGAGTTCATTTTCTTATGCAAAATAATTGTTTAGAGAATAATGTAAAACAAATAAAGCACATGGAAAAATTTTTTCAAGAGTTTCAACAGTAAGAACACCACAAAACTGTTTTGCATTTTAAATATGAAATGTTTGCATACTCTCTGACAGGTGTCCACACTTTTCTACATTACGTTGTTAGAAGGTGGTTAGCTATGTATATCAAGTTTGTTTTGAAGCATCAAAGGACAGGAAGCAGGTTTTTTGGCTTTTTTTTTCTTATCATTATCCTAAGCTCTCCAGCTCATCCTTCTCCCATAAATGACGGAAAATATATTTTCTAGACTACTCATAGGACTAATACATTCCTCATAGTTATTAAAAAAAACCTACAAAGCCAACAAAATCTTGAATCTATACTGGAGAAAAGGCCACCTTTATACACATATTTCTGTAAGTATTATTTTTGCTTTTACTATGTGTAAATTATTTTATGTAAAGTAGTGCCCGTAGCAAGAAGGTACATACATGCTTCCCAAATTTCATGAACATATTCAGGGAACAAAGCTGCTAAGCATAGCTGATTATTGAGAGTTGTTACTATAACTGCAGTGGGTATATGAACAAAAAACTATGAGAAACGCTTGAGACATGATGTAGCGCCAATTAAAATATACATTAAAAAAATAAACAATAATAAAATTTGATTAAAAAAAATAGAATAAAGAAAATCCATATTCATGTGCACTAAAGCTGAATATCCACTCACTACATTTATATTTTTGCATACATATATAAACACATATACACATATTCAAAAGAAATATATATATATATATATATATATATATATATATATACAGTATGCTCAATATATAGCAAGACAAGGATAATCTACAAATATTTATACCTTATAATTATGAATTGTAAAGATTCTGTACGCTTTTAGAAAAGGTGAATTGCTATATTACCTGTACTGGTTAATGTTGGATTATATTATAATAAATAGGGATTACTTGAGCTGCCATATAAGTCATGCAAAATATGTATCGTACGCAGAATAGCCAGGGGCAAACGCCACCTGCTTGGGGCCCCTGAACAACAAATGTGTCTGGGCCCCTTTCCTTTTTTGGTGAGCAAGCTGTGAATTATATCCACTGTGCATATGTATGTTTATTACATAGTGTCCTCTATTATTATGCATATCCCCGTCCATTATTACATATTGCCCTCTCTTGTTGTGTACAGCACTGTTCCTTACATATCATATTTCATAGTTACATAGTAACATAGTTATTAAGGTTGAAGGAAGACTATGAGTCCATCTACTTCAACCCATAGCCTAACCTAACATGCCCTAACATATGCTCTTATTATTTCTGTTATTTATAGCAATCTGTCATTATTTTATAGCATCTTCTTTTGTCAGATATAAAATGAAATGACGGCTGATGACAATATGGAAATGTGTCTTTTCTAATGGAGGAAACTAATGGACTGATCTTTTGGTCCGTTCTTCTCCGGCAGCAGTCATTTTATTTTATACTAGCTGAAGAGCCCGGTGTTGCCTGGGCATAGTAAATATCTGTGGTTAGTTATAGCACCTCACGTCTCTTATTTTCCCATCATGCCTCTCATTTTCTCCCATACACCTCTTATTTTCTCCCTTACACCTATCATTTTCCCCCTCACTCCTCTTACTTTCCCCCTCACTCCTCTCATTCCCCCCTAACACTTGTCATTTCGACCTCACATCTGTCATTTTCAGATCACTCCACTATTTTCCCTCACTCCTCTCATTTTGCACTCACACCTTTTCATTTTCACCTCACACCCCTCATCTACTCCTGTATATAGTATATACCTGTGTATCATCTGCTCCTGTATAAAGTATATACCTGTGTGTCATCTCCTCCAGTATATAGTATATACCTTTATGTCATCTCCACCTGTATATAGTATATACCTGTGTGTCATCTCCACTGTATATAGTATATACCTGTCTGTCATTGCCCCTGTATATAGTATGTACCTGTATGTCATCTCCCCTGTATATAGTATATACCAGGATGTCATCTCCTCCTGTATATAGTATATACCTGTATGTCATCTCCTCCTGTATATAGTATATACCTGTGTGTCATCTCCCCTGTATATAGTATATATGTGTGTGTCATCTCCTCCTGTATATAGTATATACCTGTGTGTCATCTCCTCCTGTATATAGTATATACCTGTAAGTCATCTCCTCCTGTATATAGTATATACCTGTAAGTCATCTCCTTCTGTATATAGTATATACCTGTGTGTCATCTGCTCCTGTATATAGTATATACCTGTAAGTCATCTCCTCCTGTATATAGTATATACCTGTGTGTCATCTGCTCCTGTATATAGTATATACCTGTGTGTCATCTGTTGTGAATTCTGCTCTTGGGTTCCCTCCAGTGGTTGTAGGTGGGAATGCTGTTGTCTCTGAGTCGCAGTCCTGGCCAGGTGTATCTGCTGATTACAATTCTGACTGGGATATTTAGGTGTGCAGGATTCATTAGCCCTTGCCAGTTGTCAATGTTCCTTGTGAAGTGTTGGATCACTTTCTGGCTTCTTCTGCTTAGCTGCCAAATTCAGCAAAGATAAGTGTTTGTTCTTTGTGTCTGTGGCACACTGCTATGTGCTTGTTTTTGTTTGTATTCCTGCTCTGATTGTAGGATTCGCTGGAGTTGCAGATATACGCTCCTACATCTTTAGTTAGATGTAGGAAGTTTTTGTATATTCTGCTGTGGATATTTTTGAAGGGTTTTAATACTGACCGCACAGAACTCTGTCCTATCCTGTCCTATGTAGCTAGAGTGGCCTCCTGTGCTAAATCCTGTTTTTCTGCCTGTGTATGTTTTTTCCTCTCCGACTCACCGACAATATTTGTGGGGGGCTGTCTATCCTTTGGGGATCTGCTCTGAGGCAAGATAGTATTCCTATTTCCATCTTTAGGGGTATTTAGTCCTCCGGCTGTGACGAGGTGTCTAGGTTTGTTAGGTATACTCCATGGCTACTTCTAGTGCGGTGTTAAGTTCAGGATTGCGGTCAGTATAGTGACCACCTTCTCCAGTGAAAGTTCTCATGCTGCTCCAAGGTCACCAGATCATAACAGTCATCTGCTAGTATATACCTGTGTGTCATCTCCTCCTGTATATAGTGTATACCTGTGTGTCATCTCTTCTGTATATAGTACTAAATTGGCAGCCTGATAAATCCCCAGCCAACAGGAAGCCCTCCCCCCTGGCAGTATATATTAGCTCACACATACACATAATAGACAGGTCATGTGACTGACAGCTGCCGTATTTCCTATATGGTACATTTGTTGCTCTTGTAGTTTGTCTGCTTATTAATCAGATTTTTATTTTTGAAGGATAATACCAGACTTGTGTGTGTTTTAGGGCGAGTTTCATGTGTCAAGTTGTGTGTGTTGAGTTGCATGTGGCGACATGCATGTAGCGACTTTTGTGAGATGAGTTTTGTGTGGCAACATGCGTGTAGCAACTTTTTGTGTGCAGCAAGTTTTGCGCATGGTGAGTTTTGCGCGTGGCGAGTTTTATGTGTGGTGCGTTTTGAGTATATCCAAGTTTTGAGTGAGGCAACTTTTGCATGTGTTGCAACTTTTGTGAATGTAGCAATTTTTCCGCGGGTGCAAGTTTTGCGTGTGGCGAGTTTTCCATGAGGTGAGTTTTGCACGTGTGGCGAGTTTTGCGTGAGCCTAGTTTTGCATGTGGCGAGTTTTGAGCGGCGACTTTTGTGTTTCGACTTTTATGTGGCGAGGTTGGTGTATGTATGGTGAAATGTGTGCTAAGGGTGGTATATGCGTTCAAGCATGTGGTAGTTTGTGGCGTCTTTTGTGTGTGTGTTCATATCCCCGTGTGTGGTGAGCATCCCATGTCAGGGCCCCACCTTAGCATCTGTACAGTATATGCTCTTTGGTGCCATCGCTCTCACTCTTTAAGTCCCCCTTGTTCACATCTGGCATCTGTCAATTTGCCTCCAACACTTTTCCTTTCACTTTTTCCCGATTATGTAGATAGGGGCAAAATTGTTTGGTGAATTGGAAAGCGCGGGGTTAAAATTTCACCTCACAACATAGCCTATGACGCTCTCAGGGTCCAGACATGTGACTGTGCAAAATTTTGTGGCTGTAGCTGCGACGCCTCCAACACTTTTCCTTTCACTTTTTCCCGATTATGTAGATAGGGGCAAAATTGTTTGGGGATTGGAACGCGCGGGGTTAAAATTTCGCCTCACAACATAGCCTACGACGCTCTCGGGGTCCAGACGTGTGAGTGTGCAAAATTTTGTGGCTGTAGCTGCGACGCCTCCAACACTTTTCCTTTCACTTTTTCCCCATTATGTAGATAGGGGCAAAATTGTTTGGTGAATTGGAAAGCGCGGGTTTAAAATTTCACCTCACAACATAGCTTATGATGCTCTCAGGGTCCAGACGTGTGAGTGTGAAAATTTTGTGGCTGTAGCAGCGACGGTGCAGATGCCAATCCCGGACATACACACATACATACATACACACATTCAGCTTTATATATTAGATCTAACAAGAGAGGGCTCTATGTAATAAAGAGAAGGCGGTGTGATGAACAAAAATAATGAGAATATGCTATGTAAGGACGGTACTATACATAACATGAGATGATACTATGTAACAATGGGACGGCTCTATCCATGACTAAAGACGCTACGTCAAAAGGAACAGTGTTGTACATAATAAAAGAGGAAACTTTAATTAACTATGTTTCTATACATAATAAAAAGGTTATTATATACTAAGTGACAGTGCAATGCATAATAAGGCTACATTCCCATACCCTTGTGAAGTGTTGATGTGCTGCATGATTTTGTTTTCGGAGACTTGTGGTTGCTGTGGTTGCCGATGCCTGCAGAAACTTCAACTGGATGTATGTCCTCCATCCAGCCGAAGGGTAGTGCAGCCCAAAGTCCCGTCGTGACAATCAGAGGACAAGAACTGACATCGGCGTGCACATGACCTGGGGCGCATGGCATTGACGTCAGGCCTTCTTCTCGCACGACGAAGTCAGCTGCTGGCTTTACAACTCACAAGAGGACACCATCAAGGGAAGGTGAGTATTCATTCATTTGTTTATATATGTATATATATATGTACATTTTTTTAATCAGTATACTTATACTTGGATGACTATGGGGTGCATTATATTTTATGGATGACTATGGGGTGCATACAGGAAAGATATGTATCTTTGTACCGTGTTAGCCAGTAGATAGAAAAATATTTAGAATTGAGAGTCCTCAGTGGTTGATACCTTTTAATGGCTAACTGAAAAGATGGTAACAAATTGCAAGCTTTCGAGACTACACAGGTCTCTTCATCAGGCAAAGACTAAAAGACATTCTGAAGAATCACATATTTATGCACATCATAGCACAGAGAAAAAAAAAAAGGGAAAAACCATGGATAAGACAGGTGACATGAAGCAGAATTACCATGAGTGATAAACAGTTATGTCCATAAATATTGGGCCAGTTCTTAGATAAGGATTGTTTTATTGTCCTCTTATTCGGGTCTCTGTTGTGATGACCCCTTAGTCTGAGGGGCAAGTTCCTTAGTTGATGTAAAAAGACATAAATCCGTGTGACACATTCATTCCTGCATTAAGACTGTCAAAGGTCGTCATCAGTTTATATTCCCAGACTCTTCTGTCTCTCTGAAATTTGAAACTACCATTTAACACAAGTAATTTCATGTCCATAATGACCCTAATCAGAGGACAATAAAGCCAAATTGGATATAATTCCACACCAAACATAAAAAAGGGTGTGGACAAAAGTATTGGCACTGTTCAAAAATTCATGTGATGCTTCTCTAATTTGTGTAATTAACAGCACCTGTAACTTACCTGTGGCACCTAACAGGTGTTGGCAATAACTAAATCACACTTGCAGCCAGTTGACATGGATTAAAGTTGACTCAACCGCTGTCCTGTGTCCTTGTGTGTACCACATTGAGCATGGAGAAAAGAAAGAAGACCAAAGAACTGTCTGAGGACTTGAGAAACCAAATTGTGAGGAAGCATGAGCAATCTCAAGGCTACAAGTCTATCTCCAAAGACCTGAATGTTCCTGTATCTACCGTGCGCAGTGTCATCAAGAAGTTTAAAGCCCATGGCACTGTGGCTAACCTCCCTAGATGTGGACGGAAAAGAAAAATTGACAAGAGATTTCAATGCAAGATTGTGCGCATGTTGGATAAAGAACCTCGACTAACATCCAAACAAGTTCAAGCTGCCCTGCAGTCCGAGGGTACAACAGTGTCAACCCATACTATACGTCAGCGTCTGAATGAAAACAGACTGTATGGTAGGAGACCCAGGAAGGCCCCACTTCTTACCCTGAGACATAAAAAAGCCATGCTGGAGTTTGCCAAAACTTACCTAAAAAAGTCTAAAACGTTTTGGAAGAATGTTCTCTGGTCAGATGATACAAAAGTAGAGCTTTTTGGGCAAAGGCATCAACATAGAGTTTACAGGAGAAAAAAAAGAGGCATTCAAAGAAAAGAACACGGTCCCTACAGTCAAACATGGCGGAGGTTCCCTGATGTTTTGGGGTTGCTTTGCTGCCTCTGGCACTGGACTGCTTGACCGTGTGCATGGCATTATGAAGTCTGAAGACTACCAACAAATTTTGCAGCATAATGTAGGGCCCAGTGTGAGAAAGCTGGGTCTCCCTCAGAGGTCATGGGTCTTCCAGCAGGACAATGACCCAAAAAACACTTCAAAAAGCACTAGAAAATGGTTTGAGAGAAAGCACTGGAGACTTCTAAGGTGGCCTGTTGTGAATTCTGTGGCAGAGCTCCCTCCTGTGGTCACAAGTGGTACTTCGGCTGATTCTGTCTATGAGCTTCCGTTGGTGGATGTGAGTGGTACTGCGGCTTCTGAGTTTCCTTCCTCAGGTGATGTGGTGAAGTCATTAGGTGCTGCTCTATTTAACTCCACCTAGTGCTTTGCTCCTGGCCTCCAGTCAATGTTCTAGTATTGGTCTTGCTCCCTCCTGGATCGTTCCTGTGGCCTGTCTTCCTGCATAAGCTAAGTTTTGCTTGTGTTATTTTTGTTTGCTATTTTTTCTGTCCAGCTTGCTATATTGGTTTTTCTTGCTTGCTGGAAGCTCTGGGACGCAGAGGGAGCACCTCCGTACCGTTAGTCGGTGCAGAGGGTCTTTTTGCCCCTCTGCGTGGTTGTTTGTAGGGTTTTGTGTTGACCGCAAAACAATCTTTACTATCTTCGGTCTGTTCAGTAAGTTGGGCCTCACTTTGCTAAATCTATTTCATCCCTGCATTTGTAATTTTATCTCTACTCACAGTCATTATATGTGGGGGGCTGCCTTTTCCTTTGGGGTATTTCTCTGAGGCAAGGTAGGCTTATTTTTCTATCTTAGGCCTAGCTAGTTTCTCAGGCTGTGCCGAGTTGCATAGGGAGCGTTAGGCGCAATCCACGGCTGCCTCTAGTGTGGTTGGATAGGATTAGGGATTGCGGTCAGCAGAGTTTCCACTTCTCAGAGCTCGTCCTATGTTTTTTGGTTATTGTCAGGTCACTGTGTGTGCTCTGAACCTCAAGGTCCATTGTGGTTCTGAATTACCTATTCATAACAGTACTGGAGGCCCAAAGTACTAATGCTTCTCAATAGAGGGAAAAAAGAAGTTCTGAGACCATTTTTTTTTCTTTGCACTGTGTTTTGCCTTTTTTTTCCCCTAGACATTTGGGTGGCTCAGGACACAGGTGTAGTGATGGACATTAAAGGTCTGTCTTCATGTGTGGATCATCTCACTGCAAGAGTACAAAATATTCAAGACTTTGTGGTTCAGAATTCTATGTTAGAACCAAGATTTCCTATTCCTGATTTGTTTTCTGGAGATAGAGCTAAATTTCTGAGTTTCAAAAATAATTGTAAACTGTTTCTGGCTTTGAAACCTCGCTCCTCTGGTGACCCAGTTCAACAAGTTAGGATCATTATTTCTTTATTACGTGGCGACCCTCAAGACTGGGCATTTTCCCTTGCGCCAGGAGATCCTGCATTATGTAATATTGATGCGTTTTTCCTGGCGCTCGGATTGCTGTACGATGAACCTAATTCGGTGGATCAGGCAGAGAAAAATTTGCTGGCTCTGTGTCAGGGTCAGGATGAGATAGAGATTTATTGTCAGAAGTTTAGAAAGTGGTCCGTGCTCACTCAATGGAATGAAGGTGCGCTGGCAGCTATTTTCAGAAAGGGTCTCTCTGAAGCCCTTAAGGATGTCATGGTGGGATTTCCTATGCCTGCTGGTCTGAATGAGTCTATGTCTTTGGCCATTCAGATCGGTCGACGCTTGCGTGAGCGTAAATCTGTGCACCATTTGGCGGTATTATCCGAGCATAAACCTGAGCCTATGCAGTGCGATAGGACTTTGACCAGAGTTGAACGGCAAGAATACAGACGTCAGAATGGGCTGTGTTTCTACTGTGGGGATTCCACTCATGCTATCTCCGATTGTCCTAAGCGCACTAAGCGGTTCGCTAGGTCTGCCACCATTGGTACGGTACAGTCAAAATTTATTTTGTCCGTTACTTTGATCTGCTCTTTGTCATCTTATTCTGTCATGGCATTTGTGGATTCAGGCGCTGCTCTGAATTTGATGGACTTAGAGTATGCTAGGCGTTGTGGGTTTTTCTTGGAGCCCTTGCAGTGTCCTATTCCATTGAGAGGAATTGATGCTACGCCTTTGGCCAAGAATAAGCCTCAATACTGGACCCAGCTGACCATGTGCATGGCTCCTGCACATCAGGAGGATATTCGCTTTCTGGTGTTGCATAATCTGCATGATGTGGTCGTGTTGGGGTTGCCATGGCTACAAGTCCATAACCCAGTATTAGATTGGAAATCAATGTCTGTGTCCAGCTGGGGTTGTCAGGGGGTACATGGTGATGTCCCATTTCTGTCTATTTCGTCATCCACCCCTTCTGAGATCCCAGAGTTCTTGTCTGATTACCGGGATGTATTTGATGAGCCCAAGTCCAATGCCCTACCTCCGCATAGGGATTGTGATTGTGCTATCGATTTGATTCCTGGTAGTAAGTTTCCTAAAGGTCGACTGTTTAATTTATCTATACCTGAGCACGCCGCTATGCGGAGTTACGTGAAGGAGTCCTTGGAGAAGGGTCATATTCGCCCGACATCGTCGCCATTGGGAGCGGGGTTCTTTTTTGTGGCCAAGAAGGATGGTTCGCTGAGACCTTGTATAGATTACCGCCTTCTAAATAAGATCACGGTCAAATTTCAGTACCCCTTGCCGCTGCTATCTGATTTGTTTGCTCGAATCAAGGGGGCTAGTTGGTTCACCAAGATAGATCTTCGTGGTGCGTATAATCTTGTGCGTATTAAGCGGGGCGATGAATGGAAAACTGCATTTAATACGCCCGAGGGCCATTTTGAGTACCTAGTTATGCCTTTCGGACTTGCCAATGCTCCATCGGTGTTTCAGTCCTTTATGCATGACATCTTCCGAGAGTACCTGGATAAATTCCTGATTGTATACTTGGATGATATCTTGGTCTTCTCGGATGATTGGGAGTCTCATGTGAAGCATGTCAGAATGGTGTTCCAGGTCCTGCGTGCTAATTCTTTGTTTGTGAAGGGATCAAAGTGTCTCTTTGATGTTCAGAAGGTTTCATTTTTGGGGTTCATTTTTTCCCCTTCTACTATCGAGATGGACCCTGTTAAGGTCCAGGCCATCTATGATTGGACTCAGCCGACATCTCTGAAGAGTCTGCAAAAGTTCCTGGGCTTTGCTAATTTTTATCGTCGCTTCATCTGTAATTTTTCTAGTATTGCTAAACCATTGACCGATTTGACCAAGAAGGGTGCTGATGTGGTCAATTGGTCTTCTGCTGCTGTGGAAGCTTTTCAAGAGTTAAAGCGTCGTTTTTCTTCTGCCCCTGTGTTGTGTCAACCAGATGTTTCGCTTCCGTTCCAAGTCGAGGTTGATGCTTCTGAAATTGGAGCGGGGGCTGTTTTGTTGCAGAGAAGTTCTGATTGCTCGGTGATGAAACCATGCGCCTTCTTTTCCAGGAAGTTTTCGCCTGCTGAGCGAAATTATGATGTTGGCAATCGAGAGTTGCTGGCCATGAAGTGGGCATTCGAGGAGTGGCGTCATTGGCTTGAAGGAGCTAAGCATCGCGTGGTGGTCTTGACTGATCACAAGAACTTGACTTATCTCGAGTCTGCCAAACGGTTGAATCCTAGACAGGTTCGTTGGTCGCTGTTTTTCTCCCGTTTTGACTTTGTGGTTTCGTACCTTCCGGGCTCTAAAAATGTGAAGGCGGATGCCCTGTCTAGGAGTTTTGTGGCCGACTCTCCGGGTTTGTCTGAGCCAGCGGGTATTCTCAAAGAGGGAGTAATTTTGTCTGCCATCTCCCCTGATTTGCGGCGGGTGCTGCAAAAATTTCAGGCTAATAAACCTGATCGTTGCCCAGCGGAGAAACTGTTTGTCCCTGATAGGTGGACGAATAAAGTTATCTCTGAGCTTCATTGTTTGGTGTTGGCTGGTCATCCTGGAATCTTTGGTACCAGAGATTTAGTGGCTAGATCCTTTTGGTGGCCGTCTCTGTCGCGGGATGTGTGTTCTTTTGTGCAGTCCTGTGGGATTTGTGCTCGGGCTAAGCCCTGCTGTTCTCGTGCCAGTGGGTTGCTTTTGCACTTGCCGGTCCCGAAGAGGCCATGGACACATATCTCTATGGATTTTATTTCGGATCTCCCCGTCTCTCAAAAAATGTCGGTCATTTGGGTGGTTTGTGATCGCTTCTCTAAGATGATCCATTTGGTACCCTTGTCTAAATTACCTTCCTCCTCTGATTTGGTGCCATTGTTCTTCCAGCATGTGGTTCGTTTACATGGCATTCCAGAGAACATCGTTTCTGACAGAGGTTCCCAGTTTGTTTCGAGGTTTTGGCGAGCCTTTTGTGCTAGGATGGGCATTGACATGTCGTTTTCCTCGGCTTTCCATCCTCAGACTAATGGCCAGACCGAACGAACCAATCAGACCTTGGAAACATATCTGAGATGCTTTGTTTCTGCTGATCAGGATGATTGGGTGTCCTTCTTGCCTTTGGCTGAGTTCGCCCTTAATAATCGGGCCAGCTCGGCTTCCTTGGTTTCGCCATTTTTCTGCAACTCCGGGTTCCATCCTCGTTTCTCTTCAGGGCAGGTTGAGTCTTCGGACTGTCCTGGTGTGGATACTGTGGTGGACAGGTTGCAGCAGATTTGGACTCATGTAGTGGACAATTTGACCTTGTCCCAGGAGAAGGCTCAACGTTTCGCTAATCGCAGATGCTGTGTGGGTCCCCGACTTCGTGTTGGGGATTTGGTTTGGTTGTCATCTCGTCATATTCCTATGAAGGTTTCCTCACCTAAGTTTAAGCCTCGTTTCATTGGTCCATATAGGATTTCTGAGGTTCTTAATCCTGTGTCTTTTCGTTTGACCCTTCCAGATTCTTTTTCCATCCATAACGTATTCCATAGGTCATTGTTGCGGAGATACGTGGCACCTATGGCTCCATCTGTTGATCCTCCTGCCCCGGTTTTGGTGGAGGGGGAGTTGGAGTATATTGTGGAGAAGATTTTGGATTCTCGTGTTTCGAGACGGAAACTCCAGTATCTGGTTAAGTGGAAGGGTTATGGTCAGGAAGATAATTCCTGGGTCTTTGCCTCTGATGTCCATGCTGCCGATCTTGTTCGTGCCTTTCATATGGCTCATCCTGGTCGGCCTGGGGGCTCTGGTGAGGGTTCGGTGACCCCTCCTCAAGGGGGGGGTACTGTTGTGAATTCTGTGGCAGAGCTCCCTCCTGTGGTCACAAGTGGTACTTCGGCTGATTCTGTCTATGAGCTTCAGTTGGTGGATGTGAGTGGTACTGCGGCTTCTGAGTTTCCTTCCTCAGGTGATGTGGTGAAGTCGTTAGGTGCTGCTCTATTTAACTCCACCTAGTGCTTTGCTCCTGGCCTCCAGTCAATGTTCTAGTATTGGTCTTGCTTCCTCCTGGATCGTTCCTGTGGCCTGTCTTCCTGCATAAGCTAAGTTTTGCTTGTGTTATTTTTGTTTGCTATCTTTTCTGTCCAGCTTGCTATATTGGTTTTTCTTGCTTGCTGGAAGCTCTGGGACGCAGAGGGAGCACCTCCGTACCGTTAGTCGGTGCGGAGGGTCTTTTTGCCCCTCTGCGTGGTTGTTTGTAGGGTTTTGTGTTGACCGCAAAGCAATCTTTACTATCTTCGGTCTGTTCAGTAAGTTGGGCCTCACTTTGCTAAATCTATTTCATCCCTGCGTTTGTAATTTCATCTCTACTCACAGTCATTATATGTGGGGGGCTGCCTTTTCCTTTGGGGTATTTCTCTGAGGCAAGGTAGGCTTATTTTTCTATCTTAGGCCTAGCTAGTTTCTCAGGCTGTGCCGAGTTGCATAGGGAGCGTTAGGCGCAATCCACGGCTGCCTCTAGTGTGGTTGGATAGGATTAGGGATTGCGGTCAGCAGAGTTTCCACGTCTCAGAGCTCGTCCTATGTTTTTTGGTTATTGTCAGGTCACTGTGTGTGCTCTGAACCTCAAGGTCCATTGTGGTTCTGAATTACCTATTCATAACAGTGGCCAGCAATGAGTCCAGACCTGAATCCCATAGAACACCTGTGGAGAGATCTAAAAATGGCAGTTTGGAGAAGGCACCCTTCAAATATCAGGGACCTGGAGCAGTTTGCCAAAGAAGAATGGTCTAAAATTCCAGCAGAGTATTGTAAGAAACTCATTGATGGTTACCGGAAGCGGTTGGTCGCAGTTATTTTGGCTAAAGGTTGTGCAACCAAGTATTAGGCTGAGGGTGCCAATACTTTTGTCTGGCCCATTTTTGGAGTTTTAGTGTGAAATTATCAATGTTTTGCTTTTTGCTTCATTCTCTTTTGTGTTTTTTCATTTAAGACAAATTAAATGAAGATAATAATACCAAATAGTTTGTGCTTGCAATCATTTTCAGGAAGAAAATTAGTATTATCTGACAGAATTGCAGGGGTGTCAATACTTTTGTCCATGACTGTATGAGGAGATCCAGGATAGGGCCAAGTCTGTGATGCCAAGAGATGATAGAATCTGTAGCAAGAGGGAATGGTTCACAGTGTCAAAGGCAGAAGACAGGTCAAGGAGAAGGAGGACAGAGTAGTGTCGCTTGCTCTTGGCGGTTAGTAGGTCATTGGTGACTTTAGTTAGGGCAGTTTCAGTTGAATGATGGGGTCAGATGCCATATTGTAACTGGTCAAAGAGGGAGCAGGAGGGGAGGTGGGAGGACAGTTCAAGATGGACATGCTGTTCGAGTAGTTTTCAGGCATAAGGGAGAAGAGATATCGGGCGATAGCTTGACACAGGATGGGTCAAGGGAGGGCTTTTTGAGGATGGGTGTGATCTTGGCATGTTTGAAGAATGAGGGGAAGACACCAGTTGTGAGTGAGAAGTTGAAGAGGTGTGTTAGGCTAGGGTCACATTGCGTTATGTTAACCCTTTTAACGGACTACGTTACACCGTGGCATAACGCGGTGTAACGTAGTCCGTTAATGCCGCCATTGCTTGTAATGGCGAACACATCGCTAGTGCACGCTCACATTGGGCGTGCGCTAGCGATGTGCCGTCATTTGATTCGGCATCTGCGCTAGCGGGATCGGCAAACGCGATCCCTTTTGGGACATTGCGTAAGCGCAGTCCATAGCGCTATGCGCTAAATGGACTACCCTAACGCAATGTGACCCTAGCCTTAGGGTTGGGATGAAGACTGTGGTGAGGTTAGGGATGAGGTGTGATGGGAGCCGATCAAGCGTGCAAGTGGTGAGATATGATCTAGACAGGAGGGTGGAGAGATGATCTTCTGTCATGGTGGAGAAGCTGGTTTTGGAGGAACAGGGTTGAGCAGTTAAGAGGGGCATTGGGCGCTGCGGGCCAAAGCTTTCTCTAATCGTATTGATCTTCTGTTTAAAGAAAGAGGCAAAGTCTTCAGCAGAAATTAGAGGGGAGGGAGGCGGTGCCGCATATGTGAATGAATCTATGAAACTATGAAAGGAGAAGTAAAACCAGCAATAAACAAACTCAAACACCTTCACGCGAGCATAGGATTCAGCTTTTCTCGGAGGAAGAGAGTTTCTGGCTCAGATACAGGATGGGATGCTCTTCTCCATTTATTTCCTGAGACAGCATGGCTTCCAACCCAACTTCTGAAGCATTTGTCTGGACCACAAATTCTTTGCTAAAGTCTGGTACGACGAAAGCCGGATGCTTGCACAGTGCTTGCTTCTGCTCCTGAAATGCCACCTTTGTGTCAGAAGTCCATTTCACCATCGGTGACTTGGTGCTCTTGAGAAGATCCATCAATGGTGTGGCAATCATGGCGAAACCTGGGATAAACCACCAGTAATACTCCACAAGTCCATGAAACGCACTCACTTGCTTCTTGGAAAGCGGTTGCGACCATTTCCGAATTGCCTCGATCTTATTTAACCTGATGACTAGGTACAATTGTAACTATTCCATTTTAAAATTGCAATAACTTTTTTCGAAAAGCCATAGAGGGCTGAAATTTCGTGACATCTCTGCAGTTTTGGTCCAGAATATATTGGCCAAATATCACAGTGGAGGTATATATGAAGGTACAATTGTACCTCTGCAGCCTGTTAACGTAAAATTATGCAGCCTGACGAAGGTTAGCTGTGGCTTCATTTCACCTCTCCCAAGATGTAGCCCAAGTACTTGGCCTGCTCCTTCCCTATGGCACACTTTTTTTGATTTACGGTGAACCCACCTTTTCTTAATGTATCCAGTATCGCCTGTACCCTTTCAGGGTCATCAAGGTAGGCTGCAGCATATTTATTATGTGGAGCCAAGATCCGATCCATCGCCCTCTGGAAGGTAGCTTGGGCCCCCTGCAGTCTGAATGGCATTTTGGTGTACTGGAAACACCCATCAGGCATCGAGAGGGCTGTCTTTTCCTTGGCACTGTACCCCACTGGGAAATGGGGATCAGCCAGTACCCCTTCATCAGATTGAGGGTTGTGACATACCTTACGGGCCCAAGTCGCTCAATGAATTTGTCCATGCGGGGCATCAGATATGCATCAAAACTGTACACCTCATTCAACCTGCAGTAGTCGTTACAAAATTGCCACTCACCATCGGACTTCGCCAAAAAGATGATGGGACTCGTCCACCCACTTTTTGACTCCTCTATCACACCAACATCTAGCACTCTATTCACCTCTTTTGACATTATCTCCTGGCGTGCTTCGGGCATTCTATAGGGTTTGAGTTTTACCCTTACATGCCGCTCTGTTAACATGTCATGTTCCACCACCTGTGTACACCCTGGCAATTCCTAGAATAGATCACGGTTCTGCTGAAGCAGTTCTCGACACTGTTTCTTCTGGGCCCATGTTGGAGTCTTGGCAATTGTGACCTCCTCCACTTTGGCTTCAGGACCGGGCCCCCAGACAGGGAGCTTCCAGCGATTCCCAATCTCGCCATGGTTTGAGCAAGTTCACATGGTACACCAGGTGCAGCTTCCTGCGACCGAGCTGGTGTACCTTGTAATTCACGTCACCCAATTTGCCCACCACCTCTTATGGGCCTTGTCACTTAGCTAGGAAATTGCTCTCCACCGTAGGGATTAGCATGTGGTCCCCGGGCTGGAATTGCCTCAGCTTGGTTGATCGGTTATATACCCCAACCTGTGCCTTCTGTGCCTGGAGAAGTTCCTTCACCACGATAGGCATCATATGCACCCAGGGGTGGATTAAGGGTAGCCAGGGCCCAGGGCTGTTCAGACTCCATGGGCCCCCCCGGTCATGTGACGGGGTCATGTGATGGGGTCATGCGACGGGGTCATCATATACCTGAATCAGATTATTCCAGAAAAATAGTTGCTGAGTGAAACTCCACTTCTCACCTATCACACATTAACAGTTACTATCACCAGATCACACATATAGCCGGCAGCTTTTGTTTTGGTCAAAAGATTTTTTAAACCGCTACCATAACACGGTAGACACTTTTGGCCAGGCCCTACTCTACTGCAACCTAATAAATATTTGTTAAAATATGCAATACAATTTAGGTATAGTTTTATTTATTTTTCAATTTTAAAATATCACATACAAGGAACAAATACTGCTACACCATGTCCAGACCACATATTACCACCACAGTGATCGAATAATATCACATACAAGGAACAAATACCACCGCACCATGACCAGACCACATATTACCACCACAAAGTGACCAAATAGCACATACAAGGGACAAATACCGCAACACCATGTCCAGACCACATATTACCACCACATAGTGACTGAATACTACAATACTGATCAGTAATAAAAATACTATTGCCATAAGTGCCATTATACACAGGAGATCTGTACTTAGTGTGCAGTGTCTGTGTACAGGTAATACAGTAATCACTGTTGATATTATACACAGGAGCTCTGTATATAATGTATAGGTAATACAGTGATCACTGGTGACATTATACACAGGACCTCTGTATACAGTATACAGTATATAGTGTCAGTGTATAGGTAACACACTGACTCACTAGTGACGTCTCTAGCTGAAGTCCTTCATCTTTCATCCAGCACAGATTGCTATCACTTCTTCCAGCCAGGGCTCTTCTCTGCAGGAAATAACACAGTTATCTCGAGCTCCGCTTGCAGAACACATTACTTAATTTTTCCCAACTTCTACATTACAGAACATGAAGAAAAAAAAAGGCGCCATAGTATCACTCTACACAGTAACAGGATCGCCCCCCCCCATTTAAAACAGTATACTCAAAAAATAAAATAAATACATCACTGCAGTAATAATATCCCTTAATTAGCCCCTATGGTAATAATGTCCCCTATCCTAGCCCCCGTGTGTCTCATTCCTGGCTTCAGCCATATATTCTCCCATCCTGCCCTCATGAGTATCCATTCTGCCCCATATAATTGCCCCTTCCTGCCCCATCTGTCTCCATCATATCCATCCTGCCCCATGATCCTGCACGGTCTGTCTCCAACCCTGCCCCATCTGTCTCCAATCCTGCCCCATCTGTCTCCAGTCCTGCCCCCAGTGTATCCGGCATTCTGCCCCCAGTATTCTGCCCCGAGCATCTCCAGCATTCTGCCCTCAGCGTGTTCAGCATTCTGCCCCCAGCGTCTCCAGCATTCTGCCCCCAGCGACTCTAGACTTGTGCCCCAAGCGTCTCCAGCATTCTGTCCCCAACATTCTGCCCCAGTGTGTCCAGCATTCTGCCCCCAGAATCTCCAGCATTCTGCCGCCAGCGTCTCCAGCATTCTGCCCCCAGGGTCTCCAGCATTCCCAGCATCTCCGACATTCTGCCTCCAGCGTGTCCAGCATTCTGCCACACGTGTCTCCAGCATTCTGCCCCATGTATCTCCAGCATTCTGCCTCCAGCATCTCCAGCATTCTGCCCCCAGCGTCTCCAGCATTCTGCCCCCAGCGTCTCCAGCATTCTGCCCCCAGCGTCTCCAGCATTCTGCCCCCAGCGTCTCCAGCATTCTGGCCCCAGCGTCTCCAGCATTCTGCCCCAGACCCCCGAATCGCCGCTCTCAATAAAAAAACAACAAAAAAAACGAGTTCTTCTTACCTGGCTGCGCTTCTGCTGCGGGAAAAGCTCCCTCCACGCAGCTGAAGCGCGCACTCGCCAACGACTGACAATGACGTCAGCTGCCAGCCTCCGATTGGCTGGAGGCTGTTAACTATTGACGTGCGGGCCCGCACCAGC
The DNA here is from genome assembly GCF_032444005.1 of Ranitomeya imitator. Taxonomy (NCBI): domain Eukaryota; kingdom Metazoa; phylum Chordata; class Amphibia; order Anura; family Dendrobatidae; genus Ranitomeya; species Ranitomeya imitator. Next base: position 91,942,205 of record NC_091289.1, read on the forward strand.
ACATCAATAGCGTTAAACTGCTGCAGCGCTGGTAGGGGCCTGGTGACCAGATGAGACGGGCCCCCTCTGCCCACCGGGCCTTATATGCCAGTCAGGGCAGTAATGCGAGAAACTAGTGGAGGTTTGTGGGATTTCTCTGATGAAAAAAAGAAGAAATGGAAGCAGATAATCCCAGTCTCGACCGTGCTTCTCAATCACCTTCTTGAGCATGGCCTTCAAAGTACTCCATCAGGCCATCGGTCTGCGGATGGTAAACTAAGGCTAGCAGCTGGGCAATCTCACAGACTCTTCACAGTTCCCTCATCACTTTGGTCATCAAAGGGGTTCCCTGTTCCATCAAATTCTTCTTTGGCAGGCCAATCCTAGCAAAGATATCGATGAGCTCCCGGGTGATACTATTAGCTGAAGAGTTCCTTAGTGGCACCGCTTCAGGGTACTGAGTTGCATAGTTCAATACCACTATGATGTACTGATGACCCCATGCAGATTAAACTAGGGCACCTACTAGGTCCATGGCAATCCTTACAAACGGTACCTCTATCACAGGCAACAGGGCTTCGGAAGTGAGAATTAAGAGTGGTTGTCTGACAGGTGGGGCAGGACCTACAATAATTTAGGATCTCTCGGTAACATCCTGGCCAATAGAACCTCTGTATTACTCTCCCCTGAGTTTTTTCTACCCCCAGATGTCCCCCCAAAACATGCAAATGGGCCATGTATAAAACCCTCCACCGGTAGGGTCCTGGAACCAACAGCTGCTCCACTATCTCACCTCCCCTCAGTTTGGTCACTTGATACAAATTGCTGTTGACCACAAAGTGAGGGATCCTGTTGTCAGCTCTGGTTCTTGAGCAACCCCATTACATATGGTAACATTATCAAATGCCCCCTTCAATTTAAGATCTCTAAGTTGAGCAGTCCCAAAGTTCTCTTCAGGCACTTCTAACTCAGCTAAGATCGGCTCTTCTATCACCATTTCGTCCTGCTCTCCAGAGAAGACACATAGGGGAAACTCCTCCATCTATACTTATAACGGAGCCTCTTCCAAAGGGACTTGGCTTTTGTCTGGGACACTCTGGTTTGGTTCCAGAGACATATGACACTGGGCGACCATGTGTCCAGGATTGTGACATCACCAACAGACATGTCTTTAATAACAGCCTTATGGGACCCCTCAGAGGGATTGGAGTGCCCCCATTTGTCAGTCTAGCCACCCTCTGTGGTGAGCCCATCCCCTTGGGTATCCCAGTACAGGGAATTGGCGATGTCAGGTTTCCAGAGGGATTTCTCAACAACCTGGTATCTCTCAACCAGGCCAACCAGGTCGTTTGCATTTTGAGAGATGCCCTTGGCAACCCAGGTCTGTATTGGCCTGGGAAGGGAGTGGATGAACCTGTCCATCACCACCCGTTCGACCATCTGGGCAGGAGTAGAAGTCCCTGACTGCAACCACTTTTGGACTAGGTGCAGCAAGTCAAACATTTTTGAGCAAGTGGGTTTGTTGCCAGCATACACCAAGCGGTGGATTCGCTGAGCTCTGATCGCTACTCCCAGGCATGCCAAGATTGGAGTTTTTAATTTGGCATATTCTTTGGCATCCTGGAGGGAAAAATCATAATACGCCTTTTGAGGTTCTCCTGACAAATATGGCACCAACACCTCTGCCCACTGCTCTGGCGGGAGCTTCTCCCGTTCAGCCACCCTCACGAAAACAGTCCGAAAGGCTTCAACATCATCCCCTGGGATCATTTTTTGCATGGCTTGTCTTACTGTTTTCCAGACATACGAGTCATCACCTGGAGTTGAGGAGAAGACCACCAGCCTCCCCACGAACCACCTCTGCAAGGAGCTCCATTTGCCACATTAGCACCTCCTGCTGCTGTCACTGCTGCTGTTATTGTTGAAGTTGCTTTGTCAGCAGTTTATTTGTCGCGTGTTGCACCTTTTGCTGCTGTTGACTGGCAAGCTGGTGCTGCTGATGGATCTGGACCAGATGCTTCACAAACTCCTTCATGCTGCTGGATGTATCATGCTGGATGGAGGATTTTACCCAGGACATGCAGTTGTCCACAGCCTCTATGCATGCTCCTGGAATACTGCCTGCAATCAAAACACCATGTGCAGGGCCGGCTCCTGGTTTTTGAGGGCCCCGGGCGAAAGAGTCTCAGTGGGCCCCCCCTTTAACACATACCCCGATTCATGATCGCATATAAACACAGCCATGTAGTATATAACACTGCCCACGTAGTATATAGCAGCCCACGTAGCATATAGCAGCCCACGTAGTATATAGCAGCGCAGCCCACATAGTATATAGCAGCGCCACTTACTCATGCACTGGTAGGACTAGGAGCTCCTCCTGAATCTGCCTCATAACTTCAGCAGCACGGCAGCCAGCCAGGGGCGGAGATCAGAGCAGAGAATGTGCTCTCTCCCCCCACAAACAATGTCACGCTGGCTGCCTTCTCTTAACCCCTATGTGCCTGCCTGGCTGCACTCACTGAGTGAGAAGATGCTTGTGTCAGAGCTGGCACATAGGCAGGGGCGGACTGGGCCGGGTGGCAGGAATGCATCTGCCCCCCGGGCCGGTGCCTGAGCAGGTGCACAGGGCCGCTGGAGGATCGGCAGCGATTTTAATACATAGCGCGCCGCGTCCCTCCAGCCGGCCCTTTAGTCAGGTCCTGTGCGCGCGCGTTGCCTGCACTGAAGTGCCGCGGCGGCCCGCACTAGTGTGCGAGCACGGCCGCGGTCCTAGTTCCTGCGCGTGCTCGCTGGCCATGTCAGAGCGGGCAAGCAGGAGAGAGGAGACCATGCGCGGCTGCGCGCACATATTTGAAAAAGCCGGCGCGCATAGCCTGACTGTGTCTGACGCTGGCCGGCCTGCACCAGCGTCAGACAGACTGCTCACCAATGCCTGGGATGATCCTTCCTCTCCACTTCACTGCCAACGCTGGCCAGGACCCGTCACCCGACCCACCTCAGCTCTTCATCCTCCCGACCTCCCCCCATCTCAGGGACCTGGGTGAGTCCCAAGATGATTTTTTAATGTATATACAGCAGTATTGCCTATATAATGTGTATAGACTGCTATATATACATTATATAGGTGATACTGCTGTATATGATCACTATACCACTATGATGCATGTATAGCAGTCTATATCTTAATAGGTGACACTGCTACTGATGCGTATATACCTTATATAGGTGACACTGCGGTGTGTGTATGTATGTATATATATATATATATACACACATATATGTACATGTATACACAGCAGTATCACCTATATAAGGTATATACACATCAGTAGCAGTGTCACCTATATAGGATATAGACTGCTATACATACATTATATTGTGGTATAGTGATTATATACAGCAGTATCGCCTATATAATGTATATATATAGCAGTCTATACACATTATATAGGCAATACTGCTACTGATGTGCATATAGGTGATACTTCTGTGTATATATGTCGTTATGTAGGTGATACTGGTGTGTGTGTGTGTGTGTGTGTATGTATATATACACACACACACACGTACATATATACACAGCAGTAACACCTATATATAACATATATACACATCAGAAGCAGTATTGCCTATATAATGAATGTAGACTGCCGTATATATGATATATAGGTGATACTATCATTATATACAGCACTATCGCCTATATAACGTGTATCCAACATTTGCAGTATCACCTGTATAATGTACCGACTAATGTATATGCGTTATATAGGCGACACTGCTGTGTATAGTCGCACTATCTATCTGTGTCTAATCTATAGATTCAAGCAAAAAACAGGCAGCACTCCATTATATCTTTGTCAACTGTGCAGAGTTTAATTAGACCCACATGTCTTTACCACGACGTTTCGGCTCCAAATGAGCCTTTCTCAAGCCTTGAGATATAATGGAGTGCTGCCTGTTTTTTGCTTGAATCTATGGACTAAGGAGAGCCGGTGGACGGGCTGCCTGGAGGCTTTGCACCCAGAAGATAGGTAAAGCGTTGTGCTGTTCCGTTTTTTCTACTACTGTGTCTAATCTATATATATATATATATAATTGCCTAAGGGGTACTTCCGTCTTTCTGTCGGCAATTTCCGTAACGAAATCCCGCGTCGCTGATTGGTCTCGCCAGCTGCCTGTCATGGCTGCCGCGACCAATCAATGATGGGCACAGTCCGATTAATCCCTCCCCTACACCCCTGCAGTCACAGTGCCCACCGCCCGCTCCATACTCGCCGCAGTCAGTGTCCCCGGCGCCCGCTCCATACTCCCCGCAATCAGTGTGCCCGGCGCCCGCTCCATACTCCCCGCAGTCCGTGTGCCCGGCGCCCGCTCCATACTCCCCGCAGTCAGTGACCGCTCCATAATCCCTTCCAGTCATCGCTCACACAGGGTTAATGCCAGCGGTAACAGACCGCGTTATGGCGCGGTTAGCGCACTCCGTTACCGCCGCTATTAACCCTTTGTGACCAAGTTTTTACTATTGATTCTGCCTATGCAACATCAATAGTAAAAAAGATGTAATGTTAAAAAAACAAAAACCTGCTATTCTCACCTTCCGTCGTCGGACGATGCGCTCCAGCCGGCCGCCATCTTCCGTTCCCAAAGATGCATTGCGTACTTACCCATAAGACTTAGCGGTCTCACGAGACCGCTAAGTCATCTGGGTAATTTTGCAATGCATCCTGGGAACAGAAGATGGCGGCCGCATCACACAGCTTCGCTCGATCCCAGGGGTGAGTATATAACTTTTTTATTTTAATTAATTTTTTTTTAACAGGGATATGGTGCACACACTGCTAAATACTGCGTGGGCAGTGTTATATACCTACCTGTCTGGGCAATATACTACGTGGCTGGGCAATATACTACGTGACTGGGCAATATACTACGTGGCTGTGTGCTGAATACTACGTGGCTGGGCAATGTACTACATGGCTGGGCAATATACTACGTGACTGGGCAATGTACTACATGGCTGGGCAATATACTACGTGACTGGGCAATATACTACGTGGCTGGGCAATATACTACGTGGCTGTGTGCTGAATACTACGTGGCTGGGCAATGTACTACATGGCTGGGCAATGTACTACATGGCTAAGCAATATACTACGTGGCTGGGCAATATACTACGTGACTGGGCAATATACTACGTGACTGGGCAATATACTATGTGGACATACATATTCTAGAATACCCGATGCGTTAGAATCGGGCCACCATGTAATATGTATTGTATATACAGTAGTTTCAATGTGATATATGTTCAGCAGTCGCAGTGTCTCCTATGTGATGTATGCATCATAATATAGTATAATGCTGTCTTAATTACCATATATTGTAGAGATGTTTATATAGTATGGCGCTATGCATATAGTGTGGAATTCACACTATATACACTGCTGCCACATCTCTACACTATATAATATATGCACCGCTCTATATTCCTTAACACGGTATATAATATGCCTCTCTGTATATAATAGATTGTAGTATACCATATATACTCGTGTATAAGCCGAGTTTTTCAGCATATTTTTTTGTGCTGAAAACACTCCCCTCGGCTTAAGGTACCTTCACACATAACAATTTCGTTAACGATATCGTTGCTTTTTGTGACGTAGCAACGATATCGTTAATGAAATCGTTATGCGTGACAGCGACCAACGATCAGGCCCCTGCTGGGAGATCGTTGGTCGCTGGGAATGGACCTTTTTTTTTTTGGTCCCTGATCACCCACTGTCATTGCTGAATCGGCGTGTGTGACGCTGATCCAGCGATGTGTTCACTGGTAACCAGGGTAAATATCGGGTTACTAAGCGCAGGGCCGCGCTTAGTAACCCGATATTTACCCTGGTTACCATTGTAAAAGTTAAAAAAAAAAAAAACATTACATACTCACATGTCACGTCCCTCAGCGTCAGCTTTCCTCACTGACTGTGTCAGCGCCGGCCGGCCGTAAAGCAGAGCACAGCGGTGATGTCACCGCTCTGCTTTACGGCCGGCGCTTACACAGTGCAGGGAAGCTGATGCTGGAGGACGTGACAGGAAGGTGAGTATGTACTGTTTTTTTTTTTTTTAACTTTTACAATGGTAACCAGGGTAAATATCGGGTTACTAAGAGCGGCCTTGCACTTACTAACCCGATGTTTACCCTGGTTACCCGGGGACTTCGGCATCGTTGAAGACAGTTTCAACGATGCCGAAGTCTTTCCTCTGATCGTTGGTCTATGTGACAGCTCCCCAGCGACCACACAACAACTTACCAACGATCACGGCCAGGTCGTATCGCTGGTCATGATCATTGGTAAATCGTTTAGTGTAACGGTACCTTTATTCACAGATCATTGTCCCAGAAAGATGGAGAAGGAGCAGCGGGTGACAGAAGCAGGAACCGGCGGCTGTGGCTAAAGCCTGTGCCACTGCTAAAGAGAAATGAATATTCACTGCAATGGCAGTGAATATTCATTTCTCTTAGAGAGTTGACAGCCACAGCCGCCGGCTTCCAGCACACATCATACTTACCTTCCCTGCGCTCCCTCGCTGCATCTCGTTTTGGCGCTAGCAGCTCTTCAGGGCGACCGATCACGTGTCTTCTGCTCATTAAGGTAATGAGTATTCACCCCTCTCCACTCCCATAGGTGTGGGTAAATATTCATTACCCTAATGAGCGGGGGACACGTGATCGCCCGACCACAGGAGCTGCTGGCACCGGAACGAGATGCTGCGAGGGCATGCAGTGAAGGTAAGCAGGATGTTTTTTTTTTTTTGTTTTTTGTTTGGAACCATGCATACATGAACAGGGATAAGAAGCCATGCACACAGACACGGGGATAAGGAGCCATGCAGACAAGGACGGGGATGAGGAACCATGCATACAGGGACAGGGGAGCCATGCATACAAGGACGGGGATGTGGGGACAATGCATACCTGGCTTATACTCGACTCAATACGTTTTCACAGTTTTTTGTGGCAAAATTAGGTGCCTCGGCATATACTTGGGTTGACTTATACTCAAGTATATACAGTATATTGTGGAGCTGTGTATACTTCTAATGTCCTGCATAAATGGTGTAATTCTCAGTATCTTTTCTATTGTATGTGTGTATCTGTCTATCTAGCACAACGATTAATTATGAGAAAAGTAGCGTACTCTTTATTGGCCCATGTGGCAACGTTTTGGATCCATAACTGAACATTTCTCTGATATGGAAGTGAAATGTTGCCACATTGACTAATAAAGAGTATTAAAAAAAAAAATCGGTTCCATTTTCTTCCACAAAAGTGGTACAATCTTCTTCTCTCTTGCTGTCCGTGTGCAGTCGTGTTTTTTTTTTTTTTTCTCAGCAGATGTTGCAGTCTGATACACGGCGAGTCAGACCATTGAGGAGATGGAGAAATTAATTTCTCCGTCTCCTCCACACCTGTGCTGCGAGAGCATTGGAGCACGGACACTCTGATCACGCTCACAGCAGAGCAAGAGCCGAGTATCATTGACATATCACATCTGATGCCATATGCTAGTGTTATTCCACCCTAATGAGCACCTGTATTAAGCCCACGTTCACACGGTCAGTATTTGTTCAGTGTTTTCATCAGTATTTGTAAGCCAAAACCAGGAGTGGGACAATCCAGAGGAAATGTATAGTAGAAACATATGCACCACTTCTGTATTTATCACCCACTCCTGGTTTTGGCTACAAATACTGAGGTCAAATACTGAATGTGGCCTTATTCTGTATCTATACACTGCACAGTACCACTCCTCATTATAGAGTGGGGCTGTGTGTCTGTCACTATACAGTGGGGCTGTGTGTGTCATTAATTATACAGTGGGGCTGTGTGTGTGTGTCATGATACAGTAGCGTTGTGCGTGTCATTATACAGTGGGGCTGTGCCTGTCATTATATAGTGGGAATGTGTGTGTCTAAATATATATATATATATATATATATATATATATATGTGTATGTATATATATATATATATATATATATAATATCTCTATCTATCACATGCTTGCGGTCACCAGACCACCTGTTCGCGGCGATGGCACCAGAGAATCCTCACAGCGCACAGTGCACACGATATGAGGATTCACACATAGTGACTGTAGACATGTAGCTTAAGATCCGACAACCCCTTTAAGGATGGGCCGCTACTCATGGGCCACTGCTTGTGCTTGCCCCCCAGGCTAAAATTTGCCAGTCAGCCCCTGCACATAGGGGTTAAGAGAACGCAGCCAGCAGTGACTTTGTAGGCGGAGAGAGCATGTTATCTCCTGCTCTGCTCTCCCAGCTGTATCTATGACAGCGTGAGTGGGCCCCCCTCTCTCCCCAGGGCCCCGGCATTTGCCCGCTGTGCCGGGTGCTGACGCCGGCCCTGACCATGTGTAAGGGGTTGACTCATTCAGCTGCTTCCAAAGGTAAACACAGGAATGCTTCTTGTAGTAAATCACCTGCTGGTTTACTATGGAACAGCATAAACCATAGCCACGTTCAGCAAAATAAACATGGGCTTTTTGGCATAATGGCAAAACAAAAAGATAACTTATAACAAAGTCCATCGTCTCCCGCCCAGATCACCATGTGTCCTGGAGCCGCCCTTTGAAGTCTTGCCTTTCCAAACCACTACACAAAAACTGCCTCTCAAGTCCAGCTATTTAAACCCAGACAATCTAATTGACCAGATGAATGTGACATCACACAGGTCCAGTCAGCACACGGTGGTGCCAGATATGCAGGTGGAGATAAGGTGGACATCTTCCCACCTACTCTATAGATCTCCATATTAAACCAGCCCATGTATGCAACTTTTAACTTAACCCTCACAACACGTAGTGTGGTGAAGGAAAATACTCTGGTTTCATATCACTAACGCCATTACGTGCAGTGAAAAATGTCTCTCCTCCTATACCGTGTCAGTGACCCTGTCACAAACAATATTACTCCAAGTCATACAATATAGATACAGTATAAATAATTAAATCCAGTGAACACTGACATCGAGTCTGATTAGAGTCATTTTTGGTTGTTTCTTCTACATCTGGTCAGACCTTCATGTCACCATCTTCCAGCCATGATTTGTCTTACTGCTATTATCACCGCAGCCCTGAAAATAACAAAGTCACATATATTGTATATTGTCTCCTGAATAAAAAATAACCCACACTTTAATAATCTTTATTTTTATATAGCGCTAACATATTCCGTAGCGCTTTACACACATTATCATTGCTGTCCCCATTGGGGCTCACAATCTGAATTCCCTATCAGTATGTCTTTGGAATGTGGGAGGAAACCCACGCAAACACGGAGAGAACTTACAAACTCCTTGCAGATGTTGTCCTTAGTGGGGCTTGAACCCAGGACTCCAGCGCTGCAAGGCTGCTGTGCTAACCACTGCGCCACCGTTCTGCCCTACTTTAACCTATAATACAAATATCTACCCTGTCATTAATATACAATCAGCCACACAGCATTAAAAATATAATGGATATACAAGCCGTCACGATCCATGTTTGGATCTGTGGCAGATCTGGCCTCTCCGATTAAACAGTGCTCCCCAACTCTGGTCCTCAAGAGCCACCAACAGGTCAGGTATTCAGGATTTCCTTAGTATTGCACAGGTGATGGAATTCTTGCCTTTCCAATTATGAAAATGTGACCTGTTGGTGGCTCTTGAGGACTGGAGTTGGGGAACACTGCCCTAAAACTTTTTTTCCTTTCATGCTATCGGGGGTTAATGCAGTTTTTCCCCAGTGGCCGCTGGTGTGATTACATTGCTCCCACCTTCCTTCAAAAGGTCATAAGATGCATCAGCTGACTGTTGGTTATACAGGTCCTTTTGGAGACCAACCAAGCTGGAGTCAGGAGCTTGCTGGGTTCAGTGGTGCTTCAGTTGAATGCTGTCATTTGGTGCAGGGCGGTGCATTGTAGCAGACGAAAGCTGTGTTGTTTTGTGTTTCCTTTTCCCCGTGGTGTTTGTCTTACCTTACCTTGTGTTGTATTAGTGCAGCGGTGGGACCAGTGCTCTCACCTACCAATTCCCTACTTAGGGATAAGTGCAGGGCAAGTGAGGGATTAGGTATCCTGCTCAGCGTCGGGTTGAAAGAACCCGTATAGGGACGCTAGTAAGAGCAGGGCACATCTTCAAGTGAGTGCAGGAGGTGTCCAATTCCCCGTTCCCTACCAGCAGGGCCCACCTTTGTTAAAGTGTCCCTGGTGTACCCTTTTGTGTTTCGCCGTTTTGTGACCATCCACTCATTGGGTCGTGTCACGCTAGGACAGTCACTTCATAACACAAGCACTGTGACGCCCCATAAACTATCATTTCTGCCACACAATAAATATAAATTAATCATTCTCCATGACTCTCCCCCAAATCATTTAACAACTGTGCACTCATTACATTTTTTCCATATGGATTTATAGCAGAAAACATGCAGCATTTTACAGAACAAGCAAAGTGAATGGGATTTCTAAAGTCTCATTCTCACGTTGCTTATTTTTTTGCAGCATATTTCACCCAAACTAATGAGTGGTAAAATACAATACACAGCATAAACGCATGTAAAATCCACAGCAAAAAAGTGTATAATAAGCAGTGTATTTCCTGCCAACAGATCAAAATTTGCAGAAGAATTTTTAGCTGCAAATCCTGAACGTGTACACGTAGCCTTAGTTCCTGTCCTGTCAATCAAAACGCACAAATTGGCTAATGGAAGGTACCCCCAAAGGCAACTTCAAATGCGGGCAGTGCAATTTTTGCTCTCATCATATTACGGCAAAAACCTTCAAAATTGGTCCTGTAGATCATGTGATGCGCGAATTCATCTCCTGCAACACCACACATGTAGTGTACGCCATATTTTGCCCTTGTGGCTTTTATTATATAGGCAAGACTTACCGCCCCCTATTTGCGCGGGTGAGAGAGCATTTTAACTCGGTCCGGACAGGGAAGGGGGTTCCCCGCTTCATCAGCCATGTTAGGCAGGTACACCATGGTGATGTTAAATCGCTTTCATTTGTGGGTTCGGAAAGGGTGTTTCTACTGCAGCGGGGGGGGGGGGGGGGATATAAACAGGTTGCTTTTAAGACGTGAGGCAACATGGATATTGCGCACAAATGCCGTAGGCCCCCTGGGCCTAAATGAAAAAATTGACATGTCTGTTTTTTTATGACTTGATTTATCTAGTGACCTTCCTCTGTTGTGTTTTTCTTTTTCGTTTTTTCTTTTTGTCTGTTTTTCTTTTTCAGACTAAGCTCCGTTGTTTTTAAGTGATGTTTTAATGTTTTGTATTCACATTTTGTATAAGGGGAGTGATTATGTATGATGTAATGAGATGGGAGGGGTATGTATTTGCTTAAAGGGTTACCTCATTTCCCCCATGCCATCAGGATCAGTGGAAGCGCAGTCAGCGCGAAACAGCTGTCATCCGACATTCAGCACGTTCTCCCTGTTTTACTGCACATGTCCTAAATAAAGACAAGTTTGATTCATTGGGCCTGGTGAGTGTAAGCCGTTTTTTTCTTCTTTTTTGGTTCTGGATTACATCTCCTTAATTATATTGTCTCAGTGGGAGATAAAAAGTGCCTGTTGCCTGGATTAGATGCATATGGGAACTTAGTGTCCACGTGGTATGTTACCCTGGCAACATACCCAGGCAACAGGCACTTTTTATGTTCCACTGAGACAATATAATTAAAGAGATATCCACACCGCTGAAATAGTTTGTTCTGAAGAAGGTCCAAGTAAGGACCTAAAACATTCAACTATTATTGTCTGGATGCATAATAAATGAACTACTTTATACTGCCCTGCTCTCAAGTCTCCCCTGTCCCCTTTCTCACCGTGTGTTCCCCATCTACCCTGTCCTCATAATTCCTGTGCCCCTTCCCTGCTCCCAAGTCTCCCCTTGCAGCCCCCTCTTCCCGTGCATTATTATTATTATTATTATTATTTATTTATATAGCACCATTGATTCCATGGTGCTGTACATGAGAAGGGGTTACATACAAGTTACAAATATCACATGCAGTAAACAAACTAACAATGACGGACTGATACAGAGGGGCGAGGACCCTGCCCTTGCGGGCTTACATTCTACAGGATTATGGGGAAGGAGACAGTAGGTTGAGGGTTGCAGGAGCTCCGGTGTTGGTGAGGCGGTAGCTCCAGTGTTGGTGAGGCGGTAGCTCCGGTGTTGGTGAGGCGGTAGCTCCGGTGTTGGTGAGGCGGTAGCTCCGGTGTTGGTGAGGCAGCAGCGGTGTCAGTGCAGGCTGTAGGCTTTCCTGAAGAAATGAGTTTTCAGGTTCTGTCTGAAGGATCCGACTGTGGTTGATAGTCGGACGTGTTGGGGCAGAGAGTTCCAGAGGATGGGGGATATTCGGGAGAAGTCTTGGAGGCGATTGGATGAGGAGTGTTGTGAATTCTGTGGCAGAGCTCCCTCCTGTGGTCACAAGTGGTACTTCGGCTGATTCTCTCTATGAGCTTCCGTTGGTGGAGGAGAGTGGTACTGCGGCTTCTGAGTTTCCGTCCTCAGGTGATGTGATGAAGTCGTTAGGTGCTGCTCTATTTAACTCCACCTAGTGCTTTGATCCTCGCCTCCAGTCAATGTTCTAGTATTGGACTTGCTTCCTCCTGGATCGTTCCTGTGGCCTCTGCTCTGCATAGCTAAGTTCCGCTTTTGTTATTTTGTTTGCTGTTTTTTTCTGTCCAGCTTGCTATATTGGTTTTTCTTGCTTGCTGGAAGCTCTGGGACGCAGAGGGTGTACCTCCGTGCCGTTAGTCGGTACGGAGGGTATTTTTGCCCCCTTTGCGTGGTTGTTTGTAGGGTTTTGTGTTGACCGCAAAGTTACCTTTCCTAGCCTCGCTCTGTTCAGAAAGTCGGGCCTCACTTTGCTAAATCTATTTCATCTCTACGTTTGTCTTTTCATCTTAACTCACAGTCATTATATGTGGGGGCTGCATTTTCCTCTGGGGTATTTATCTGAGGCAAGGTAGGCTTATTTTCTATCTTCAGGCTAGCTAGTTTCTCAGGCTGTGCCGAGTTGCATAGGGAGCGTTAGGCGCAATCCACGGCTGCCTCTAGTGTGGTTGGAGAGGATTAGGGATTGCGGTCAGCAGAGTTCCCACGTCTCAGAGCTCGTTCTATGTGTTTGGGTTATTGTCAGGTCACTGTATGTGCTCTGACTTCTATGTCCATTGTGGTACTGAATTACCTCATCATAACAGAGGAGCGAATAAGTGTGGAGGAGAGAAGGAGGTCTTGGGAGGACCGGAGATCACGTGAGGGAAGATATCGAGAGATTAGTTCAGAGATATATGGAGGAGACAGGTTGTGGATGGCTTTGTAGGTCAGTATTAGCAATTTGAACTGGATACGCTGAGGGAATGGGAGCCAGTGAAGAGATTTGCAGAGGGGGGAAGCGGAGGAGTAGCGAGGAGAGAGATGGATTAGTCGGGCAGCAGAGTTAAGGATGGACTGGAGAGGTGCAAGGGTGTTAGCAGGGAGGCCACAGAAAAGGATGTTGCAGTAGTCAAGGCGGGAAATGATGAGGGCGTGCACAAGCATTTTAGTAGATTGGGGGTTGAGGAAAGGACGGATCCTGGAGATATTTTTGAGCTGGAGGCGACAGAAGGTGGAAAGAGCTTGGATGTGTGGTTTGAAGGACAGGGCAGAGTCGAAGGTTACTCCGCATCCCTATCTATTCTGCCCTCAGAGTCCCCTTGTGGCCTCTTGTGCGTACCTCCCTTGCCCCCTAGTGCCCGTGTGTCCCCTTGTGCCCTTCTCCGCTTCCTCCTGGTCTCCATGAGTACCCTTGTGCTTGTGTCCCTTGTCCCCGTGTGTAACCTTGTGTCAGTCTCCCTTGCCCATTCGTCCCTGTGTCCCCTTTTGTCTGTCTCCCTTGTCCCCTTGTGCTGTGCTAGTGTCCCTACTCCCCGTGTGTCAGTCTCCCTTGCCCACTAGTCCCTGTGTCCCCTTGTGCCTTTCTCCCTTGTGCATGTGTCCCTTGTCCCCGTGTGTCCCCTTGTATCAGTCTCCCTTGCCCACTAGTCGCCTTGTCAGTCTCCCTTGCCCACTAGTCCCTGTGTCCCCTTGTGCCTGTCTCCCTTGTACCCTTGTGCTTGTGTCCCTTGTCCCCTTGTGTCAGTATCCCTTGCCCACTAGTCCCTTTGTGCCTGTCTCCCTTGTCCCCTTATGCTTGTGTCCCTTGTCCCAGTGTGTCCCCTTGTGTCAGACTCCATTGCCCACTAGTCCCCTTGTGTCAGTTTCCCTTGCCCACTAGTCCCCGTGTGTCCCCTTGTGTCAGTCTCCCTTGCCCACCAGTCCCCCTGTGTCTCCTTGTGTCAGTCTTCCTTCACCCCTTGTGTCAGTCTCCCTTGCCCACTAGTCCCCTTGAATCAGTCTCCCTTGCCCACTAGTCCCCGTGTGACACCTTGTGTCAGTCTCCCTTGCCCACCAGTCCCCCTGTGTCTCCTTGTGTCAGTCTTCCTTGACCCCTTGTGTCAGTCTCCCTTGCCCACTAGTTCCCGTGTGTCCCCTTGTGCCAGTCTCCCTTGCCCACTAGTCCCTGTGTATCCCCTTGTGACCGGTCTCCCTTCTCCCCTTATGCTTGTATCCCTTGTCCCCATGTGTCTCCTTGCGTCAGTCTCCCTTGCCCACTAGTCCCTGTCTCCCCTTGTGCCTGTCTCCCTTGTCCCCTTGAGCGTGTGTCCCTTGTCCCCGTGTGTCCCCTTATATCAGTCTCCCTTGCCCACTAGTCCCCTTGTATCAGTCTCCCTTGCCCACTAGTCCCCTTGTGTCAGTCTCCCTGGCCCACTAGTCCCTGTGTCCGCTTGTCAGTCTCCCTGGCCCACTAGTCTCCGTGTGTCCCCTTGTGTCAGTCTCCCTTGTCCCCTTGTATCAGTCTCCCTGGCCCACTAGTCCCCATGTGTCCCCTTGTGTCAGTCTCCCTTGCCCACTAGTTCCTTGGGCCCTTTTCCCCTGCCTCCTGCCCCCATGTGTTCCCTTGTGCCTGTCTTCCTTGCTCCCTAGCCCCCCTGTGTCACCCTTGTGCCTGTATCTCCTAACCCTCTTGTGTCCTTCTCCCCTGCCCCCTAGTCACCATTTGCCCATGTTTTTCTCACTGCCCCTGTATGGAGGGGCTGCATTATACTATGTGGGAGGCTGCATTGTATTCTATGGGGGTTACATTATATTATATGGCGGGGCTGCATTATACTATATGTGGGCTGCATTATACTGTATAGAGGACTATGGGCAATACATTATACTATATGAAGAACTATGAGCTGTATTATACTATGGGAAGTGAATTGTATGACATTTATGACAATGGTGGTGCATTATACTATATGGAGCACTATGAGGAGTGTATTATACTATATGGAGAACTGAGCAGTGTATTTTAATATATGGAGGACTGTGAGGAGTGTATAATACTATATGGAGGACTGAGGAGTGTATTATACTATATGGAGGACTATGAGGGATGCATTATACTATATAGAGAACTATGAGCAGCATATTATACTATATGGAGGACTGAGGAGTGTGTTATACTATATGGAGGACTGAGGAGTGTATTATAATATATTGAGGACTGAGGAGTGTATTATACTATATGGAGCACTATGAGAAGTGTATTTTAATATATGGAGGACTATGTGGAGTGTATAATACTATATGGAGGACTATGGGGAGTGTATTATAATATATGGATGACTATGAACTGTGCAGTATATTATATAGAGTATTGTGGGGGTGCATTATATTATAAGGAGGACTATGGGGGTGCATTATACTTCTTATATGGATCCCCATGACTTCTATGTAAGCCTGTAAGCCCCTGATGAGTATAATGGTTAATTTTCTTTTATACATTACATAACAATGGCAGTACCAGGGAAAACTATATACCAGGATGGGGCACCGCATAGTTACGCCACTGAGGTCACACTATACAACTTTGCATTAAAGCTATAGTGTGCAAAATGAATAGGGAAAATGTGAATTTGGGTGGAAAATATTTTGGCATGGTGGGGGCCCCATTTGAAAGTTCACATCGGGGCCCATAACTTTGTAGTTACGCCACTGCCGCTTAGAATTATCACCAAAAATGTTTATCTTCATCTCATCAGACCGGAGAATCTTATTTCTCATAGTCTGGGAGTTCTTCATGTGTTTTTTAGCAAACTCCAAGCGGGCTTTCATATGTCTTGCACTGAGGAGAGACTTCCATCGGGCCACTCTGCCACAAAGGCCTGACTAGTGGAGGGCTGCAGGGATAGTTGACTTTGTGGAACTTTCTCCCATCTCCCTACTGCACCTCTGGAGCTCAGCCACAGTGACCTTGGGGTTCTTCTTTACCTCTCTCACCAAGACTCTTCTCCCACGATTGCTCAGTTTGGTTGGGCAGCTAGGACTAGGAAGGCTTCTAGTGGTCCCAGACTTCTTCCATTTAAAGATTATGGAGGCCACTGTGCTCTTAGGAACCTTGAGTACTGCAAAAATTCTTTTGCAACCTTGGCCAGATCTGTGCCTTGCCACAAATCTGTCTCTGAGCTCCTTGGCCAGTTCCTTTGACCTCATGATTCTCATTTGTTTTGACATGCATTGTGAGCTGTGAGGTCTTATTTAGACAGGTGTGTGCCTTTCCAAATCAAGTCCTATCAGTTTAATTAAACACAGCTGTACTCCAATGAAGGAGTAGAACCATCTCAAGGATGATCACAAGGAAATGGACAGCATGTGACTAACATATGTGTGACTGAGCAAAGGGTCTGAATACAGTTATATGAAAAAGTTTGGGCACCCCTATTAATCTTAAGCTTAATGTTTTATAAAAATTGTTTTTTTTTTGCAACAGCTATTTCAGTTTCATATATCTAATAACTGTTGGACACAGTAATGTTTCTGCCTTGAAATGAGGTTTATTGTACTAAAAGAAAATGTGCAATCTGCATTCAAACAAAATTTGACAGGTGCATAAGTATGGGCACTCTTATCATTAACTTTTTACTGACTTACTAAAGCACTTTTTTGGTTTTCTAACCTCATTGAGCTTTCAACTTCATAGCCAGGTGTATGCAATCATGAGAAAAGCTACTTAAAGTGGCCACTTGCAAGTTGTTCTCCTGTTTGAATCTCCTCTGAAGAGTGGCATCATGGGCTCCTCAAAACAACTGTCTAATGATCTAAAAACAAAGATTATTCAACATAGTTGTTCAGGTGAAGGATACAAAAAGCTGTCTCAGAGATTTAACCTGTCAATTTCCACTGTGAGGAACATAGTAAGGAAATGGAAGAACACAGGTACAGTTCTTGTTAAGACCAGAAGTGGCAGGCCAAGAAAAACATCAGAAAGGCAGAGAATAAGAATGGTGAGATCAGTCAAGGACAATCCTCAGACCACCTCCAGAGAGCTGCAGCATCAACTTGCTGCAGATGGTGTCACTGTGCATCGTTCAACTATACAACGCACTTTGCACAAGGAGAAGCTGTATGGGAGAGTGATGCGAAAGAAGCCATTTCTGCAAGCACGCCACAGAGTTGGCTGATGTATGCAAAAGCACATTTGGAGAAGCCAATTTCTTTTTGAAAGAAGGTCCTGTGGACTGATGAAACCAAGATTGAGTTGTTTGGTCATACAAAAAAGTGTTATGCATGGCGGCCAAAAACACAGCATTCCAAGGAAAACACTTGCTACCCACAGTACAATTTGGTGGAGGTTCCATCATGCTTTGGGGCTGTGTGGCCAATGCCAGCACCGGGAATCTTGTTAACCCCTTCCCGACCTTTGACGCCACGTAGGCGTCATGAAAGTCGGTGCCAATACGACCTGTGACGCCTATGTGGTGTCATGGAGGGATCACTGTTATGACCTGGTGGTCAGGACAATAATGGACCTGGTGGTTAAGAGCACACGGAATGACCTGATAATTACTGATAATAAAGGACGAGCTCTGGGACGTGGGAACTCTGCTGACCGCAATCCCTAATCCTATCACACACACTAGAAATAGCCGTGGATTGCTCCTAACGCTCCCTATGCAACTCGGCACAGCCTAACGAACTAGCTAGCCCTGAAGATAGAAAAATAAAGCCTACCTTGCCTCAGAGAAATTTCCCAAAGGAAAAGGCAGCCCCCCACATATAATGACTGTGAGTAAAGATAAAAATACAAACACAGAGAAGAAATAGATTTAGCAAAGCGAGGCCCGACTTCTTGAACAGACTGAGGATAGGAAAGGTTGCTTTGCGGTCAGCACAAAAACCTACAAAAAGACCACGCAGAGGGCGCAAAAAGACCCTCCGCACCGACTCACGGTGTGGAGGCGCTCCCTCTGCGTCCCAGAGCTTCCAGCAAGCAAGACAACAATAAAAATAGCAAGCTGGACAGAAAAATAGCAAACCAAAGAAAAACAAGCAGGAACTTAGCTTCTGCTGGGAAGACAGGTCACAAGAACGATCCAGGAGAGAACTAGACCAACACTGGAACATTGACAGGTGGCATGGATCAAAGATCTAAGTGGAGTTAAATAGAGCAGCCAGCTAACGAATTAACCTCGTCACCTGTGGAAGGAAACTCAGAAACACCCACAGCCACCAGAGGAAGTCCATGGATAGAACCAGCCGAAGTACCATTCATGACCACAGGAGGGAGCCCTACAACAGAATTCACAACAGTACCCCCCCCTTGAGGAGGGGTCACCGAACCCTCACCAGAGCCCCCAGGCCGACCAGGATGAGCCAAATGAAAGGCACGAACCAGATCGGCAGCATGAACATCAGAGGCAAAAACCCAGGAATTATCTTCCTGACCATAACCCTTCCACTTGACCAGGTACTGGAGTTTCCGTCTCGAAATACGAGAATCCAAAATCTTCTCCACCACATACTCCAACTCCCCCTCAACCAACACCGGGGCAGGAGGATCAACGGATGGAACCACAGGCGCCACGTATCTCCGCAATAACGACCTATGGAACACATTATGGATGGCAAAAGAAGCAGGAAGGGCCAAACGAAATGACACAGGATTGATAACCTCAGAAATCTTATACGGACCAATGAAACGAGGCTTAAACTTAGGAGAGGAAACCTTCATAGGAACATAACGAGATGACAACCAAACCAAATCCCCAACACGAAGTCGGGGACCCACACAGCGCCGGCGGTTAGCGAAACGTTGAGCCTTCTCCTGGGACAATGTCAAATTGTCCACCACATGAGTCCAAATCTGCTGCAACCTATCCACCACAGTATCTACACCAGGACAGTCCGAAGACTCAACCTGCCCTGAAGAGAAACGAGGATGGAAACCAGAATTGCAGAAAAACGGCGAAACCAAAGTAGCCGAGCTGGCCCGAGTATTAAGGGCGAACTCAGCCAACGGCAAAAAGGACACCCAATCATCCTGATCAGCAGAAACAAAGCATCTCAGATATGTTTCCAAAGTCTGATTAGTTCGTTCGGTTTGGCCATTTGTCTGAGGATGGAAAGCCGAGGAAAAAGACAAATCAATGCCCATCCTAGCACAAAAGGATCGCCAAAACCTCGAAACAAACTGGGAAGCTCTGTCAGAAACGATGTTCTCCGGGATACCATGTAAACGAACCACATGCTGGAAAAATAATGGCACCAAATCAGAGGAGGAAGGCAATTTAGACAAAGGTACCAAATGGACCATCTTAGAAAAGCGATCACAAACCACCCAAATGACCGACATCTTTTGCGAGACGGGGAGATCCGAAATAAAATCCATAGAAATATGCGTCCAGGGCCTCTTCGGGACCGGCAAGGGCAAAAGCAACCCAATGGCACGAGAACAGCAGGGCTTAGCCCGAGCACAAGTCCCACAGGACTGCACAAAAGAACGCACATCCCGTGACAAAGTCGGCCACCAAAAGGATCTAGCCACCAAATCTCTGGTACCAAAGATTCCAGGATGCCCAGCCAACACTGAACAATGAATCTCAGAGATAACTCTACTAGTCCATCTATCAGGGACAAACAGTTTCTCCCCTGGGCAACGGTCAGGTCTATCAGCCTGAAATTTTTGCAGCACCCGCCGCAAGTCAGGGGAGATGGCAGACAAAATTACCCCCTTTTTGAGAATACCCGCCGGCTCAGGAACACCCAGAGAGTCAGGCACAAAACTCCTTGACAGGGCATCAGCCTTCACATTCTTAGAGCCCGGAAGGTACGAAACCACAAAATCAAAACGGGAGAAAAATAACGACCATCGAGCCTGTCTCGGATTCAACCGTTTGGCAGACTCAAGATAAGTCAAATTCTTGTGATCTGTCAAGACCACCATGCGATGCTTGGCTCCTTCAAGCCAATGACGCCACTCCTCGAATGCCCACTTCATGGCCAACAACTCTCGATTACCAACATCATAATTGCGTTCAGCAGGCGAAAACTTTCTAGAAAAGAAACACATGGCTTCATCACCGAGCCATCAGAACTTCTTTGCGACAAAACAGCCCCTGCTCCAATCTCAGAAGCATCAACCTCAACCTGAAACGGGAGCGAAACATCTGGCTGGCACAACACAGGGGCAGAAGAAAAACGACGCTTCAACTCCTGAAAAACCTCTACAGGTGCAGAAGACCAATTGACCACATCAGCACCCTTCTTGGTCAAATCAGTCAACGGTTTAGCAACACTAGAAAAATTAGCGATGAAGCGCCGATAAAAATTAGCAAAGCCCAGGAACTTTTGCAGGCTCTTCACAGATGTCGGCTGAGTCCAATCGTAAATGGCCTGGACTTTAACAGGGTCCATCTCGATAGTAGAAGGGGAAAAAATGAACCCCAAAAATGAAACCTTCTGAACTCCAAAGAGACACTTTGACCACTTCACAAACAAGTAATTAGCACGAAGGACCTGGAACACCATTCTGACCTGCTTCACATGAGACTCCCAATCATCCGAAAAGACCAAAATATCATCCAAATACACAATCAGGAATTTATACAGGTACTCTCGGAAGATGTCATGCATAAAGGACTGAAATACTGATGGAGCATTGGAAAGCCCGAATGGCATAACCAGGTACTCAAAATGGCCCTCGGGCGTATTAAATGCTGTTTTCCATTCATCGCCTTGTTTAATACGCACAAGATTATACACCCCTCGAAGATCTATCTTGGTGAACCAACTAGCCCCTTTAATACGAGCAAACAAATCAGACAGCAACGGCAAAGGATACTGAAATTTGACTGTAATTTTATTAAGAAGGCGGTAATCAATACAAGGTCTCAAAGAACCATCCTTCTTGGCCACAAAAAAGAACCCTGCTCCTAACAGTGATGACGACGTGCGAATATGGCCTTTCTCCAAGCATTCCTTTATATAACTCCGCATAGTGGCGTGTTCTGGCACAGATAAATTGAACAATCGGCCCTTAGGAAACTTACTACCAGGAATCAAATTAATTGCACAATCGCAATCCCTATGAGGAGGTAGGGCACTGGCTTTGGGCTCATCAAATACATCCCGATAATCCGACAAAAACTCTGGAACTTCAGAAGGAGTGGAAGACGAAATAGACAAAAATGGAACATCACCATGTACCCCCTGGCAACCCCAGCTGGACACAGACATAGATTTCCAGTCCAATACTGGATTATGAACCTGTAGCCATGGCAACACCAAAACGACCACATCATGCAGATTATGCAACACCAGAAAGCGGATATCCTCCTGATGTGCAGGAGCCATGCACATGGTCAATTGGGTCCAGTACTGAGGCTTATTTTTGGCCAAAGGCGTAGCATCAATTCCTCTCAATGGAATAGGATACTGCAAGGGCTCCAAGAAAAAACCACAGCGCCTAGCATACTCCAAGTCCATCAAATTCAGGGCAGCGCCTGAATCCACAAATGCCATAACAGAATAGGATGACAAAGAGCAAATCAGAGTAACGGACAATAGAAATTTAGACTGTACCGTACCAATGGTGGCAGACCTAGCGAACCGCTTAGTGCGCTTAGGACAATCGGAGATAGCATGAGTGGAATCACCACAGTAAAAACATAGCCCATTCCGACGTCTGTGTTCTTGCCGTTCAGCTCTGGTCAAAGTCCTATCACATTGCATAGGCTCAGGCCCATGCTCAGATAGTACCGCCAAATGGTGCACAGCTTTACGCTCACGCAAGCGTCGATCGATCTGAATGGCCAAAGACATAGACTCATTCAGACCAGCAGGCATGGGAAATCCCACCATGACATCCTTAAGGGCTTCAGAGCGACCCTTTCTGAAGATTGCTGCCAGGGCACATTCATTCCACTGAGTGAGCACAGACCACTTTCTAAACTTCTGACAATATATCTCCGCTTCATCCTGACCCTGACACAGAGCCAGCAAGATTTTCTCTGCCTGATCTACTGAATTAGGTTCGTCATAAAGCAATCCAAGCGCCAGGAAAAACGCATCAACATCACGCAATGCCGGATCTCCTGGCGCAAGGGAAAATGCCCAGTCTTGAGGGTCACCACGTAACAAAGAAATAATGATCTTTACTTGTTGAACAGGGTCACCTGAGGAGCGAGGTTTCAAGGCAAGAAACAATTTACAATTATTTTTGAAATTCAAGAACTTAGATCTATCACCAAAAAACAAATCAGGAACTGGAATCCTAGGCTCTGACATCGGATTCTGAAAAACAAAATCTTGAATGTTTTGTACCCTTGTAGTGAGATTATCCATCCAAGAGGACAGACCTTGAATGTCCATGTTTACACCTATCTCCTGAACCACCCAGAGGTAAAGGGGAAAAGAGAGACAAAACACACTGCAAAGAAAAACAAAAATGGTCTCAGAACTTCTCTTATCCCTCTATTGAGATGCATTAGTACTTTGGGCCACCTGTACTGTTATGACCTGGTGGTCAGTACAATAATGGATCTGGTGGTTAAGAGCACACGGAATGACCTGATAGTTACTGATAATAAAGGACGAGCTCTGGGACGTGGGAACTCTGCTGACCGTAATCCCTAATCCTATCACACACACTAGAAATAGCCGTGGATTGCTTCTAACGCTCCCTATGCAACTCGGCACAGCCTAAGGAACTAGCTAGCCCTGAAGATAGAAAAATAAAGCCTACCTTGCCTCAGAGAAATTCCCCAAAGGAAAAGGCAGCCCCCCACATATAATGACTGTGAGTAAAGATGAAAATACAAACACAGAGATGAAATAGATTTAGCAAAGCGAGGCCCGACTTACTGAACAGACTGAGGATAGGAAAGGTTGCTTTGCGGTCAGCACAAAAACCTACAAAAAGACCACGCAGAGGGCGCAAAAAGACCCTCCGCACCGACTCATGGTGCGGAGGCGCTCCCTCTGCGTCCCAGAGCTTCCAGCAAGCAAGACAACAATAAAAATAGCAAGCTGGACAGAAAAATAGCAAACCAAAGAAAAACAAGCAGGAACTTAGCTTCTGCTGGGAAGACAGGTCACAAGAACGATCCAGGAGAGAACTAGACCAATACTGGAACATTGACAGGTGGCATGGAGCAAAGATCTAAGTGGAGTTAAATAGAGCAGCCAGCTAACGAATTAACCTCGTCACCTGTGGAAGGAAACTCAGAAACACCCACAGCCACCAGAGGAAGTCCATGGATAGAACCAGCCGAAGTACCATTCATGACCACAGGAGGGTGCCCGACAACAGAATTCACAACAGATCATGTCCCTGCAAATCAGGTGAAAGGGTTAACTCCAATTTCACCCAACCTGAAGGGACAGGGGGAGTGGTACTTCAGCCCGGGGGGGGGGGGTGGCTTCACCCCGCCATGGCTACAATCGCTCTGATTGGCTGTTGAAAGTGAAACTGCCAATCAGAGCGATTTGTCCATGGACTCCCTCTGGTGGCTGTGAGTGGAGCTGCTGCTTCTGAGGTTCCTTCCACAGGTGTCTTAGTTTATTCTTTGGCTGGATGCTCTATTTAACTCCACTCAGATCGTTTCACCTATAAAAACTGGTGAAATATTACAGTCCAGCCATGGCCGATGCTGTAATATCATCGGCCATGGCTGGAAACCCTAATGTGCCCCACCGCCACCGATCGCCTCCCCAGTCCTCCGTCCTGTGCTCCGCTCCCCTCCATCATCCTGTCTGCTCCCCCATCCTCCTGCCCGCTCCCCCCGTGCTCCGATGCCACCCCCCATCCTCCGATCCCCCCTCATGCTCTGATTTCCCCCCCCCTCATACTTACCGAGCCTCCCGGTGTCCGTCCGTCTTCTCCATGGGTGCTGCCATCTTCCAAAATGGTGGGTGCATGCGCAGTGCGCCCGCCGAATCTGCCGGCAGGCAGATTCGTTCCAGGTATATTTTGATCACTGTGATATAACCTATCACAGTGATCAAAATAAAAAAAAAATAGTAAATGTCCCCCCCTTTATCACCCCCATAGTAAGGGACAATAATAAAATAAAGAAAATATATATATATATATTTTTCCACTAGGGCTAGGGTGAGGGCTAGGGTTAGGGATAGGGTTAGGGCTAGGGTTAGGGCTAGGGTTAGGGTATGTGCACACGGTGCAAATTTGGTTGCGGATCCTGTTGTGAATTCTGTTATCGAACTCCCTCCTGTGGTCATGAATGGTACTTCGGCGAGTTCTGTCCATGGACTCCCTCTGGTGGCTGTGAGTGGAGCTGCTGCTTCTGAGGTTCCTTCCACAGGTGTCTTAGTTTATTCTTTGGCTGGATGCTCTATTTAACTCCACTCAGATCGTTACTCCATGCCAGCTGTCAATGTTCTTGTACTGGTTCAGTTCGCTCTTGGATCTTTCTGGTGACCTGTCTACTCCAGCAGAAGCTAAGTCCCTGCTAGTTAATTATTTGTTCATTGTTTTCTTGTCCAGCTTGCTATCTTGATTTTGCCTTGCTAGCTGGAAGCTCTGGGATGCAGAGTGGCACCTCCGCACCGTGACTCGGTGCGGAGGTCTTATTGCACACTCTGCATGGTCTTTTTGTAGTTTTTTGTGCTGACCGCAAAGATACCTTTCCTATCCTCAGTCTGTTTAGTAAGTCTGGCCTCCTTTGCTGAAACCTGTTTCATTTCTGTGTTTGTGACTTTCAACTTAACTCACAGTCAATATATGTGGGGGGCTGCCTTTTTCTTTGGGGAATTTCTCTGAGGCAAGATAGGCTTTATTTTCTATCTCTAGGGCTAGTTAGCTCTTAGGCTGTGAAGAGGCGTCTAGGCAGAGTTAGGTATGCCCAACAGCTATTTCTAGTGTGTGTGATAGGATTAGGGGTTGCGGTCAGCAGAGCTCCCACTTCCCAGAGCTTGTCCTGTGTTAGTTTAACCATCAGGTCGTTCCGAGTGCTCCTAACCACCAGGTCCATAACAGTACAGCTGGCCAGAAGTGTTAATGCATCTCAATAGAGGGATAAGAGAAGTTCTGAGACCATTTTTTTTCTCTGCAGTGTGTTTTGTCTTTCTTTTCCCCTTAACCTCTGGGTGGTTCAGGACACAGGTGTAGATATGGACATTCAAGGTCTGTCCTCTTGTGTGGATCATCTCACTGCAAGGGTACAAAACATTCAAGATTTTGTGGTTCAGAATCCGATGTTAGAGCCTAGAATTCCAATTCCTGATTTGTTTTCTGGGGATAGATCTAAGTTCCTGAATTTCAAAAATAATTGTAAACTGTTTCTTGCTTTGAAACCCCGCTCCTCTGGTGACCCCGTTCAACAAGTAAAAATCATTATTTCTTTGTTGCGTGGCGACCCTCAAGACTGGGCATTTTCCCTTGCGCCAGGAGATCCTGCATTGCGTGATGTAGATGCGTTTTTTTCTGGCGCTTGGATTGCTTTATGATGAACCAAATTCAGTGGATCAGGCAGAGAAAATCTTGCTGGCTTTGTGTCAGGGTCAGGATGAAGCGGAGGTATATTGTCAGAAGTTTAGAAAGTGGTTTGTGCTTACTCAGTGGAATGAGTGTGCCCTGGCAGCAATTTTCAGAAAGGGTCTTTCTGAAGCCCTTAAGGATGTCATGGTGGGATTTCCCACGCCTGCTGGTCTGAATGAGTCTATATCCTTGGCCATTCAGATCGATTGGCGCTTGCGTGAGCGCAAAGCTGTGCACCATTTGGCGGTATTCTCTGAGCATAGGCCTGACTGAGCCTATGCAATGTGATAGGACTTTGACCAGAGCTGAACGGCAAGAACACAGACGTCGGAATGGGCTGTGTTTTTACTGTGGTGATTCCACTCATGCTATCTCCGATTGTCCTAAGCGCACTAAGCGGTTCGCTAGGTCTGCCACCATTGGTACGGTACAGTCTAAATTTCTTTTGTCCGTTACTCTGATTTGCTCTTTGTCGTCCTATTCTGTTATGGCATTTGTGGATTCAGGCGCTGCCCTGAATTTGATGGACTTGGAGTTTGCCAGGCGCTGTGGTTTTTTCTTGGAGCCCTTGCAGTATCCTATTCCATTGAGAGGAATTGATGCTACGCCTTTGGCCAAGAATAAGCCTCAGTACTGGACTCAATTGACCATGTGCCTGGCTCCTGCACATCAGGAGGATATTCGCTTTTTGGTGTTGCATAATCTGCATGATGTGGTCGTTTTGGTGTTGCCATGGCTACAGGTCCATAATCCAGTATTGGATTGGAAATCTATGTCTGTGTCCACCTGGGGTTGTCAAGGGGTACATGGTGATGTTCCATTGCTGTCAATTTCACCTTCCACTCCTTCTGAAGTCCCTGAGTTTTTGTCGGATTACCGGGATGTATTTGATGAGCCCAAATCCAGTGCCCTACCTCCTCATAGGGATTGCGATTGTGCTATTAATTTGATTCCTGGTAGTAAGTTTCCTAAGGGCTGACTGTTCAATTTATCTGTGCCAGAGCACGCCGCTATGCGGAGTTATATAAAGGAATCCTTGGAGAAAGGTCATATTCGCCCGTCGTCATCACCGTTGGGAGCAGGGTTCTTTTTTGTGGCCAAGAAGAATGGTTCTTTGCAGGGGTGGATTAAGGGTAGCCAGGGCCCCGGGCTGTTCAGACACTGTGGGCCCCCCGGTCATGTGACGGGGTCATGTGACGGGGTCATGTGACGGGGTCATGTGACGGGGTCATGACGGGGTCATGCGACGAGGTCATGCGACGGGGTCATCATATACCTGAACCAGATTATTCCAGAAAAATAGTTGCTGTGTACAACTATAACCTGTCAAACATCCATTGATCTAGTCAATTTACCCTTCAGTTCAGTATATAGTATACAGTGTATAGTGTCAGTGTATAGGTAACACTTACTCACCAGTGACGTCTCTAGCTGAAGTCCTTCATCTTTCAACCAGCACAGACCACCATCACTTCATCCAGCCAGGACTCGTCTCTGCAGGAAATAACACAGTTATCTCGAGCTCCGCTTGTAGAACACATTACTTAATTTTTCCCAACTTCTACATTACACCACCTGAAGAAAAAGAGGCGACATAGTGTCACTCTACACAGTAACAGGACCGCCCCCCATTTAAAACCTCAAAAAATAAAATAAATACATCACTGCAGTAATAATATCCCTTAATTAGCTCCTATGGTAATAATAATATCCCCCATCCTGGCCCCATGTATCTCATTCCTGGCTCCAGCCATATGTTCTCCCATCCTGCCCTCATGAGTATCCATCCTGCCCCATATGATCTCCCCATCCTGCACCATCAGTCTCCATCGTATCCATCCTGCCCCATGATCCTGCACGATCTGTCTCCATTCCTGCCCCATGTCTTTCATTCTGCCCCATGCTTCCAATCATGCCCCGTATCTACATTCTGCCCATGTCTCCAGTCCTGACCCCAGTGTGTCCAGCATCTCTGCCCCCAGTGTGTCCAGCATCTCTGCCCCCAGTGTCCAGCATCTCTGCCCCCAATGTGTCCAGCATCTCTGCCCACAATGTGTCCAGCATCTCTGCCCCCAATGTGTCCAGCATCTCTGCCCCAATGTGTCCAGCATCTCTGCCCTTAATGTGTCCAGCATCTCTGCCCCCAATGCGTCCAGCATGTCTGCCCCCAATGCGTCCAGCATCTCTGCCCCCAATGCGTCCAGCATCTCTGCCCCCAATGCATCCAGCATCTCTGTCCCCAATGCATCCAGCATCTCTGCCCCCAATGCATCCAGAATCTCTGCCCCCAATGCATCCAGCATCTCTGCCCCCAATGCGTCCAGCATCTCTGCCCCCAATGCGTCCAGCATCTCTGCCCCCAATGCGTCCAGCATCTCTGCCCCCAATGCGTCCAGCATCTCTGCCCCCAATGTGTCCAGCATCCTGCCCCTAATGTGTCCAGCATCCTGCCCCCAATGTGTCCAGCATCCTGCCCCCAGTGTCCAGAATTTTGCCCCCAAACTGTCCAGCATGTTGCCCCCAATGTCTCCAGCTTATTGCCCCCAGAGTGTCCAGCATTCTGCCCCAGTGTGTCCAGCATATTGCCCCCAGTGTGTCCAGCAATCTGGCCCAGTGTTTCCAGCAATCTGCCCCAGTGTGTCCAGCATATTGCCCCAGTGTGTCCAGCAATCTGCCCCAGTGTCTGACTCTAGCATATTGCCCTGTTGTGAATTCCGCTCTTGGGCTCCCTCCGGTGGTTGTAAGTGGCACTTTTGTGAGTTCTGCTCTTGGGCTCCCTCTTGTGGTTTCTAGTGGTATGGCTGCTCCTTGGAGTTAGCTGTCATCAGCTGCCTCCACTTATCTTCTCTTCTGCTCGGCTATTTAGGCCTGGCTCTTTCTTCAGCCAGTGCCACTTGTAAATGGTTCCTGGTTGGATTCACATCTCTTTGGAGTTCCCTGTTATCCTGACCAGTTCAGCAAAGCTAAATTTTTGCTTGCTCTTTTCTGTCCATAGATTGTGTACTTATCCATTCTGTGCTTTCTATGTTTGTCCAGCTTGTCAGTGTGAATTAATTCTGTCTTGCTGGAAGCTCTGGGAGGCAGATTTGCCCTCCACACCTTTAGTCAGGTGTGGAGATTTTTTGTAAACTCTGCGTGGATTTTTGTAGTGTTTTATACTGACCGCACAGTATTCCATCCTGTCCTATCTATTTAGCTAGACTGGCCTCCTGTGCTCATCCTGGTTTCATTCTGTGTATGTCTTTTCCCTCTCCACTCACAGTCATTATTTGTGGGGGGCTAATCTATCCTTTCGGGATTTTCTCTGAGGCAAGATAGCTTTCCTGCTTCTTTCTTTAGGGGTAGTTAGCTCTTAGGCTGTGATGAGATGCCTAGGGAGAGTTAGGAGCATTCCACGGCTACTTCTAGTGTTGTGTTCAGCTTAGGGACTGCGGTCAGTACAGTTACCACTTCCTTCAGAGCTCGTTCCATGTTGCTCCTTGCCCACCGTATCATAATATTGCCCCCAGTGTGTCCAGCAATCTGCCCCAGTGTCTCCAGCATTGCCCCCAGTGTGTCCAGCAATCTGCCCCAGTGTCTCCAATATTGCACCAGTGTGTCCAGCAATCTGCTCCAGTGTGTCCAGCATATTACCCCCAGTGTGTCCAGCAATCTGCCCCAGTATGTCCAGCATATTGCCCCAGTGTGTCCAGGAATCTGCCCCAGTGTCTGACTTCAGCATATTGCCCCCAGTGTGTCCAGCAATCTGCCCCAGTGTCTCCAGCATTGCCCCCAGTGTGTCCAGCAAACTGCCCCAATGTGTCCAGCAATCTGCCCCAGTGTGTCCAGCATATTGCCCCGGGCCCCCCGGATTGCCATTCACAAAAAAAAAAAAAAAACAAGTTCTCCTCACCTGACCGGCGCTCCAGCGGCGAGCTCCCTCCAGCAGCGTGGACTCGCCAGCGACTGAAAATGACGTCAGATGCCGGCGACGTGTGCGCTGCGCCTGCGGCCGACTTCAGCTGCCAGCCTCCAATTGGCTGGCGGCTGTTGTTAACCATTGACGTGCGGGCGCACGCCCGCACGTCAGTAGGTGAAACTGCCGCAGCGCCGGTAGGGGCCCGGTGAGCAGATGAGACGGGGCCCGATGCGGGCCCCCTCTGCCCACTGGGCCAATATGCCAGTCAGGGCAGTAATGCCCTAATGGCGGCGGGCAATCTGAGCGGTAGCCCTGGGCCCCCCCACAACACTGGGCCCTGGGCTACCGCTCAAATTGACCCTATTATAATCCGCCCCTGGTTCTTTGAGACCTTGTATTGATTACCACCTTCTTAATAAGATCACAGTCAAATTTCAGTACCCTTTGCCGCTGCTGTCTGATTTGTTTGCTCGGATTAAGGGGGCTAGTTGGTTCACCAAGATAGATCTTCGAGGGGCGTATAATCTTGTGCGTATTAAACAGGGCGATGAATGGAAAACAGCATTTAATACGCCCGAGGGCCATTTTGAGTACCTGGTTATGCCATTCTGGCTTTCTAATGCTCCATATGTATTTCAGTCCTTTATGCATGACATCTTCCGAGAGTACCTGGATAGATTCATGATTGTATATTTGGATGATATTTTGGTCTTTTCGGATGATTGGGAGTCTCATGTAAAGCAGGTCAGAATGTTGTTCCAGGTCCTTCGTGCAAATTCCTTGTTTGTGAAGGGGTCAAAGTGTCTCTTTGGAGTTCAGAAGGTTTCATTTTTGGGTTTCATTTTTTCCCCTTCTACTATCGAGATGGACCCTGTTAAAGTTCAGGCCATTTATGATTGGACTCAGCCGAGATCTGTGAAGAGCCTGCAGAAGTTCCTGGGCTTTGCTAATTTTTACCGTCGCTTCATCTCTAATTTTTCTAGTGTTGCTAAACCGTTGACTGATTTGACCAAGAAAGGTGCTGATGTGGTCAATTGGTCCTCTGCGGCTGTAGAGGCTTTTCAGGAGTTGAAGCGTCGTTTTTCTTCCGCCCCTGTGTTGTGCCAGCCAGATGTTTCGCTCCCGTTTCAGGTCGAGGTTGATGCTTCTGAGATTGGAGCAGGGGCTGTTTTGTCGCAAAGAAGTTCTGATGGCTCGGTGATGAAACCATGTGCCTTCTTTTCTAGAAAGTTCTCGCCTGCTGAGCGCAATTATGATGTTGGCAATCGAGAGTTGTTGGCCATGAAGTGGGCATTCGAGGAGTGGCGACATTGGCTTGAAGGAGCCAAGCATCGCGTGGTGGTCTTGACGGATCACAAGAATTTGACTTATCTCGAGTCTGCCAAGCGGTTGAATCCTAGACAGGCTCGATGGTCGCTGTTTTTCTCCCGTTTTGATTTTGTGGTTTCGTACCTTCCGGGCTCTAAGAATGTGAAGGCTGATGCCCTGTCAAGGAGTTTAGTGCCTGACTCTCCGGGTGTTCCTGAGCCGGCGGGTATTCTCAAAGAGGGGGTAATTTTGTCTGCCATCTCCCCTGATTTGTGGCGGGTGCTGCAGAAGTTTCAGGCTGATAGACCTGACCGTTGTCCAGCGGAGAAACTGTTTGTCCCTGATAGATGGACTAGTAGAGTTATCCCTGAGGTTCATTGTTCGGCGTTGGCTGGTCATCCTGGAATCTTTGGTACCAGAGATTTGGTGGCTAGATCCTTTTGGTGGCCTTCTTTGTCACGGGATGTGCGTTCTTTTGTGCAGTCCTGTGGGACTTGTGCTCGGGCTAAGCCCTGCTGTTCTCGTGCCAGTGGGTTGCTTTCGCCCTTGCTGGTCCCGAAGAGGCCCTGGACGCATATTTCTATGGATTTTAATATCAGATCTCCCTGTCTCTCAAAGGATGTCGGTCATTTGGGTGGTTTGTGATCGTTTCTCTAAGATGGTCCATTTGGTACCCTTGTCTAAATTGCCTTCCTCCTCTGATTTGGTGCCATTGTTTTTCCAGCATGTGGTTCGTTTGCATGGCATTCCGGAGAACATCGTCTTGGACAGAGGTTCCCAGTTTGTTTCGAGGTTTTGGCGGTCCTTTTGTGCTAAGATGGGCATTGATTTGTCGTTTTCTTCGGCTTTCCATCCTCAGACAAATGGCCAAACCGAACGAACTAATCAGACTTTGGAAACATATCTGAGATGCTTTGTTTCTGCTGATCAGGATGATTGGGTGTCCTTCTTGCCTTTGGCTGAGTTCGCCCTTAATAATCGGGCCAGCTCGGCTACTTTGGTTTCGCCTTTTTTCTGCAATTCTGGTTTCCATCCTCGTTTCTCTTCAGGGCAGGTTGAGCCTTCGGACTGTCCTGGTGTGGATACTGTGGTGGACAGGTTGCAGCAGATTTGGACTCATGTGGTGGACAATTTGACATTGTCCCAGGAGAAGGCTCAATGTTTCGCTAACCGCCGGCGCTGTGTTGGTCCCCGACTTCATGTTGGGGATTTGGTTTGGTTGTCGTCTTGTTATGTTCCTATGAAGGTTTCCTCTCCTAAGTTTAAGCCTCGTTTCATTGGTCCGTATAAGATTTCTGAAGTTTTCAATCCTGTGTCATTTCGTTTGGCCCTTCCAGCTTCTTTTGCCATCCATAATGTGTTCCATAGGTCGTTATTGCGGAGATACGTGGCGCCTATGGTTCCCTCCGTTGATCCTCCTGCCCCGGTGTTGGTCGAGGGGGAGTTGGAGTATGTGGTGGAGAAGATTTTGGATTCTCGTATTTCGAGACGGAAACTCCAGTACCTGGTCAAGTGGAAGGGTTATGGTCAGGAAGATAATTCCTGGGTTTTTGCCTCTGATGTTCATGCTGCCGATCTAGTTCGTGCCATTCATTTGGCTCGGCCTGGGGGCTCTGGTGAGGGTTCGGTGACCCCTCCTCAAGGGGGGGTACTGTTGTGAATTCTGTTATCGAACTCCCTCCTGTGGTCATGAATGGTACTTCGGCGAGTTCTGTCCATGGACTCCCTCTGGTGGCTGTGAGTGGAGCTGCTGCTTCTGAGGTTCCTTCCACAGGTGACTTAGTTTATTCTTTGGCTGGCTGCTCTATTTAACTCCACTCAGATCGTTACTCCATGCCAGCTGTCAATGTTCTTGTACTGGTTCAGTTCGCTCTTGGATCTTTCTGGTGACCTGTCTACTCCAGCAGAAGCTAAGTCCCTGCTAGTTAATTATTTGTTCATTGTTTTCTTGTCCAGCTTGCTATCTTGATTTTGCCTTGCTAGCTGGAAGCTCTGGGATGCAGAGTGGCACCTCCGCACTGTGAGTCGGTGCGGAGGTCTTTTTGCACAATCTGCGTGGTCTTTTTGTAGTTTTTTGTGCTGACCGCAAAGATACCTTTCCTATCCTCAGTCTGTTTAGTAAGTCTGGCCTCCTTTGCTGAAACCTGTTTCATTTCTGTGTTTGTGACTTTCATCTTAACTCACAGTCAATATATGTGGGGGGCTGCCTTTTTCTTTGGGGAATTTCTCTGAGGCAAGATAGGCTTTATTTTCTATCTCTAGGGCTAGTTAGCTCTTAGGCTGTGAAGAGGCGTCTAGGCAGAGTTAGGTACGCTCCACGGCTATTTCTAGTGTGTGTGATAGGATTAGGGGTTGCGGTCAGCAGAGCTCCCACTTCCCAGAGCTTGTCCTGTGTTAGTTTAACCATCAGGTCGTTCCAGGTGCTCCTAACCACCAGGTCCATAACAGGATCAGCAACGGATTGGCCGCGGATCCGCAGCGGATTGGCCGCTGCAAATTCGTAGCAGTTTTCCATCAGGTTTACAGTACCATGTAAACCTATAGAAAACCAAATCCGCTGTGCCCATGGTGCGGAAAATACCGTGCAGAAACGCTGCGTTGTATTTTCCACAGCATGTCAATTTGTGCGGATTCCGCAGCATTTTACACCTGTTCCTCAAGAGGAATCCGCAGGTGAAATCCGCTCAAAAAAACACTGGAAATCCACTGTAAATCCGCAGGTAAAACGCAGTACCTTTTACCTGCGGATTTTTCAAAAATCGTGCGGAAAAATCTCACACGAATCGCAACGTGGGCACAGAGCCTTAGGGTTAGTGTTGGAATTAGAGTAAGGGTTGGAATTAGGGCTAGGATAAGTTAAGATTAGGCTTGTGGTTAGGGTTATGGATAGGGTTAGGCTTGTTGTTAGGGTTAAAGTTGTGGTTAGGGTTGGGGTTAGGGTTAGGGTTGGGATTAGGGTTAGGATTAGGGTTAGGGTTGGGATTAGGGTTACGGGTGTGTTGGGGTTAGGGTTGTGGTTAGGGGTGTGTTGGGGTTAGGGTTGTGATTAGGGTTATGGCTACAGTTGGGATAAGGGTTAGGGGTGTGTTGGGGTTAGTGTTGAAGTTAGAATTGAGGGGTTTCCACTGTTTAGGCACATCAGGGGTCTCCAAATGCAACATGGCGCCACCAATCAACCAACCAAGATTCCAGCCAATCTTGCATTCAAAAAGTCAAACGGTGCTCCCTCCCTTCCGAGCCCCGACGTGTGCCCAAACAGTGGTTGCATTTGCAGAGCCCCTGATGTGTCTAAACAGTAGAAACCCCCCACAAGTGACCCCATTTTGGAAACTAGACCCCCCAAGGAACTTATCTAGATGTGTGGTGAGCACTTTCAACCCCCAAGTGCTTCACAGAAGTTTATAACGCAGAGCCGTGAAAATAAAAAATAATTTTTCTTTCCTCAAAAATTATGTTTTAGCAAGCAATTTTTTATTTTCACAAGGGTAACAAACTGGGCAACTGGGGTATCAGCGTACTCATGACAAACTGGGCAACAAATATTGGGGTCAATTTCTCCTGTTACCCTTGTGAAA
Source organism: Ranitomeya imitator (assembly GCF_032444005.1). Lineage (NCBI taxonomy): Eukaryota > Metazoa > Chordata > Amphibia > Anura > Dendrobatidae > Ranitomeya > Ranitomeya imitator. Next base: position 91,976,894 of record NC_091289.1, read on the forward strand.
ATAAAAAATTGCTTGCTAAAACATCTTTTTTGAGGAAAGAAAAATGATTTTTTTATTTTCAGGGGCTCTGCAAACACAACATGATGCCCGCAGACCATTCCATCAAAGTCTGTATTTCAAAAGTCACTACTTCCCTTCCGAGTCCCGACGTGTGCCCAAACAGTGGTTCACCCCCACATATGGGGTATCAATGTACTCAGGACAAACTGGGCAACAACTATTGGGGTCTAGTTTCTTTTGTTACCCTTGTGAACATAAAAAATTACTTGCTATAACATAATTTTTAAGGAAAGAAAAATGATTTTTTATTTTCAGGGCTCTGCGTTGTAAACTTCTGTGAAGCACTTGGGGGTTCAAAGTGCTCACCACATATCTAGATAAGTTCCTTGGGGGGTCTAGTTTCCAAAATGGGGTCATTTGTGGCGGGTTTCTACTGTTTAGTCACATCAGGGGCTCTGCAAACACAACATGATGCCCGCAGACCATTCCATCAAAGTCTGAATTTCAAAAGTCACTACTTCCCTTCTGAGCCCCGACGTGTGCCCAAACAGTGGTTCCCCCCAACATATGGGGCATCACATACTCGGGACAAACTGAACAACAACTTTTAGGGTCCAATTTCTCCTGTTACTCTTGTGAAAATAAAAAATTGCAGGCTAAAACATTATTTTTGAGGAAAGAAAAATGATTTTTTATTTTCACGGCTCTGCGTTATAAACTTCTGTGAAGCACTTGAGGGTTTGAAGTGGTCACCGCACATCTAGATTAGTTCCATGGGAGGTCTAGTTTCCAAAATGGGGTCACAAGTGGGGGAGCTGCAATGTTTAGGCACACAGGGGCTCTCTAAACGCGACATGGTGTCCGCTAACGATTGGAGCTAATTTTTCATTCAAAAAGTCAAATGGCACTCCTTCCCTTCCGAGCCCTGCCGCGTGCCCAAACAGTGGTTTACCCCCACATATGAGGTATAAATGTACTCAGGAAAAATTGCCCAACACATTTTAGGATCCATTTTATCCTGTTGCCCATGTAAAAATGAAAAAATTGAGGCTAAAATAAATTTTTTGTGAAAAAAAAAGTACTTTTTCATTTTTACAGATCAATTTGTGAAGCACCTGGGGGTTCAAAGTGCTCACTATGCATCTAGATAAGCTCATTGGGGGTCTAGTTTCCAAAATGGGGTCACTTGTGGGGAAGCTCCAATGTTTAGGCACATCAGTGGCTCTCCAAACGCGACATGGTGTCCGCTAAAGATTGGAGCCAATTTTTCATTGAAAAAGTCAAATGGCGCTCCTTCCCTTCAGAGCCCTGTCGTGCGCCCAGACAGTGGTTCCCCCCCTCCGCACATATGAGGTATCGGCGTACTCCGGACAAATTGTACAATAACGTTTGGGGTCCAGTTTTTCTTTTTACCCTTGGGAAAATAAAAAAAATTGTTGCTAAAACATCATTTTTGTGACTACAAAGTTAAATGTTCATTTTTTCCTTCCATGTTGCTTCTGCTCCTGTGAAGTACCTGAAGGGTTAAGAAACTTCTTGAATGTGGTTTTGAGTACCTTGAGGGGTGCAGTTTTTAGAATGGTGTCACTTTTTAGGTATTTTCAGCCATACAGACCCCTCAAACTGACTTCAAATGTGAGGTTGTCCCTAAAAAAAATGGTTTTGCAAATTTCGTTGTAAAAATGAGAAATCGCTGGTCAAAATTTAACCCTTATAACTTCCTAGCAAAAAAAAAAAATTGTTTCCAAAATTGTGCTGATGTAAAGTAGACATGTGGGAAATGTTATTTATTAACTATTTTGTGTCACATAACTCTCTGGTTTAACAGAATAAAAATTCAAAATGTGAAAATTGCGATATTTTCAACATTTTAGCCAAATTTCCATTTTTTTCACAAATAAACGCAAAAATTATTGACCTAAATTTACCACTAACATGAAGCCCAATATGTCATGAGAAAACAAACTCTGAACCGTTAGGATCCGTTGAAGTGTTCCCGAGTTATTTTCTCATAAAGGGACACTGGTCAGAATTGCAAAAAACAGCCAGGTCATTAAGGTCAAAATAGGCTGGGTCATGAAGGGGTTAAAGTTGAGGGACGCATGGATTCCTCTCAGTATCAGCAGATTCTTGACAATAATGTTCATGAATCAGTGACAAAGTTGAAGTTACGCAGGGGATGGATCTTTCAGCAAGTCAATGATCCAAAACACCGCTCCAAATCTACTCAGGCATTCATGCAGAGGAACAATTACACTCTTCTGGAATGGCCATCCCAGTCCCCAGACCTGAATATCATTGAACATCTGTGGGATCATTTGCAGAGGGCTTTCCATGCTCGGCGACCATCAAACTTAACTGAACTGGAATTGTTTTGTAAAGAGGAATGGTCAAAAATACCTTCATCCAGGATCCAGGAACTCATTAAAAGCTACAGGAAGCGACTAGAGGCTGTTATTTTTTGCAAAAGGAGTATAAGCCGACCCCCCTAATTTTGCCACAAAAAACTGGGAAAACTTATTGACTTGAGTATAAGCCTAGGGTGGGAAGTGCAGCAGCTACCGGTGAATTTCAAAAATAAAAATAGATGCTCCATACCGTTCATTATTGCCCCATAGCTGCTCCATAGAAAGCTGTGCCATATATAATGCTCTGCACCGTTCATTATGGCCCCATAGATGCTCCATAGAAAGCTGTGCCATATATATTGCTCTGCACCGTTCATTATGGCTCCATAGATGCTCCATAGAAAGCTGTGCCATATATAATGCTCTGGACCGTTCAGTATGGCCCCATAGATGCTCCATAGAAAGCTGTGCCACATATAATGCTCTGCACCGTTCATTATGGCCCCATAGATGCTCCACATAAAGCTGTGCCATGTATAATGCTCTGCACCGTTCATTATGGCCCCATAGATGCTCCACATAAAGCTGTGCCACATATAATGCTCTGCACCGTTCATTATGGCCCCATAGATGCTCCATAGAAATCTGTGCCATATATAATGCTCTGCACCGTTCATTATGGCCCCATAAATGCTCCATATAAAGCTGTGCCCCACATATAATGCTCTGCACCGTTCATTATGGCCCCATAGATGCTCCACATAAATCTGTGCCACATATAATGCTCTGCACCATTCATTATGGCCCCATAGATGCTCCATATAAAGCTGTGCCACATATAATGCTCTGCACCGTTCATTATGGCCCCATTGATGCTCCATATAAAGCTGTGCCATATATAGAATGCTCTGTACCGTTCATTATTGCCCCATAGATGCTCCATAGAAAGCTGTGCCCGATATATATATTGCTCTGCACCGTTGATTATGGCCCCATAGATGCTCCATATATAATGCTGCTGCAATAAAAAAAATCACATACTCACCTCTCTTCACTCAGGATGCCGGCGCTTTCAATATTTACCTGCTCCTCGTGCGGCTCCGTCTCCAGCACTAACGCTCAGCAGAGGGCGCGCACTGACTACGTCACCGCGCCCTCTAACCTGAGCGTCACTGCTAGAGGACGCTGCAGACGGAGCCGCACCGGAGCGAGGAGCAGGTAAATATCGCGCAGCGCTCCCCTCCCCATATACTTACCTGCTCCTGGCGCGGTCCCTGCAGGTCCCTGCTTCTCCCGATGCTGCAGCTTCTTCCTGTATTGAGCGGTCACCGTTACCGCTCATTTACAGCAATGAATATGCGGCCCCACCCCTATGGGAGGTGGAGCCGCATATTCATTGCTGTAATGAGCGGTACCATGTGACCACTCAGTAAAGGAAGAAGCTGCAGCGCCGGGAGAAGCAGGGACTGCAGGGACCGCGCCAGGAGTAGGTAAGTATAACTAGACAGCCCCCACTCCCGTTCCCCTGCCGACCCCCGGGCATGACTCGAGTATAAGCCGAGAGGGGGACTTTCAGCCCAAAAAAATGGGCTGAAAATCTCGGCTTATACTCGAGTATATACGGTAAATATTAATGTCACTTTTCTGGTGGGGTGCCCATACTTATGCACCTGTCAAATGTTGTTTGAATGCAGATGGCACATTTTCTGTTAGTACAATAAACCTCATTTCAAGGCAGAAACATTACTGTGTCCAACAGTTAATAGATATATGAAACTGAAATAGCTGTTGCAAAAAAAAACAATTTTTATAAAACATTAAACTTAAGATTAATAGGGGTGCCCAAACTTTTTCATATAACTGTACTTATGACCATTTGATATTTCAGGTTTTTTTTTTTATAAATATGCAAAAATTTCTACATTTCTGTTTCTTTTTCAGTGAAGACGGGGTGCAAAGTGTACATTAATGAGAAAAAAATGAACTTTTTTGAATTTACCAAATGGCTGCAATGAAACGAGTGAAAAAGTTAAATGGGTCTGAATACTTTTCGTACCCACTGTATGTCCCCCTATCCTGGTATATGTTCCCCATCCTTATATATGTCCCCCATCCTTATATATGTCACTCATCCTGGTATATGTTCCCCATCCTGATATATGTTCCTCCATCCTGCTAAATACAGGTGCATCTCACAAAATTATAATATCATCAAAAAGGTAATTTATTTCAGTTCTTCAATAGACAAAGTAAAACTCATATATTATATAGAGTCATTACAGAGTGATCATTTTCAAGTGTTTATTTCTGTTAATGTTGATGATTCAAACATTATCTCAGGAAATTAAATACTTTTTAACACCAGCTTGAAAAAATGATTTTAAAATCCTGAAATGTTGGCCTACTGAAATGTATATTTAGTAAATGCACTTAATACTTTGTCGGGGCTTCTTTGGCATCAATTACTGCATCAATGCGACGTGGCATGTAGACGATCAGCCTGTGGCACTGCTGAGATGTTATGGAAGCCCAGGTTGCTTTGATAGCAGCATTCAGCTCATCTGCATTAGGGGTCTGGTGTTTCTCATCTTCCTCCTTACAATACCCCATAGATTCTCTATAGGGTTATGGTCATGCAAGTTTGCTGGCCAATCAATCACAGTGATACTGTTGTTATTAAACCAGGTATTGGTATTTTTGGCAGTGTCGACAGGTGCCAAGTCGTGCTGAAGAATGAAATTTCCATCTCCAAAAAACTTGTCGGCAGAGACAAGCATGAAGTGCTCTAAAATGTCCTGGTTGACGGCTACACTGACTTTGGTCTTGATAAAACACAGTGTACCTGCACCAGCAGATGACAAAGCTCCCCAAACCCAGAGGCGTATCTAGGGTTTCTGGCACCCGGGGCAAGAATACATTTTGGCGCCCCTCCCGGACATATGCGATTCGCACACTTAGTCATGTACCCACGTGCCGCTCTCCCTAATGCTCTCAATATTCAGTGAAAAACTGAGAGAAGCAGAAGAGAACCATAAGTATGAAAATCGCATATGAGTGAAGTGTCCATGTGACGACTACTGGAACCTGCAGAGCTGACATTGTAGGCTTCTGAATTCTCACAACTAATGCACTCCACACTTTTAGGATACTCCCTTGCCGGTGGACAGTCGTGTCAGCACAAGCATGTGATTTGTATACTTCTGACCACATTCCGACTAGACTCTCTCAGTTCATTTTAATTGACTGAGGCCACACATATCTAGTCAGCACGTGACCGCATGTATGTAAATCGCCGGCACGAGAGAATCCTGACAGTGTGCAGGGCGCACTGTGAGAAGTCAGAAGTCTGCAGTCACAAAGAATGCAAAAACATATATATATAAAAATCCAATGAGAATGACAGGAAGTGGTGATGACACATATACTCAAAATAGCAGCACTATGTAGCATATAAGAGGCACTGTGCATGCATTACACCCCAAAGAGTACAAAAACCTGTATGGCATATTTGTACTACCAGTCTCTCTACAAAGTAAGAGGCATGGCAGTGCCTAGTTAAGGCTAAATATCACGGTTAAACCGGTATATAAAATATCATAGTAAAGTACAAAAGTGCATATAAAAAATGCTACATGCCAGATTCCAAGTGGAGACCATCCAGCTTCTTCATGACGTCCGTAGTGTCCCTGACATAGGAGGGCAGCGTCTCTATGATGGGATGCAGATAGTACTCAATAAATCTTCATGTAGGATTGCAAAGCCCTCCTATGCCAGAGACAATCGGACGCCCAGGAGGATCAATTTGATTCTTGTGAATCTTTGGTAGCAAGTAGAAGGTAGGGACCACCGGATTTTGCACATGCAAACCCTCCAGGATTTTTTTTTGTATGATTCCTTGTAAAAACGCCCTGTCCAAAATCTCAAAAGTGTCTCTAGAGAAGCCAGTCGTAGGGTTAGCTGGAAGAATAGAATACGAATCCCGATCTCTAAGTTGGCGTAAAGCCTCCCTTTCATACTTAGATGTTGGCCAGATGACCACATTCCCCCCCTTGTCTGCTGGTTTAATTACAATACATGTGTGGTGTACCTGGACTAAGCGCACGCCCCTGATGGCGCCCAGATGGTTGGAAGCGAGTCACTGACGTCAGGGGAGTGTACTTCCTCCCAGACTCTCTCCTATGCCAGGACAGCTGGATGTGATGTGATTGCGGTCCGGGATCCGCCTCCCATGCGCCCCATTGAGCGGCGCTGATTGTCATTAGCTGTTGTGGGCATTTAAAAGGTGTCCCCTCATAGTGGCAACTCACACAAGCCTCCCGAGGAAGCTAGATAAGCGAAACGTGCGTCGAGGCTAACGGATTCAGCTGATACCACACCCACATGGGTAAGCACTATGGGTAGCGTTTTTTATATGCACTTTTGCACTTTACTATGATATTTTATATACCGGTTTAACCGTGATATGTAGCCTTAACTAGGCACTGCCATGCCTCTTACTTTGTAGGGAGACTGGTAGTACAAATATGCCATACAGGTTTTTGTACTCTTTGGGGTGTAATGCATGCACAGTGCCTCTTATATGCTACATAGTGCTGCTATTTTGAGTATATGATATTGCTGCTTCCGATCTTCGTGTCATCACCACTTCCTGTCACTCTCATTGGATTTTTTATATATATGTTTTTGTATTGTGCAATAAAGTTTATATCTGTTTCATTAGCTATGGTATTTTGATTAATTATTACTTGGGGGTGTAATACTCCGGTTCTCTATAGGTCCTAATGATTATGGGAGTTGTCCTGTTTTCCAGTACCAAATTTGGCATCCGCACCCTGGTAGGGTGTTAGTGGATGTTACAAATAATGTCGGCTGTTGTTCAGTCACAAAGAATGACTGCAGACTCATTACAAACCTGGACATCCGATTAAATCTCCTAACATAAATAAAAACATGAGAGTTCATCAGTATCACAAATAACATTTACATCCAGGTGCCTTATAGATGACATCGCCTCTGGAGTCATTCTCTTCACACTGTCGTCTCATACTATGCCCCCTCTATAGGGCCCAGTATTTATACTGTACTCTCATCACACTCCCCCTCCTTGGTATACTGTCCCCTCCTGGCTGTGCCCTTACACTGCCCCCCCATGCTACGCCCCCCACTACTCAGTTTCTATTCTGTGCCCAATCACTTTTCTCCCCCATACTGTCTCCTCACACTATTCCCCTCCCTCCTCATACTGTCTCCTCTCACATCCCTCCCGTTCACCATACTGTCTCCTCATATATTTACCCCCTCACTTTCTATACTGCCTGCTCACCTGACTCCCCATTGTGTCTGCACACATCCCATCACCCTCACTCCCCGTACTCTGTACACATACATTTTTCACATCGCTACTCACACTGTGTCCAAATACATTCCTCCGTTCGCTCCTCATACTGTCTGCACCCATCCCCCATACTGTTTCCTCAGATATGCCCCCATTCTCCTGTACTGTTTCCTCATATATGCCCATTATTTTCCTCTACCCCACCCCATCAGTGCTCTCTTCACCACCTCCATCTTTCCCATCTACACCACCTATATCATTGCTTTCTTCCCCACCACCCTATAATTTCCCATTCCACCACCTCAATCATTTCCTCCTTTGCCTTTTCCACCATATTCATCATTTTCTCTTCCCCCACCATCCCCATCATTGTCCTTTCCGCCGCCATCACTATTCTTGCCCAGTCCACCACCTCCATCATTTTCTCCCCCTCCAATATCATCAGTGTGCTTTCCATCACCACCATCCTTGTCCATTCTACCACCTTCATCATTTCATCCCCCCCTCATTATTGCCCTTTCCACCACCTCCATGATTTCCTTCTCCACACCATCATTGCATTCTCCCCCCACCACCATCATTGCCCATTCCAATTTCCACCTCCATCATTGCCTCCCCCCACCTCCATCATTGCCCTTTCCACCACCTCCATCATTTCCCCCCACCCCATCATTGCCCATTCCACCTCCATCATTGCCAATTCCACCACATCCATCATTTCCTCCTCCCCCTCCCCGTCAGCCCCATTATTGCCCTCACGTCTCCTCCCCGTTCACACACACACAAAACCATTTACGTATCTGCACATTCACCTGCAGCACTACGCATGCACGCACAAACACACACACAAATATTGTGTACAGTATAATGGCCACACCTAGTTACTCCTACACACGCGGCTGAGCTCCGTACACCTTGCACACACGGCTCCGTTCCGTACACATGAGGCTCTGCTCCGTACACCTCATACACACGCGGCTCTGCTCCATACACATCGTTTACACGCAGCTTTGCTCTGTACACCTCACACACACACTGCTCTGCTCCATGCACCTTGCACACACCCAGCTCCGCTCCATACAACTCATAGACACACACGTGTTGTGAATTCCGCTCTTGGGCTCCCTCCGGTGGTTGTAAGTGGCACTTTTGTGAGTTCTTCTCTTGGGCTCCCTCTTGTGGTTTCTAGTGGTATGGCTGCTCCTTGGAGTTAGCTGTCATCAGCTGCCTCCACTTATTGTCCGCTATTTAAGTCTGGCTCTTTATTCAGCCTGTGCCACTTGTCATTGTTCCTAGCTGGATTCACATCTCTGCTTGGATTCTCCTGGTTTCCTGACCAGTTCTGCAAAGATAAGTTCTGGCTTTGCTCATTTCAGTCCACATGTTGTGGACTTATTGTTCTGTGCATTCTATATTTGTCCAGTTGTCAGTATGGATTTTTTCTGTTAGCTGGAAGCTCTGGGAAGCAGATTTACCCTCCACACCTTTAGTCAGGTGTGGAGATTTTGTAAACTCTGTGTGGATTGTTTTGTAGTTTTTATACTGACCGCACAGTATCCTTTCCTGTCCTATCTATCAAGCTAGACTGGCCTCCTATGCTAAAATCTGATTTAATTTCTGCATATGTTATTTTCCCCTCCTCTCACTGTCAATATTTGTGGGGGGCTATCTTTCCTTTGGGGATTTTCTCTGAGGCAAGATAGGTTTCCTGTTTCCATCTTTAGGGGAAGTTAGATCTTAGGCTGTGCCGAGGGGTCTAGGGAGCGTCAGGTACCCCCCACGGCTATTTTTAGTTGCGCTGCTAGGTTCAGGGTTTGCGGTCAGTACAGATACCACCTCCTTCAGAGCTTGTCTCATGTTGTTCCTAAACCACCAGATCATAACACTACAAGTGGCCGAAAATTAATTAAATGCATCTCAAAAGAAGGAAAAGAAAGTTCTGAACCATTTTTTTTTCTGTGCTTGGGTTTGTCTTTTTTTTTTCCTCTTGATATCTGGGTGGTTCTGGATATATGTTTTGGCATGGATGTTCAGGGTTTGTTTTCTCGTGTGGATCAACTTGCTGCAAGAGTACAGAATATCCAGGACTATGTTGTCCAGACTCTGGCTTTAGAGCCCAGAATTCCTACTCCTGATTTGTTTTTTGGGGACAGATCCAAGTTTTTGAACTTTAAAAATAACTGCAAATTGTTTTTTGCTTTGAAACCCCGTTCTTCTGGTGATCCCATTCAGCAGGTGAAAATCATCATATCCTTGCTGCGTGGTGATCCTCAAGACTGGGCTTTTTCTCTTGAAACAGGGGATCCGGCATTATTGAATGTAGATGCATTTTTTCAAGCGCTCGGATTATTGTATGACGAACCTAATTCTGTGGATCATGCAGAAAAAACCGTGTTGGCCCTGTGTCAAGGTCAGGAAGCGGCAGAGTTATACTGCCAGAAATTTAGAAAATGGTCTGTGCTCACTAAATGGAATGAAGAGGCTCTGGCTGCTATTTTCAGAAAAGGTCTTTCTGAAACCCTTAAAGATGTTATGGTGGGCTTTCCTACGCCTGCCGTTTTGAGCGAATCTATGTCTCTAGCCATTCAGATTGATCGGCGTCTGCGTGAGCGCAAAGCTGTGCACCATATGGCAGTATCCTCTGAGCATAGTCCTGAACCTATGCAATGTGATAGGATTTTGACTAGAATAGAACGGCAGGATTTCAGACGTCAGAATAGGCTGTGCTTTTACTGTGGTGATTTGGCTCATGTTATCTCTGATTGCCTCCTTCAGAGCTTGTCTCATGTTGTTCCTAAACCACCAGATCATAACACACACGGCTCTGCTCCATACACCTTGCACACACCCAGTTCCGCTCCGTAGACCTCGTACACATGGCTCCGCTCCATACACCGTGCACACACCAAGTTCCACTCTGTACACCTCGTAAACACACGGCTCCACTCTGTACACCTTGTACACACACGGCTCAGCTCCATACACCTTGCACACACCTAGTTCCACTCTGTACACCTCGTACACACATGGCTCCGCTCCGTACACCTAGTACACACACAGCTCCACTCCATACACCTTGCACACACCCAGTTCCGCTCCGTACACCTCGTACACACACAGCTCCGCTCCATACACCTTGCACAAATGGCTTCTGCTCTGTACACCTCGTACACACACGGCTCTGCTGCATCCACACAATAATAATAATAATAATAATTTTTATTTATATAGCGCCAACATATTCCGCAGCACTTTACAATTAAGCAGGGACATGAACAGACAATAAATTCAGTACAAGATAAGACAATTTAAACAGTGACATTAGGGGTGAGGTCCCTGCTCACAAGCTTACAATCTACAAGGAAATGGGGGGACACAATAGGTGAAAAGTGCTTGTTATTTCAGGTTTGGCAATTATAATAAATAGGGATTTTCATATAAAGCTGCATGATCCGGTCATCAGCCCATTTGTTTAAGTGCAATAGTCAAGTATCAAGTGCAGCTATCGTGTGCATGGAGGGTGTGGAGACAGATGAATAGTAGGGTGCAGATTCACATGCAGATAATATTTGGAAGGAGGGAACAGGACAAAGTTAGTTTACTGAGTAGTTGATGTGGTAGGCTTGTTTGAAGAGATAGGTTTTTAAAGCGCGCTTGAATAGGTCGGGGCTAGGTATCAGTCTGATTGTCGGGGGAAGTGCATTCCAGAGAGCTGGCGCAGCACGAGAGAAGTCTTCGAGACGGAGGTGCGAGGTTCGGATTACGGGGGATGTTAGTCTTAGGTCATTTCTAGAACGGATAGACGGAGATGAGAGAGGAGATATAAGGCGGTGCAGAACTGTGGAGAGCTTTGTGGGTGAGAGAGATGAGTTTATACTGGAGCCTGTAGTGAATGGGTAGCCACAAACCACTCCTAACCCCACATAAAAGCATACCCTCGTCCAGCACCATGAACCAGCAGAGTCCTGCACTACACGGAGGCCCTTGATCATGTGACTCCTGACTCCCCCCCTCCTGTGACCTCATCACAGGTCCTGTGCGCACAGAGCAGCGGCAGCCATAGTTGTGGTGTGCGGCTCTCTGCGGTGGAGGGGCTCTGCTGCGGGACAAGTGCAGTCCCACCCGTGATCGCGATTCGACATGCAGCACTTTCTCTGAGCCGGCTGTCAATTTGACAGCCGGCTCAGAGAACGGGACTATCTCAGTGTGGGGGCGGCAGAACGCCACCGACGGGAGCTTCCTTGGACCGCTGGCGCCCCCCTGTTGGCTGCGCCCGGGGCACATGCCCCGGCTGACCCCCCCCTCCTGGATACGCCACTGCCCAAACCATCACTGATTGTGGAAACTTCACAGTAGACCTCAATTAGAGAGGAGGAGGGGTTTGTCTCTATGTAAAGTCTTGTCTAAAGTCCACTTTAAGGGAGGATATTAGCAAAGGAAATGAGGATGTCGAGTCCATATTGGTCGAAATTCATGGAGGGAAAAATGGTAACAAAATTGTCATTGGGGTCTGTTACAAACCCCCAAATATAACAGAAACCATGGAAAGTCTACTTCTAAAGCAGATAGATGAAGCTGCAACCCATAATGAGGTCCTGGTTATGGGGGACTTTAACTACCCGGATATTAACTGGGAAACAGAAACCTGTGAAACCCATAAAGGCAACAGGTTTCTGCTAATAACCAAGAAAAATTATCTTTCACAATTGGTGCAGAATCCAACCAGAGGAGCAGCACTTTTAGACCTAATACTATCTAATAGACCTGATAGAATAACAAATCTGCAGGTGGTTGGGCATCTAGGAAATAGCGACCACAATATTGTGCAGTTTCACCTGTCTTTCACTAGGGGGACTTGTCAGGGAGTCACAAAAACACTGAACTTTAGGAAGGCAAAGTTTGACCAGCTTAGAGATGCCCTTAATCTGGTAGACTGGGACAATATCCTCAGAAATAAGAATACAGATAATAAATGGGAAATGTTTAAGAACATCCTAAATAGGCAGTGTAAGCGGTTTATACCTTGTGGGAATAAAAGGACTAGAAATAGGAAAAACCCAATGTGGCTAAACAAAGAAGTAAGACAGGCAATTAACAGTAAAAAGAAAGCATTTGCACTACTAAAGCAGGATGGCACAATTGAAGCTCTAAAAAACTATAGGGAGGAAAATACTTTATCTAAAAAACTAATTAAAGCTGCCAAAAAGGAAACAGAGAAGCACATTTCTAAGGAGAGTAAAACTAATCCCAAACTGTTCTTCAACTATATCAATAGTAAAAGAATAAAAACTGAAAATGTAGGCCCCTTAAAAAATAGTGAGGAAAGAATGGTTGTAGATGACGAGGAAAAAGCTAACATATTAAACGTCTTCTTCTCCACGGTATTCACGGTGGAAAATGAAATGCTAGGTGAAATCCCAAGAAACACTGAAAACCCTATATTAAGGGTCACCAATCTAACCCAAGAAGAGGTGCGAAACCGGCTAAATAAGATCAAAATAGATAAATCTCCGGGTCCGGATGGCATACACCCATGAGTACTAAGAGAACTAAGTAATGTAATAGATAAACCATTATTTCTTATTTTTAGGGACTCTATAGTGACGGGGTCTGTTCCGCAGGACTGGCGCATAGCAAATGTGGTGCCAATATTCAAAAAGGGCTCTAAAAGTGAACCTGGAAATTATAGGCCAGTAAGTCTAACCTCTATTGTTGGTAAAATATTTGAAGGGTTTCTGAGGGATGTTATTCTGGATTATCTCAATGAGAATAACTGTTTAACTCCATATCAGCATGGGTTTATGAGAAATCGCTCCTGTCAAACCAATCTAATCAGTTTTTATGAAGAGGTAAGCTATAGGCTGGACCACGGTGAGTCATTGGACGTGGTATATCTCGATTTTTCCAAAGCGTTTGATACCGTGCCGCACAAGAGGTTGGTACACAAAATGAGAATGCTTGGTCTGGGGGACAATGTGTGTAAATGGGTTAGTAATTGGCTTAGTGATAGAAAGCAGAGGGTGGTTATAAATGGTATAGTCTCTAACTGGGTTGCTGTGACCAGTGGGGTACCGCAGGGGTCAGTATTGGGACCTGTTCTCTTCAACATATTCATTAATGATCTGGTAGAAGGTTTACACAGTAAAATATCGATATTTGCAGATGATACAAAACTATGTAAAGCAGTTAATACAAGAGAAGATAGTATTCTGCTACAGATGGATCTGGATAAGTTGGAAACTCGGGCTGAAAGGTGGCAGATGAGGTTTAACAATGATAAATGTAAGGTTATACACATGGGAAGAAGGAATCAATATCACCATTACACACTGAATGGGAAACCACTGGGTAAATCTGACAGGGAGAAGGACTTGGGATCCTAGTTAATGATAAACTTACCTGGAGCAGCCAGTGCCAGGCAGCAGCTGCCAAGGCAAACAGGATCATGGGGTGCATTAAAAGAGGTCTGGATACACATGATGAGAGCATTATACTGCCTCTGTACAAATCCCTAGTTAGACCGCACATGGAGTACTGTGTCCAGTTTTGGGCACCGGTGCTCAGGAAGGATATAATGGAACTAGAGAGAGTACAAAGGAGGGCAACAAAATTAATAAAGGGGATGGGAGAACTACAATACCCAGATAGATTAGCGAAATTAGGATTATTTAGTCTAGAAAAAAGACGACTGAGGGGCGATCTAATAACCATGTATAAGTATATAAGGGGACAATACAAATATCTCGCTGAGGATCTGTTTATACCAAGGAAGGTGACGGGCACAAGGGGGCATTCTTTGCGTCTGGAGGAGAGAAGGTTTTTCCACCAACATAGAAGAGGATTCTTTACTGTTAGGGCAGTGAGAATCTGGAATTGCTTGCCTGAGGAGGTGGTGATGGCGAACTCAGTCGAGGGGTTCAAGAGAGGCCTGGATGTCTTCCTGGAGCAGAACAATATTGTATCATACAATTATTAGGTTCTGTAGAAGGACGTAGATCTGGGGATTTATTATGATGGAATATAGGCTGAACTGGATGGACAAATGTCTTTTTTCGGCCTTACTAACTATGTTACTATGTTACTAAATTAGCTTGGATTGTGTGCATCTCCACTCTTTCTCCAGACTCTGGGACCTTGATTTCCAAGGTCTAGTGTGAAGTATCCACAATCAATGATGATTTCGGGAGCCATGTAATCTGCTGGTGTAGGTCCACTGTGTTATATCAAGACCAAATTCAGCGCAGCTGTCTACCAGGAAATTTTAGAGCACTTCATGATTCCCTCTGACGACAAGCTTTTTGGAAATGGAAATTTCATTTTCCAGGAGGACTTGGCACCTGTCCACACTGCCAAAAGTACGAATTCCTGGTTCAAAAACAACATTATACATAATTTTGCCCACTGATATACTACGTGCCTGTGTTATATACTACGTGGCTGTGTTATATACTGCGTGGCCTGTGTTATATATTAAGTGGCTGTGTTATATACTAAGTGGCCTGTGCTATATACTACGTGGGCTGTGCTATATACTACGTGGGCTGTGCTATATACTACGTGGCCTGTGCTATATACTACGTGGGCTGTGCTATATACTACATGGGCTGTGTTACATACTGCGTGGGCTGTGTTATATACTACGTGGCTGTGCTACATACTATGTGGCTGTTTAATATATTATGTGGGCTGTGTTATACACTGCGTGGCTGTGGTATATACTACCTGGGCTGTGTTAGATACTACATGGGCTGTGTTATATACTACACTGTGTTCCAAATTATTATGCAAATTGGATTTAAGTGTCATAAAGATTTAATTGTTTTGTTTTTCAAATAAACTTGTGGATGGTATTGTGTCTCAGGGCTCAATAGATAACTGAAATCAATCTTAAACACGTGATAAATAATTAGTTTTCCAGGTGATTCTAATTAAAGGAAAACTACTTAAAAATGATGTTCCACATTATTAAGCAGGCCAAAGTTTTCAAGCAATATGAGAATTAAAAAGGATCTCTCTGCTGCTGAAAAGCGTTAAATAGTGCAATGCCTTGGACAAGGTATGAAAAAATTAGATACTTCACAAAAACTTTGTGATCATCATACTGTGAAGAGATTTGTGACTGAAACAGAGCACAGACAGAGTTCATGCAGATAAAGGCATAATGAGGAAGGTTTCTGCCAGACAAATTCATTGAATTAAGAGA
Source organism: Ranitomeya imitator (assembly GCF_032444005.1). Classification (NCBI taxonomy): domain Eukaryota; kingdom Metazoa; phylum Chordata; class Amphibia; order Anura; family Dendrobatidae; genus Ranitomeya; species Ranitomeya imitator. The sequence continues at coordinate 91,992,780 of NC_091289.1, forward strand.
GCAGCTGCCAAAATACCATTACAAAGCAGCAAATAGTTATTTCAAGCTGCTGGCGCCTCTGGAGTCCCTCGAACCTCAAGGTCTATGATCCTTCAAAGGCTTGCTGTGGTGCATAAACCTACTATTCGGCCACCCCTAAACATTGTTCATGAGCAGAAACGGTTGCAGTGGGCCCAGACATACATGAAGACTAATTTCCAAGTAGTCTTGTTTACTGATGAGTGTCAAGCAACCCTGGATGGTCCAGATGGATGGAGTAGTGGATGGTTGGTGGATGGCCACCATGTCGCAACAAGACTGCGACGTCAGCAAGGAGGTGGAGAAATCATGTTTTGGGCTGGAATCATGGGGAAACAGCTGGTGTGGCCCTTTAAGGTTCCTGAAGGTGTGAAAATGACCTATGTAAGGTAAATAGCATTTCTGACTGACAACTTTCTTCCATGGTCTAAAAGCAGAAACGTGCCTTGAGGAGCAAAATCATCTTCATGCATGACAATGCCCCATCTCATGCTGCAAATAATACCTCTGAGTCATTGGCTGCTATGGGCATAAAAGGAGATAAACTCATGGTGTGGCGACCATCTTCCCCTGACCTCAACCCTATAGAAAACCTTTAGAGGATCATCAAGCCAAAGATCTATGATGGTGGGAGGCAGTTCACATCAAAACAGCAGCTCTGGGAAGCTATTCTGACTTCATGCAAAGATGTACAAGCATAAACTCTCAAAAAACTCAAGAATGTAAGAATTGTGAAGGTGATATCAAAGAAGGGGTCCTATATTAACATGTAACTTGGCCTGTTAGGATATTTTGGAGTTAAATAGTAACATAGTAACATAGTAACATAGTTAGTAAGGCCGAAAAAAGACATTTGTCCATCCAGTTCAGCCTATATTCCGTCATAATAAATCCCCAGATCTACGTCCTTCTACAGAACCTAATAATTGTATGATACAATATTGTTCTGCTCCAGGAAGACATCCAGGCCTCGCTTGAACCCCTCGACTGAGTTCGCCATCACCAACTCCTCAGGCAAGCAATTCCAGATTCTCACTGCCCTAACAGTAAAGAATCCTCTTCTATGTTGGTGGAAAAACTTTCTCTCCTCCAGATGCAAAGAATGCCCCCTTGTGCCCGTCACCTTCCTTGGTATAAACAGATCCTCAGCGAGATATTTGTATTGTCCCCTTATATACTTATACATGGTTATTAGATCACCCCTCAGTCGTCTTTTTTCTAGACTAAATAATCCTAATTTCGCTAATCTATCTGGGTATTGTAGATCTCCAATCCCCTTTATTAATTTTGTTGCCCTCCTTTGTACTCTCTCTAGTTCCATTATATCCTTCCTGAGCACCGGTGCCCAAAACTGGACACAGTACTCCATGTGCGGTCTAACTAGGGATTTGTACAGAGGCAGTATAATGCTCTCATCATGTGTATCCAGACCTCTTTTAATGCACCCCATGATCCTGTTTGCCTTGGCAGCTGCTGCCTGGCAATGGCTGCTCCAGGTAAGTTTATCATTAACTAGGATCTCCAAGTCCTTCTCCCTGTCAGATTTACCCAGTGGTTTCCCGTTCAGTGTGTAATGGTGATATTGATTCCTTCTTCCCATGTGTATAACCTTACATTTATCATTGTTAAACCTCATCTGCCACCTTTCAGCCCAAGTTTCCAACTTATCCAGATCCATCTGTAGCAGAATACTATCTTCTCTTGTATTAACTGCTTTACATAGTTTTGTATCATCTGCAAATATCGATATTTTACTGTGTAAACCTTCTACCAGATCATTAATGAATATGTTGAAGAGAACAGGTCCCAATACTGACCCCTGCGGTACCCCACTGGTCACAGCGACCCAGTTAGAGACTATACCATTTATAACCACCCTCTGCTTTCTATCACTAAGCCAGTTACTAACCCATTTACACACATTTTCCCCCAGACCAAGCATTCTCATTTTGTGTACCAACCTCTTGTGCGGCACGGTATCAAACGCTTTGGAAAAATCGAGATATACCACGTCCAAGGACTCACCGTGGTCCAGCCTATAGCTTACCTCTTCATAAAAACTGATTAGATTGGTTTGACAGGAGCGATTTCTCATAAACCCATGCTGATATGGAGTTAAACAGTTATTCTCATTGAGATAATCCAGAATAACATCCCTCAGAAACCCTTCAAATATTTTCCAACAATAGAGGTTAGACTTACTGGCCTATAATTTCCAGGTTCACTTTTAGAGCCCTTTTTGAATATTGGCACCACATTTGCTATGTGCCAGTCCTGCGGAACAGACCCCGTCGCTATAGAGTCCCTAAAAATAAGAAATAATGGTATATCTATTACATTACTTAGTTCTCTTAGTACTCGTGGGTGTATGCCATCCGGACCCGGAGATTTATCTATTTTAATCTTATTTAGCCGGTTTCGCACCTCTTCTTGGGTTAGATTGGTGACCCTTAATATAGGGTTTTCATTGTTTCTTGGAAATTCACCTAGCATTTCATTTTCCACCGTGAATACCGTGGAGAAGAAGGTGTTTAATATGTTAACTTTTTCCTCGTCATCTACAACCATTCTTTCCTCACTATTTTTTAAGGGGCCTACATTTTCAGTTTTTATTATTTTACTATTGATATAGTTGAAGAACAGTTTGGGATTAGTTTTACTCTCCTTAGCAATGTGCTTCTCTGTTTCCTTTTTGGCAGCTTTAATTAGTTTTTTAGATAAAGTATTTTTCTCCCTATAGTTTTTTTAGAGCTTCAATGGTGCCATCCTGCTTTAGTAGTGCAAATGCTTTCTTTTTACTGTTAATTGCCTGTCTTACTTCTTTGTTTAGCCACATTGGGTTTTGCCTATTTCTACTTTTATTCCCACAAGGTATAAACCGCTTACAGTGCCTATTTAGGATGTTCTTAAACATTTTCCATTTATTATCTGTATTCTTATTTCTGAGGATATCGTCCCAGTCTACCAGATTAAGGGCATCTCTAAGCTGGTCAAACTTTGCCTTCCTAAAGTTCAGTGTTTTTGTGACTCCCTGACAAGTCCCCCTAGTGAAAGACAGGTGAAACTGTACAATATTGTGGTCGCTATTTCCTAGATGCCCGACCACCTGCAGATTTGTTATTCTGTCAGGTCTATTAGATAGTATTAGGTCTAAAAGTGCTGCTCCTCTGGTTGGATTCTGAACCAATTGTGAAAGGACTTTTTTGTTCAGTGAATATGACCTCCTAATGTTGCAAATTCCACAAATGAGCATTTTCAGTTCTTTAAAACATATCAAATGTTTAGAAATTCTACTGTGCCTAATAATTTGGAACAGTGCATTTTGAGTTTTATTCATTTTGGAGATTATACTGTTATCAGTGGGAGGTTTCTTCAATAAAATTCGATGTATACTCTAACGGGTGATGACTTTTATTAGAGTGGCTGTCATTTGCACCGACCATTTAGGAAAATCTGAGAAAAATGTCATATGCATAATAATTTGGTTGGAACATAGTGTACATGGCTGTGCAATATACTATGTAGCTATGCTATATACTACGTGGCTGTGTTATATACTACGTGGCTGTGCAATATACTATGTGGCTATGCTATATGCTATGTGGGGTGCAGTATATACTACGTGCCTGTGCTATATACTACGTGGGCTGTGTTATGTACTACATGGGCTGTGTTTTATACTGTGTGGGCTGTGCTATATACTGCGTGGGCTGTGTTATATACTATGTGGCCTGTGTTATATACTACATGGGTTGTGCTATATACTACGTGCCTGTGCAATATACTATGTGGCTGTGTTATATACTGCAAGGGCTGTGCTATATACTACACGTATATACTACGTGGCTGTGTTATATACTGTGTGGCCTGTGTTATATATTACGTGGCTGTGTTATATACTAAGTAGCCTGTGCTATATGATACGTGGGCTGTGCTATATACTATGTGGCCTGTGCTATATACTATGTGGGCTTTGCTATATACTACGTGGACTGTGCTATATACTACATTTGCTGTGCTATATACTATGTGGGCTGTGTTACATACTGCATGGGCTGTGTTATATACTACGTGGCTGGGCAGTATACTATGTGGCTGTGCTATATACTATGTGGCTGTTTAATATACTATGTGGGCTGTGTTATATACTGCATGGCTGTGCTATATACTACGTGGGCTGTGCTATATACTACATGGGCTGTGTTATATACTACGTGGCTGTGCAATATACTACATAGCTATGCTATATACTACATGGCTGTGTTTTATACTACGTGGCTGTGCAATATACTACGTGGCTATGCTATATACTACGTAGGGTCTGTTATATATTACGTGGCTGTGCTATGTACTACGTGGGCTGTGTTATATGCTATACATGGCAGTGCATTCTAGAATACCCGATGCGCTAGAATCGGGCCACCATCTAGTAAAAATATCCAAATAAAGAATGCAATCCAGAGGCTGGTTGGCTACACTATAAGGAGCATACTGGCTTAATATTAAAAACTACATGGAGGACCGATGCTATTGCATTGGGAAGGCGGTGATGTCTCAATGGGGGGCAGGCTTTGCAGCTTTCAGAATCTCTCCCCTCCCCATGTGCTCACCCACCTATCCACTCTCTCTTTCCCCATGTGCTGACTTCTATCTGTGCTCTCTTCTTTGACCTGTCTACTCCATGTGCTATCACCCTGTCTGCTGTCTCTCTCCTTCCTGTGCTGTGTTCTCCCCTCATGTGCTGTCCCGTTTGAGCTGTCTCCCCCCTGTGTTCTGTCTCTCTCAGTATTGATTTTAAGACTGCAGATTTCTGTTTGCTGCGCTGTTGTTACCTAATGGCATCCACTGATAATCTCATGACTTTTGCATCAGGGGACTCGTGCTTGATGCCTATGCATATAAATGCATTGCTTTTGTCCCTGCGATACTGTTGCTCTTCGAGAGTCTCATTTGCCTATTGTTGTCCTCGACGTTATGCCTTTGCTGCTTTCCTTTCATTGTCATTGGCGTACTTTTTAGGAGGAGTCATGTTGACGTTGATATTTGCTTTTAAAGGGGTTTTCCCACAAGCGAAAGTTCATTCTAAAAATTGTCTGTATCTGATCATGTACAGAACATACCACAGCTCATAAGCAGGGGAGGAAGCAAAAGACAATACTGACATTACAGCAGGAGATTGCAGAGGATAAGACCGTGTCTTAGTGAGAGAAAGAGACCCTCGAGACAAGTTAGAAAATCGGTGGGAGAAGGACCCGTACCGGCTTAAGCGACACGTCATCTCTGAGGGGCCTGTACATGAGATTCAGCCTCAAGGAGAACAGAGCTCTCCCACTGGGATAGTATGTTGGAACATGCTTTGGCCTTGTCTGTCAAAAGACCCAGTAAGAGCAGACGAAACTCCAGAGACCCCTGAGCCAGTTCCCATGGTGGTAGAAGAAGAAGATGAGGAAGTCGAGGAGTCAAGACTTGGGGCTCATGAAGACCCTGATCCTGAGAATACAGATGTACCAGTGCCATCTTCTGTACAACCTGATACTACCGGTCAAGGAGACTCCACTACTCCCTCCAATTTACGACACTCCGAACGAACAACAGCAGTGAAACCACCAAATCGTTTTGATCAGGAACACTTTATTTGGCAGCAGAATGTATTAAAGAAAAGAAGATAGCAATGTGTTTCACAGGAACCCTCGCCCGTGGAATAGCGAGCAAAAGGAGTGGGGGACTGTAAGAAGATGGACCAGAATAGTAGTCTCTCCTGCGTGTCCGGGCAGGAACTAATCGGGACTGTCACCTTTGTTGCCGGGGGAAGCACTTACTGACTGGGATAGACCTTTGCACCTGACTTCTGGGGGCGGATGTGATATAAAGGGGACAGCGGATGCGGGAACAGGGCTTTTGGCAGGGACCCAGGGTGTGCAGCAAGAAAGGGTTGACTCCCTCTCCACAGACCATTTGCCAGCTTGCAGGCCTGCTCTTCAATGTTTCATCCCCTGCACACACAGTCTGTGCAATCTCAGAGACTAATCCCCCGTTAACCCCCGACCCTAAAGTCACCAACTGGTCAGTACAACTGACATCCGCTGACTTTTCTCAATGCTGGCCCAGCAACACGTGAGGTCCGTAGATACAGGGCTGAGGCCTTCACCCCGAGACTTTATACTTCTTTGAATGTGCAGCAATCCTTCCCCCATACTGCACCTTGTTCCAGGATCACCAGACCACGTATAAGAAAATCAGGATACTCCCCTGCCGTACAGGGACAGTGCTTTACCTTTCTCCAGGACCGGCTACGAGACGTCACGCGCCACATACGGTGCCATCGTGGGATCTTCTAACCACCATCATCCAGGAACCAGAGACTGATAAGTTAACCCATTGTTTTTACACCTGTTGCAATTCCTTTATTGATAAATATATTTTGTGGGCCTGTATGCTTACACCCCCTTACTCCCTGGTGGAGTATTTACTGTTGGGACATATTCTGATATAAAATTTGTTAACTCTTGCTCTGCCTCCTGCTCCTCACTGCATCCTGCTAGCACCTTACAAACGCATGTGGAAAAAACACATAAAAAATGCATGTAAAAACGCATCAAAAACGCAGGTGACCTGACAGTTACCTCAGGTGCAAATTTGGTGCAGATTTTACCTGCGTCAAATCCTGAGCAAATACTGAGCCATTCCTGACCGTGGAAACATACCTACTTTCATAGCTTTTTTATTGCATTTTCTAGGAAGGTGAGTTGACAAAAAACACAATTCTATTTTTGTATTTTTTTTCTCTGTATTTTACAGGTTATTAATTTTATATCTTGATAATTTTAATAGGCCAATCTTTTGTGAGTGCAACGAAACCTACGTTGGGGTGGGGGACAATGGACTTTCTCTGTGCTTTGCCCAAGTCTATGCTTCTTATTTGGAAGGTATTGATTATGTTTACCACTCGGTTTTTTGGCACATGCTAAAGCACCATGCACTTTATATTGGAAATTGTTTCTTTTTATGTCAGATCCCTAAATTGTTACTGCTAGACACTGTGTCCAGCTCTTGTTAAATCTTTTTGACTGATATAGATTATAATGGAGTTCTCCACTGTATTATACTGTATATACTGTATATATTGCTAGGCAGTGTGACCAGTGTTTATATTTAGAGATCCAGTTGGGATTATTTTTTCAGTTTGAGATAAATTACATCTTGCATACACGCGGACTTTATGCAGAAAGGATACTGTCAATTTTAATGTCCCTCACAGTGCGAGGCACTTTTTAATATTGTTTATTCATGTGATTTTGTTAAATATTGTTTCATCAATAAATAATTGATATCCTATTTAAGTGTATGCTGTTGGTGCCTGATTATACCAATACTAGATTGTGGCCCGATTCTAATGCATCGGGTATTCTAGAATATGCATGTCCCCGTAGTATATGGACAATGATGATTCCAGAATTCGCGGCAGACTGTGCCCATCGTTGATTGGTTGAGGCAACCTTTATGACATCATCGTCGCCATGGCAACCATTATGCCCGTTGCTGATTGGTCGAGGCGAATTCGCGGCCTCGACCAATCAGAGACGCGGGATTTCCAGGACAGACAGACAGACATATTCTAGAATATGCATGTCCCCGTAGTAGTTTGCTAAGTTGGCAGATGAGGGGGGTGCCAGTACAGGGGTAGCACTGCTGCAGCCAGGCATGTCCTCTGAAAGCCGGAGGAGTGACTGCTCCAGTAAGGAGGGAAATAGGAGAGCAGGGCAGGCCAGACAGGTGCTGGTAGTGGGCGACTCAATTATTAGGGGAACAGATAGGGCAATCTGTCACAAAGACAGGGATCGTCGAACGGTGTGCTGCCTACCTGGCGCTCGAGTCCGACACATCGCTGATCGGGTGGACAGATTATTGGGAGGGGCTGGTGAGGACCCAGCGGTCATGGTGCACATTGGCACTAATGAAAAAGTTAGAGGTAGGTGGAAGGTCCTTAAAGATGATTTCAGGGAATTAGGCTGCAAGCTGAAAGCAAGGACCTCCAGCGTGGTATTTTCCGAAATACTGCCGGTACCACGTGCCACGCCAGAGAGGCAACGGGAGATTAGGGAGGTTAATAAGTGGCTCAAGAATTGGTGTAGGAAAGAGGGGTTTGGGTTCCTGCAGAACTGGGCCGACTTCTCAGTTGGCTACAGGCTCTACGCTAGGGACGGGCTGCACCTCAATGGGGAGGGTGCAGCTGTGCTGGGAGAGAGAATGGCTAGAAGGTTGGAGGAGTGTTTAAACTAGGAATTGGGGGGAGGGTATTCATTTTATAGGAGGGGAAGATAGTGCAGACAGAGACCTGGGCACAAATAAGGAAGTTGGGGGTGGCGGTGGCATGGGGGGTGGGGTCAGAACAGTTAATAATTTAAGAAATAGAAGTACAGAGAGGAACATAAAGTGCATGTATACTAATGCCAGAAGCCTCGCCAACAAAATGGACGAATTAGAACTAATGTTGTTGGAGCATAATTATGACATGGTGGGGATATCTGAAACGTGGCTGGATGAGAGCCATGACTGGGCTGTTAACTTGCAGGGCTATAGCCTGTTCAGAAATGACCGTACAGATAAGCGAGGGGGAGGGGTGTGTCTATATGTAAAATCATCCTTAAAACCCATCCTGCGCGATAATATAGGTGAATTTAATGAAAATGTAGAATCCCTGTGGGTGGAGATAAGGGGAGGGGGAAAAAATAATAAATTACTGATAGGGGTTTGTTATAAATCTCCAAAAATAATGGAAGCAACGGAGAATATCCTCGTAAAGCAAATAGATGAAGCTGCGACTCAAGGAGAAGTCATTATTATGGGGGACTTCAACTACCCTGAAATAGATTGGGGAACAGAAACCTGCAGTTCCAGCAAAGGTAATCGGTTTTTGACAATTATGAGAGACAATTACCTTTCACAACTGGTTCAGGACCCAACAAGAAGGGGGGCACTGCTAGACCTAATATTAACCAACAGGCCAGACCGCATATCAAATATAAGGGTTGGGGGTTACTTGGGAAATAGCGATCACAAAATAATAAGTTTTCATGTATCCTTTAAAAAGATGTGTAGTAGAGGGGTTACAAGGACACTAAACTTCAGGAGGGCAAATTTCCAACGGATGAGAGAGGATCTTGGTGCAATTAACTGGGACGATATCCTGAGACACAAAAATACACAGAGAAAATGGGAGACGTTTATTAGCATCCTGGATAGGACCTGTGCACAGTATATACCGTATGGGA